>NC_068362.1:84459980-84819980 GCF_020536995.1 Dreissena polymorpha
CTTGTCATGTGAAACAATTCAAGAGTTCAAAGGTAAAAATGGCTATAAATGATAATGGCATAATGATTCTTAAAAAATCGCCATAAATTGTATTATCTTGTTTTGTGAAGACAGCATACAAAATAGTCTGTGTCAATGCGTTATGTGGGGGTATATGTCACGTCTGTGACAAAGCTCCAGTTGGCATGCATGTGCATCTTGTGAAGCTGCACATATTGAGTGGTGAAAAGTGAAGGTCAAGGTAATCCTTCAAGGTTAAATGTTAAATATATTGCTTCTGTCCGTCCGTCTGAAAACTTTAAAATTGGCCATAACTTTTGAGCTCACCTGAGTGCAACATGCTCATGGTGAGCTTTTGTGATTGCCTTTTGTCCGTTGTGCGTTGTATGTCGTCAACATTTTGCCTTGTGAACACTCTAGATGCCACATTATTGTCTGATCTTCATGAAATTTTGCAGAACATTTGTCACATTGATACCTCGACTGAGTTCGAAACTGGGTCATGCTGGGTCAAAAATTAGGTCACTAGGTCAAAAAAACAACAAAAAAACTTGTGAACACTGTAGAAGTCCAATCGTCATGTAACTTTGTCAAAATGTTTGTCTAAATGATATTTTGGTTTAGTTAAAAATTGGTTCCGGTCCGTTGAAAAACATGGCCGCCAGGGGCGGGGCAGTTTTCCTTATATGGCTATAGAGAAACCTTGTGAACACTTTAGAAGTCAAAATGTTTGCCTAATCATCATGAAACTTGGTCAAAACATTGGTTTTATTTATATTTTGGACGAGTTTGAAAATGGTCCAGATCAGTGAAAAAACATGGCCGCCAAGGGGCGGGGGAGTTTTCCTTATGTCTTTAGTTAAACATTGCTAACACTCTAGAGGCCACATTTATTGTCCATTCTTCATGAAATTTGGTCAGAAGTTTGGTCTCAATGATATCTTAGACGAGCTGAAAATGGTTACGTTTGCTTGAAAAACATGGCTGCCAAAGGGCGGGGCATTTTTCCTTATATGGCTATATATGGCTATAGTAAAATCTTGTTAACACTCTTGAGGCCACATTTATTTTCCGATCTTCATGAAACTTGGTCAGAATATTCATCCCAAAAAATATCGTAGACAAGTTAAAAAAATGATGCTGGTTGGTTGAAAAACATGTCCGCCAGGGGGGGTGGGGCATTTTACCTTATATGGCTATAGTAAAACTTTGTTAACACTCTATAGGCCACATTTATTTTCTTATCTTCATGAAACTTGGTCAGAAGATTTGTCCTAATGATATCTTGGATTAGTTCAAAAATAGTTTCGTTTGCTTAAAAAACATGGCCACCAGGGGGCGGGGCATTTTTCCTAATATGGTTATGTATCATGCTTTACTAAAACATTGTAAACACTCTGTAGGCCACATTTATTTTCCGATTATTATGAAACTTGGTCAGATGATTTGTCCTAATGATATCTTGGATGAGTTCAAAAATGGTTCTAGTTGGTGGAAAAACATGGCCACTAAGGGGGCGTGGTATTTTTCCTTATATGGCTAAAGTAAAACCCTGTTAAAACTCTAGAAGCCATATTTATTGTACGATCATCATGACACTTTGTCAGAAGATTTGTCCCAATGATATTTGGACAAGTTTGAAATTGGTTCCAGTTGCTAAGAAAAACATGGCCACCAGTGGGCGGGGCATTTTTCCTTATATGGACTTATGAATCTTCTTGAAACTTTGTCAGTATATTAGTTTAAATGATATCTTGGATGTGTTTTTTCACGTTGACATTTGAAGCTTTAACTTTGTATGATTCTAAATATGTGTCAATGCTGTCAGTTGAATTTTGAAATATGAAGTTTTACATTTTTTGTAGATTAAATAATTTGTAAAATGTTGCAGTTTCGTCAATCAGTTTTATAAGATATTGAGCTTTAAATATGATGCAGATTGTAAGATTCTTAATATCTTTCAATATTGTGGATAAGTTTTTGAGATATCAAGCTTTGAGTTTTATGCAAATTGTATGATTTTAAAATGTTTTAATGGTGTTGATCAGTGTAATGAAGATTGCATAATTTTTATGTTTTAATTCTGTCTATTGGTTTTCAAAATGAAAGACTTTGATTTTGTAAGTGCACTTTTATCTCCTGAAAGATTCTTTTCTAGTGTTTAGTTTATATTTTAAGGCTGTTTGCAAACTCGAAGTGAAAACAGTTCTATTACAATTTGGTAAGGACATGACATTGCATATCTGATTTTAAAATGTACTTTGCTGGCAACGTGTAATTTTCTGAAATGTCTTAGTAAGACTGTTGTTTGCAATCAAAAGGTCTGTGCTTCAAATACAGGGTAATGCATGTTTTTTGTCCAAATTTATGGCGATTCAGACATTGTTCTATGTAAATTTGGGGTTTGCTTGAAGGTTCAGTCTATTTTTATGTCCCTCACTATAGTAGTGGGGGACATATTGTTTTTGTCCTGTCTGTTGGTTGGTTGGTTGATCTGTTTACGCCAACTTTAACATTTGCAATAACTTTTGCAATATTGAAGATAGCAACTTGATATTTGGCATGCATATGTATCTCATAGAGCTGCACATTTTAATTTTCTGAAAGGTCAAGGTCAGAGGTCAAATATATGTGGCCAAAATCGCTCATTTTATGAATACTTTTGCAATATTGAAGATAGCAACTTCATATTTGGCAAGCATGTGTATCTCATGGAGCTGCACATTTTGAGTGGTGAAAGGTCAAGGTCATAATTCAATGTCATAGGTCGAATATATGGCTTCAAAGCGGCGCAGTAAGGGGGATTGTGTTTTACGAACACAGCTCTTGTTGTTAACTGCCTTTTTAGTCCCTTACCAGTGTTTCACTAAAGTCCGTGTACTTTGGACTCATTTCAAGTTGACATTTGAAGCTTTAACTTTGTATGATTCTAAATATGTGTCAATGCTGTCGGTTGAATTTTGAAATATGAAGTTTTTCATTTTTTGTAGATTAAATAATTTGTAAAATGTTGCAGTTTAGTCAATCAGTTTTATAAGATATTGAGCTTTAGTTATGATGCAGATTGTAAGATTCTTAATATCTTTCAATATTGTGGATAAGTTTTTGAGATATCAAGCTTTGAATTTATGCAAATTGTATGATTTAAAATGTTTTAATTTGTTGATCAGTGTACTGAAGATTGTATACTTTTTATATGTTATAATTCTGTCTATTGGTTTTCAAAATGAAAGACTTTGATTTTGTAAGTGCACTTTTATCTCATTATGCCCCCCTTCGAAGAAGAGGGGGTATATTGCTTTGCTCATGTCGGTCGGTCTGTCGGTATGTCAGTTTGTCGGTCCGTCCACCAGGTGGTTGTCAGACGATAACTCAAGAACGCTTGGGCCTAGGATCATGAAACTCCATAGGTACATTGATCATGACTCGCAGATGACCCCTATTGATTTTGAGGTCAAAGGTCAAGGTCACGGTGACCCAAAATAGTAAAATGGTTTCCGGATGATAACTCAAAAATTCATACGCCTAGGATCATGAAACTTCATGGCTAGATTGATCATGACTTGCAGATGACCCCTATTGATTTTGAGGTCACTAGGTCAAAGGTCAAGGTCACGGTGACCCGAAATAGTAAAATGGTTTTCAGATGATAACTCAAGAACGCATATGCCTAGGATCATGAAACTTCACAGGTAGATTGATCATGACTCACAGATGACCCTTATTGATTTTGAGGTCACAAGGTCAAGGTCACGGTGACCCGAAATAGTAAAATGATTTTCGGATGATAACTCAAGAACGCTTTTGCCTAGGATCATGACACTTCATAGGTACATTGATCGTGACTCACAGATGACCCCTATTGATTTTCAGGTCACTAGGTCAAAGGTCAAGGTCACAGTGACAAAAAACGTATTCACACAATGGCTGCCACTACAACGGACAGCCCATATGGGGGGCATGCTTGTTTTACAAACAGCCCTTGTTAAAGATTCTTTTCTAGTGTTTAGTTTATATTTTAAGGCTGTTTGCAAACTCGAAGTGAAAACAGCTCTAGTACAATTTGGTAAGGACATGACATTGCATATCTGATTTAAAAATGTACTTTGCTGGCAACGTGTAATTTTCAGAAATGTCTTAGTAAGTAAGACTGTTGTTTGCAATCAAAAGGTCTGTGCTTCAAATCCAGGAAAATGCATGTTTTTTGTCCAAATTTATGTCAATTCAGACATTGTTCTGTGTAAATATGGGGTTTGCTTGTAGGATCAGTCTATTTTTATGTCCCCCACTATAGTAGTGGGGGACATGTTGTTTTTGCTCTGTCGGTCTGTTGATTGGTTGGTTGGTCTGTTTATGCCAACTTTAACATTTTGCAATATTGAAAGTAGCAACTTGATATTTGGCATGCAAATGCATCTCCTGAAGCTGCACATTATCATTGGTGAAAGGTCAAGGTCATCCTTCAAGGTCAGAGGTCAAATATATGTGGCCAAAATCGCTCATTTTATGAATTCTTTTGCAATATTGAAGATAGCAACTTGATATTTGCCAAGCATGTGTATCTCATTGAGCTGCACATTTTGAGTGGTGAAAGGTCAAGGTCATCCTTCAAGGTCAGAGGTCAAATATATGTGGCCCAAATCGCTTATTTTATTAATACTTTTGCAATATTGAAGATAGCAACTTGAAATTTGGCATGCATGTGTATCTCATGGAGCTGCAAATTTTGAGTGTTGAAAGGTCAAAGTCATCCTTCAAGGTCAGTTGTTAAATATATGTGGCCCAAATCGCTTATTTTATGAATACGTTTGCACTATTGAAGATAGCAACTTGATATTTGGCATGCATATGTATCTCATAGAGCTGCACATTTTGAGTGGTGAAAGGTCAAGGTCATCCTTCAAGGTCAAATATATGGGTCAAAATTGTTCATGTTATGTTACTTCTGCAATATTGAAGCTAGCAATTTTATATTTGACATGCATGTGTATCTCATGGAGCTGCACATTTTGAGTGGTGAAGGGTCAAGGTCATCCTTCAAGGTCAAACGTTATATACGGGGCATTGGGTTTCACAAACGCATCTTGTTGTGTATGTAATTAATTTTGCTTAATTTTTGTGATCCCCCGCCAACAGCGGAGGGATATTAATTGGCATTGTCCGTCTTTCCGTCTGTCCGTCCGGCACTTTTGTGTCCGGAACCATATCTTGGAAGTGCTTTAGCAGATTTCATTGAAACTTGGTACGAGTATATATATATGGATAAGAGGATGATGCACGCCAAATGGCATTGTACATCCTTGATTAATAGCGGAGTTATGACCCTTTGTATTTGAAAAAAATGCTTTTTTTTGTGTGTCCAGAGCCATAACTTGTATCCAGAAGTATAATGGCTGGGGATATCAATTCAACGAATTTGCTTGTTAAATCAGTTTTTATTTTCATGATAATCATTTAGTTCGTACTGCAACTTATGATGGATTGTTACTACTATCTCCAATTATTTGTTTGTCATGGGTCCGTCACCATTTATCTCTTATATAATACTTGAATTGAGCATTTCACAATCTGACAATCATGCATATCATTTATTAGTTTCATAATAAAACGTCTGACAAGGGTCAGATAATTTTAACATATATTGTTGTTATAATTTGTCATGTGTTGTATGAATAAATGACACTTCCATGATAGAGAAAATTTAAATATATTTTTAGAGACATTTGTAAAATGAAAATGAAATAACTATACATTTTACAGTGGCTAGTCGTACGGCTAGACAAGAGGCTAGCCGCACGGCCCCGTACGGGTAGACAATAGGTTTGCCGTACGGCTCTGTACGTATAGCCTTTCCTATGGATATTGTCTAAGTTAAAGACAACCATTTTCAGTGAACTGATATATTGCTTGTATGAAACCATATATTTATCCATTGTCTGAACGACAATTAAATTATTTGTGTGACTCCATTTCTGAGCAGTACCTTGGCCGTCATTGAATTTCATAATATCGATGCCGCAACTAATTAAAACAGTTTTCACTCCTTACATAGGAAAGTCGTCTTATCAAAGAATCAAATTAGAAACCGATTTAAATTGTGTGTAAGTCAATTTCTAGAACGTAACTTTGACGGCTGTCGTCATTAAATTTCAAAATATCGATGCCGCAACTCTTTAATACAGGTTTTTCACGCCTTAGGAACGTCGACTAATTAATGAATCAAATAAGCAACCGTATGACATGAAAGGAAGCCGTGAAAGATGAAGAATTTTTAAAGCGAGATTATACGATTTTTTCAAATATTTATTAATTTACATAAAATGTGTATAAAAAAAAAAAAACTTATTAAACATATATTTGAACATAAACTTAAATAAAAGTTAAGAAGAACATGTGTCGATATATGCAAAATAAGCCAGATATTAAATTCTGAAATCGAAAATGTATGTACAGTCGAATTCGCCAGCATGTAAATCGTGCATGTACGATGTGAATCTAAATTTAGTTTAACGGTTCATTTTTAGTGTGAGCGTCAGCTAACGCTAATGTTTTTGCAAATCGGTATGTGCGTAGAAGCCTTAAATGGGCCTTTTCACAGATTTTGACATGTTTTTAAGTTTGTCATTAAATGCTTTATATTGATGAATGTAAACATTGGATTTTTAACGCTCCAGAAAAAAATCAAAAATAAAATTTAAAAATGGAAAAAAAGAAGCCCGTACAAGGGCTCGAACCAGTGACCCCCGGAATCCTGGAGTAAAAAACGCTTTAGCCTAATGAGCTATCCTGCCAAGCATACATGAGAGGTGTATTCTATACCTGATATAAGCAATCTTCGTAGTTTCACAAATTTAAACGATAACAACAGAACTCTCCAAATTATTCAATCGTTTCGCGTTGCAACGCTCTATAATTTTTAGGTTTTTAAATCGTGAAAAGATGCATATAATGGCTATATTAGACCATGGTGAATGTTCAGTAATACTGATTCCTCACAAATATCATAACTAAAACGAAAATTTGCGAATCTGAAACAACTATTTTCAATTTTGTCAATTTACCAAACCGTGAAAAGATCCCTTTAACTATGACATGGAAAGACAACCACTGTCCGTTGCAGCAGACTACACATTCTTCTAGCGTCTGCTAGGAAAGATAACCACCACATTTGCCTGTTTATAGTCCACCACTCACTGGTGCACTGCAGTTGGTGTATATGAGTAATAGAGTTTAACAGCTTGTAAGACGATATTGGCCAGTCTAGTGTTTATCATTGAAAATCTGCACATACTGGCTGCTTTCAGAGAAAACAGGGCTTAATGCATGTCAAATAAGATAAGCCTGTGCATACTGATTAGCTTGTGCAATGCAAACACGCTAAACAAGGACGACATGTCGTATTTTATAATGTTTAAAGGGTCTCTTGTACTGGGATGACAATTTATGCATAAGCATTTAGCCCTGTTTTCCCAAAACGAAGCTAAAAATTTATTTTTTATTAATGATTTAAAAAAAAACATCTGAACCTGTGCTTTAAGACACACTCTTTATAATTTTGAATGGATTGTGTCCATTCAAAACTTGCAATATAAAAAGCTATAACATAATTTTTTAAACTGATGTGCGTCTAAACTTATACAACAACGAACACCTACAGTGACGTCAGCGCTTTGATAAATTCCTGCAACCATTTATTCGCCACACGAACACTAACTAAAAATACGAATGCTTCAGTTATAGGCTACTATTCCATCTGTCCGCAACCGCATATCCGCATCCGCAAAAAATAAAACAAGTAGAAATGCACTGCACTTATTCCATTCATCCGTATCCGCACGCGAATAGGCGTCCGCAATAGAACGCTCAAGTGAGCATTCTTGGGCTACTATTCCATCTATCTGTAAATGTATCCTGTCCGCAAAATATACGGACGCTATATTCCATTTATCCGCATACGTCGAACGTATCTTTATTTTTGTATATGGATAAAACTAAAAATTATAATTATTGAGATAATTATAATGAAGGACAAGCTGCTAAGCGTGAATTTAAGTAGATATAAGGTACAAATCATCGTTCTGTCCGTAAAAGGATACAAATGGTAAATACCTGAAACATCTTCTTTTAGTGCCTTGGCTATGATTTTCCATACATTTAAACTTTAAAGTATAATCAGAGTCACGATATGCAGAACTGCGTTGGTTGTATAATTCCGGGTATTTTTTCACGAATTCGATAGATTTTCAGTTTATTTTTTAGATGACAGCTACTCTCATCGTGCTAAATGCCGTCCCTATCTCGTCCGCATCCGTTTGCGGATAAATGGAATATAGCGTCCGTATAACGATTTTGCGGATACTGACGCGGATACGGATGCGGATGCGGATTGGTGGAATACTAGCCTTATTTTAGGAAAATATGTACGAAATATCTTCGTCACAATCGGCTCGGGCGCTTATTTGTCTTTGCTGCATATTACTGATTAACAGCACTAAATGACAATTCTATACTTTATAAGCCGTACGGCTAGACAATCTCAATAGGAAAGGCTATAATACGTACAGCGCCGTAAGGCTAGCCTATTGTCTAGCCGTACGGGGCCGTACGGTTAGCCTCTTGTCTAGCCGTACGGGACTGTACGACTAGCCACTGCCTTTAGTTATTGGAGGTTCTTATGTATTATACCCAGTCGCAAGTGTTATAGGCTATACTCAAATCTTTTCGTCCGTCTGTTATTGGATACTGTGATGGGTTATGTATCACATTCAATGTTTTTTTTTTGTTTATAAGACAAAATCAGATTTTTTTTCAAAATACCTTCCTTTTAACTAATTTGAAAGCATTTTTACAGGTCCATTCTTGCGAAGCAATAATGCAAGTTAAAAAACTGGTTTTACAAGTCCCTATTCGATATTTATGACATAACTATGACTAAAATCTTCAGAATAGTTCAAAGCACGAAATGAATATCTTTCTGTTGGACATGAGGAAGTGGACCGAATATCGATGACTGGATCATTTTCCACGAAGGCACATAAAACTACAGTAAAGTTCCGCTACTTTCAGCTTGGTCTTAATAGCATGTCGGACTTCATAATTAACAGGGTATTTTGTTCTTTATTCAATACTTTGGGACCATGCAATCTTGAAAAATTGCAATTTACAGTGTTCAATGTGGTCTTAATAGCGGTACTCTTCTTGTACTAGGAATCGCTGCGTGTTTTAGTCATTATCTTTGAAATCCTTTTCGAAGCTATCATAAAAAACATTTATACTCGTGTCACGCCAGGGTGACATCACGTCAGGTTTAAACACAATAAGTAAATACATATTGTTATAACGTTTAAATATTCGTTTGACTTCTATTTTTCATTTCAATTTAATAATCCTATAAATGTTTTGTTTTTGGTTGTCATATCTATTTACCATTAACGATCCGCAACTGTTTTACCTTTACGTATCTTTGCAATGAAACTGTTATAGCGACAACTGTTTCATTATAGCTGCTTGCATCACACGGACACCACTGTTATATAATTCAATGATTTCTACAAGGATGATTCTATCCTACATTATCTCAATTGTTTAACCAAGGACATTGTGCTTTTAAAAGTTCCGGCGACTACAAAATCACGCAACAGGAGAAAATAACACGATACGTAGTCAAATAATGCAAAAATTCAAAAAAATATTAAAATAACATTAAACACATATTTAGTTCACCATTGTGTCATTCCCTCTGTAAAATGAATTCGACTCAAAATGTTATTAAATGTATTATGCAAGGAAACCATGCAGAGCGATTCATGCATAGGCCACACAAATACAAACAAATCTGATCGTGAGGATTTAATATATAAAGTTTGAGGTCGAGAAGATCTTAACCACAATTCTAATGCGAGTGTCGCAAGATATAACTATGCTCAAGGCCAACTCATTTTTTAGCAAACAATGTTTCGTATTTCAAGTGACACTATCTCAGGGACCCGGTATGTCGGTATAAAGTATCACAGAGTATACATATATAAAAAAATAATTGGGTCATGGGGACCCAGATACGAGGTTTAAAGTAAAAAAATGTATATGTTATTTGTCTGCAGAAATAACTAGATATATTAAGTTTTGAGTTATATATAGGTTGTTGAAGGTAATTCGCATAAAACACGCTATTTTTCAGTTGGATACTAGCATGGGAAAGGGAAGTACCCAACACTCCGGAAATATATCACAGACCCTATATTTAACCCAGTATGAGTATATATATATATATATATATATATATATATATATATATATATATATATATATATATATATATATATATATATATATATATATATATATATATATATATATATATATAAATATATATAAACATTGTTTGCGCGATTTTTTTATCATTTATATATATATATAGGGAGAAAGGTGTGTGAACAATCAGATACACAGACAGACATACATATTCCCATTTAAGACTACGGCGTGTGCGCCTAGCTACGGTGCAGAACGAGACATACACACTATGAAATCCCCATCCCCAAAAATGGATGGTTCATTCACAGTTATATATCTCGCACTTACACAATAATACATGTATATATTATTGCAAATAATGTGCAAATTATAACTACAAATCATATCTTTAGTAATATAGTACGATAAAATCTTTAGTAATCACCTGTAGGGCTGTAACGAATACACTAGGTAACGAATACGATACGTATCACGAATACAGGGTGGCGAATACGAATATTTATTCATGAATATGAATTTCAATGAACAAAAGTAATACTGACAACTTGACATGACATTATATAGTATGAAGCTATGGGTATTTGTCAATTTGATTAATTGAGTATCATTGCATACTGAAAATATGAAATATAACACTTTGAAATAACAAGACACTGACTAGATCTGCTTAAACTTTGAACACAGCGCCAGACAAACGACGTGTATTTGGCAGGCAGGTCAACGATATCAATAGCATTCCCTTTGCTACTATGCTGCATGTTTGTTGATAAGTTGCACGATCATTGGCGTAAAGATAAACAAGAGCACCGCCTTGCGGGTGCAGACCGCTCATCTATTTTTCTTTTTAAAGGTGCATGAAGGGTCCTATCTCAATTTCAATCACAAAGGAGGGAGGGTGGGGTGGAGAGGGGTGTTTAGTGTTGGGGTGTGGTGATTTATTACATTATCTTCCAAAAATGCAAATAAATAATGCAAAAGAAAAACAAAATTTAGGTGGGGGATTCTTGGGTTGGATTGTTGGACGGTATTTCAAAAATAAAATAATAAAAATAAATATTTGTGTTTTTTAACCATGTTTCAAAAAAAACATTTGGGGGGGGGGGGAGGGGTCTAGGGTGGGTGAATAGTGTGAGGGTGTGATGGTCACTTATAACATGATCTTTAAAAAAAAATGGAGGGGGGGGATTCTGAGGGGGGATGGGCGGGGCGGGGGGCGGGGCGGGGGGGCGGGGCGGGGGCGGGGCGGGGGGCGGGGCGGGGGGCGGGGGTTTGGGTGGAGTCTATTGTGGTATGTCAGGTAAGAGTTGTTGTTTTGTCAAAGTATCAATCAAATCTAATCATAAATAAAGAAGATATGGCAATTTAAGCAAAATTTAATAATATGACCTTGAGAGTCAAGGTCATTCAAGGTCAATGTAAAATTAAACTTGCCAGGTACAGTACCCTCATGATAGCATAAAAGTGTTTGAAGTTTGAAAGCAATAGCCTTGATACTTTAGAAGTAAAGTGGATCTCAACACAAAATTTAACCATATATTCAAAGTTATTAAGTCGAAAAAGGGCCATAATTCCGTAAAAATTACAACTAGAGATATGCAAATTCTCCTTTACTGTCCCCTTATGATAGTTTGCGAATGGTCTAAGTATCAAAGCAATATCTATGACACTTTAGGGGCAAAGTGGACCAAAACACAAAACTTGACCAATTTTCAATTTTCTAAGTATAAAGGGCCCATAATTCCGCCAAAATGCCAGTAAGAGTTACATTACTTTGCCTGCACAGTCCCCTTATGATAGTAAGTAAGTGTTGCAAGTATGAAAGCAATAGCTTTGATACTTAAGGAATAAAATGGACCTTAACACAAAACTTAACCAAATTTTCAATTTTCTAAGTTTAAAATGGGCACATAATTCTGTCAAAATGCACACCAGAGTTATCAAACTTTGCCTGCCCCGTCCCTGCATGATAGTAAGTAAGTGTACCAAGTTTGAATGCAATAGCATGGATACTTTATGAGAAAAGTGGACCTAAACGCAAAACTTAACCAAAATGTTCAATTTTCTAAGTATAAAAGGGCACATAATTCTGTCAAAATGCATGCCAGAGTTATCAAACTTTGCCTGTCCCGTCCCCTCATGATAGTAAGTAAGTGTACAAAGTTTGAATGCAATAGCATGGTTACTTTATGAGAAAAGTGGACCTAAACGCAAAACTTAACCGGACGCCGACGCCGACGCCAAGGTGATGACAATAGCTCTTTTTTTTTCAAAAAATAGATGAGCTAACAAAAAAGAAATTCCATCTGCCAATCTTTTTGGTATGTTTGAGCATCAAAGCACTCGTATTTGCCTAAATAAACATTAAACAATCATCAAAAGATTTTTCAATTCAATGTAGTAAATATTCAACCGGTGCCCGCCATTATTGTTGATAATCTCACTGTGTAACATAGTGGGTGGGGTAAACATGATGAAAAACGCTGGAATTAGGAGAAGAACATTTAAATCTAGGGGTTTATTGTATGAACCTTCATTTGAAAGGTAAGATAAGATGATTAAACTTTTAAACTCAAAACCACGTTGTTTGTATTCGCCAAATATTCGGTTCGGGAGGTGGCGAATAACGAATACGATTCGTCCACAGCCGTATTCGAGTAATTCGAATATTGGAATGTATCGTTACAGCCCTAATTACCTGTTTAAAAAAAAAGAGTTGAATATTTATGAAAAATGAAAATCCAGAAACATTATCAAGTAAGGAATTCTTATTAACTCAAGCTATTATTTTATTTAAGGCAATTCACCATTGACATAAAACTACACATGGTAAAAGATCAATATGTATTATTTAATTCGTCGCAATAGTGGTGTGTAATGTTTAAAATGATTAAAAGAAGCCATGGCGCAGCACGTGGAGAAGGTACGTCGTTCACAAATTAGATAATCATAGTTCTTATACAACTGCTTTATAAAACAATTTCTAAAAAAAAGATGTGTTTTAAACGAAATAATATATCGATATATCTAATTATTTATTATACATACTTTATGTTTCATAACACTGTAATGATCGTAGATATGTATTATCAAAATATTCGTGCTTTGCTCCTATATATCATAGTGCTGACAGTCGGTTATACGACAATACTATTGTTTCTTTATCAAAGCATACATGTGTTAATAAAATACTCACCTTGGTCTCGGCTCTAGGGAATATGAGCACTAGATACGCAAGGTTAACACGCAGGCGTTTATATACCTGAACTGAAGAGGATTTCAAACAGATTTCGTCTATTTTAACACATAATCGGCTTAAATGTTGCACAAATCTAGTTGAAGTATGCGCCATTAAACTCCACCATGTAGGCTTATACGCTAAATTGGAAACTTCTTTGAAATTGCATACCTTGCAGCATATTTGTAATCAAGTATGAAAAGATGAGTGTTTAGTTTATTTATATTCCGCACATACATATGTGACATGAGTTTACAAACATATAGACATAAAAATGCACAGGCTGTGGGTCATGTGATGTTGAGAAAGTGCAAACATATGTGACAACATGAAACAAATATACAAAGACAAAAACATTTTGATAATAATTAATATATGCTCTTTTACTGATTTATTTTTTTATTTTTAGGGGTGTGTCTGGTGTCCATTTTTAACACTCTTTAAGATAATTGTATAGTGGTGGGGGACATAAAAAGTCTGCAAATAAATGCAAAGTTCTGTTAGTCGTCACAACATAATCAACAGTCGACACATCTTTACATGTGAAATGTCCTTGTTTGTCTAAAAAAAAGCTCGACCGTTTAATATAATGCACTCGTTTGCTCTACACAAATCAGTTGTTATTCTACCACTATGATTAATTATTTCATCTTTTGAATAACGAGTAATTGACATATTACACTTAAGTAGTTTATCCTAAATATTTCTCTCAAATATATCGCTAGTGTCAGCATCAATGCCAACAATACAATTATCAACGTCAGATATAGCTGCAAGTGTTGATGTTCTAGCATTAAAGTCTCCGAAAAGAATAACACCTTTATTATGTGTATTATAGCTATCCATTTCGGCATAGAACATTTCACATAAACGTTTGTCTCAATATTTAGAATTTTCAGGTGGAATGTAAATAACACCGAACATAACATCCTCCTCTAAATCAGTTGCTTTTTTTTAAAGTTGAAACTATTGTACATATTCACATTGCGTATCAATTTCTTCAAAATATTCCGATATTGTGTCCTTAGTAAATGTAGCGATTCCACCTGACCTTTTACGATCGTGTAGTGATCTGTTTTTATTTCTTCAGAAAACATGAATATTTGATTACATTGATAACGTCACTTTTGTCACATGAGGTTTCTTAGCAGGAGAAACAGTCAAATTTGTTAAGGTTTTCAATAAACTCTGGTATGTTAAGTTTGGATTTGAGTCCGCACACATTTAAAAAATGAAACTAAAAGACCACCATGGCTTCCTTACAATTTAGTGGAATCAATTTTATTACTTGATTGACCTGTGTTGCAAAAGATGGGGCGATTTCCGCTATGCTGTGAGATGCTGTGAGGCCCAGGCGAGGCGTTTCGTTGCGAGCGCAGTGGGTCATTAGGAATCACGACATCACCGGCTCTGATTTCCTTTCCGTCAACGAACAATCGGCCACGCACTAGAACCACTCGCGTTTACAGATCCCGGAAATATGAAACTGGGGGATAAAGTTCACGTCTTTTTTCTTCATGTAATTGTTCGTTTTTGCCGAATTGTGTACCACGCGGTAAATGTTCAGAACGGCGAAAAGCTGCCATATCTTAAAAATAGGAGAATTTTGCAATAATGGGTCTTGGAAATTCCAGTGATGTATCAGCATCGGTTGGCACACGATGGACACGTTCAAATTTAATGTCGGTTAGATGCAAACGTGCAGAGAGAAATGCAGTAAAAAAAATCAGTATTAGACGCATTTGTGTTTAAAACCTCGTCAATATTTCAATATACTAAATTTCGCCACATTTCTCTGCATTTACTGTCAAGGAGCTGCCACTCAGGGACTCCTTTATGCATTTATTTTCGGTAGACAGTTTATTAACAGTTTTAGATTGTTCTACAAGTTGTTTGTTCTGTTCAGATTGATTTTTCTTAACAGTATTATACTCGTCACCGAGAAATTGAGAAGTCCTTTCAAGAGCATTCGTATTTTTTTCAACGTCTGTCAATCTGTGATCCATGTCGTACAGTTTTTCACTTTTTTTGGTACATTTAATTGCAAGTAACATTACGAAAATACATGTATTTAATCATTTCCGATTTGTTTTCCTAGTTTTGACAAATAACTATGCAATTGAATATCAACACAAAGCCTATATATATGGATGTATGCTATCAAACGAATACAAATTCAAAAACATTTGGACATCACTAGGAAAGAAACTACCGCCACCATCAAAAAGTCCTGTATTCAAGGCAAGAGTATTAACATTCCAAATATATATAATTTGTGTATCGTGCAGATTTATCTTTGAAAAGCAGTGTTAACAGTGCACTATTATTACTTCCAATAATTTATAGCTGGAATATTTGGAAATATTAATTAATAAACAATGTGATTACTACATGGACATGTGTGACATAAGTTAGAACAATCCATTTGCTTGAGCATTTTGGATGCATAACACAAAATCTTTTCATGAGTGAAGATTTCTTTTATTTTAGCCGCAAAAAGGGGGTTTAATGCAGGTGCTTAAAGTGTCGACCCGGATTAGCCTGGGCAGTCCGCACATGCTCATCAGGGTAGACACTCTCTTCCTGTATGATATCTTCCGTTTAAAAAAAGTTTCTTCTTTGCAAAAAATCCAGTTTAGGTTGACAGCGTCGTCAATGACCAATCTGGGACGACACTTAACGCACATGCATCTTAGAGCACTTGGATGAAAAAAAAAACATCTCACTTGATTAAATTTAACTATTCCATGAAATTTTAAACATTTGCATATACACATGTATTCAACAAAATCATTAACATGTCATACACCGGGATAATACATATGTCGCAACAAGTTTGCGCACACAGTCTTGTTAGCGGTTTATCCATAAAGAGATAAAGACGTTATTCGACACTCTGACGACGGTATTGGGATATGCTATTTCGGACCGATGTTAATTGGATTTTAGATTTGACCAATTGATTGCAAAAGGTTGATTAAAGCTGTGCAGACTATTATCCTTCTCACAAAATCTCTTCCGCGAGCACAGATGGCGTACACGAAAATATGTAATTTTTATATGGGCCGCGCTTTGTAAAAACGGAGTTTAATGCCTGTGCGGACTGCACAGGCTAATCAGGGACGACACTTTCCGCTTTAAAGATTTTTTTCTTTTAAAGAAAGTCTATTCTTCACAAAAATCCAGTTTGTCGGAAAGCGTCGTCCCTAATCTGGGACGACGCCTAACGCACATGCATTAAACCCGCTTCTCACGCGCGGCTTATATAAGTTTGAGAAAACATTTTTTCTTTAATGCACTTGAGGACACTGACATGTGTTTGCTGTTTGTTAATGAAACCTTTAACCGGCCTGGTTTTGATCAGACAGATAAAGATATTTTTCTAAAGAATGTATAACAGTAAAGTGCAATCAACCATGGACATGCTTTGATAGAAACAATGGCGCCATATAGCAATTTTTCTGGAAATATGCAACTTTATCACATGCCATACCCTGTTTCCCATGTAATATAACCATTACATAGAGGATATTTGTTGGATCCGGTGGATTATCGATTTTAATTCACGAGTGATCATAGAAAATAATATTTTCACGAGTGGCACAGCCACGAGTGAAAATATATGTTTTCTATGATCACGAGTGAATTAAAGTCGATAATCCACCGAATCCAACAAATTTTCTTTTTATTTAATGCATTTTTCACCGTTTATATACATTGTTCAAGAGTTTAACTAACGAATCTTGCTGGGATAATGACGTCATTTCGTCAAAAAAATGACGTCATTTCACAGCAAACAATGAAAATTATCGATAATTCTCACTGATAATTTTCACTGTTTGAAACAGTGAAATTATCAGTTTTAATTCACTGATATTTCTCTATAAACCACCGGAAAGCATTAAATAAATATATATTATCATCTTACACATGTGAAATATACTTTTTACGCGTTTTCATTGGCTTAGTTTTCGTTTATTGACCAATCGCATTTTGTTATTTTGCTGAAATGACGTTACAACGTCCAATGACGTCATGAAATGTAAACAACATTCGGGATTTATCATTATGTTTGCGTAAATATTTATTAAATTTACAATAATAATTTAAATTTGCTCGCAAAAAGCTCGCTTACTAACAAAATTCCTGAACTCGTTTAATAAAATATGGTATGATATGACAACTCGTGCCAGATCCAATATATAT
Source organism: Dreissena polymorpha (assembly GCF_020536995.1). NCBI lineage: Eukaryota > Metazoa > Mollusca > Bivalvia > Myida > Dreissenidae > Dreissena > Dreissena polymorpha. The sequence goes on from NC_068362.1 coordinate 84,477,676, forward strand.
AAACGTTGGCATTACGTGGCAATATAATTCAATGAGAGTCTTCCTATGTAAAACAAAGATAAAAAAATTCCAGACATGGCGCTAACTAAAAACGTTATTAACGCTTCCTGTCAAACCGATGTTTCAGTATACAAACGCTTATGATCATTCACGAGCGAACGCGAGATTTGCTTCGGGCAGCTTCGGAAGCAAGACGTAGTTCTCATGAATAAGTCGTTTTTCCGACGCTGTCCGAAGCCAGCCACGTTCGCTCGTAAATGTTCGGATACCGTGGCGGGCAATCAACATGGAATATATTTTCGTACAACAAATAAAAAAGAGCTTTTTATATCTCGTTAAATATGTTAATATACCACATCTAGCGTTCAAATTTTGGCTTTGGCTGCAAGAAACACTAATTGTTTTATGTGATATCTTTATTTTGCGAAATATTCGTTGATTTTGAGTATTTATGTTACTTTAACAGAAATTAAGCCGGAATCACTTAAGAACTCATTTCTAACCATATGAAAACATATACAATATCTTACTCTCTTTCTATTCAAACACATCTGAAAACCCTGAGTCTCAATTCATTATTATAGCTAACGTATTCATACAGACAGTCTGTTATTAGTGGGTTGCTCATGATTTTTTTTTATTGTAATGCTCCAAAAGCAATTAATTTGATTGGAATTATTTCCGATAATAAGACACGTGCCTTGAAATTAATAAATATAAAGGAGTGATAAAACTCCATCGAAATTATTGAAATATATGAGTCCTGGAACTCCATTGAAATGTCTAAATATGGGACTAATTGAACTTCCCGTGAGTGATTAAATATAGGAGTAATGTAACCATAGGAGCATCATTAAGTCTAAAATTATTATTTGTTAAACTGATGTTTGTTTTAATTGAACACCTTTCTTAACTACTACTTCAAACTACAAAATGTCTTTAACAACAACAGTTCACATTGACAAAATATACAATATGACTTCGTTACTTGAATGCTTTTTATTCAAGTACCAATGCTCGTTTGCATAATACCCCGTGTTTCAGTTTCCCATTCTTTACCTACTTTATTTAGCATAACATAATTTCTATTTTCCGAGTGATAATATGACAAGCTTTACCTGTTGCTAGTTGTGCAATCGATATTTGCTCGAGACAAATACTTTGGTTGCTTTCTTACAGTTAATAAGTTAGTGAAATATCAACTATAATAACCTCGACATATAAATACGAAATAAACGCTCTTCACTTTCTTGCTGATATGACTAGAAAGTGAGGGGCATTTAAACAATTAATACAAGTAATACCAAGTATAAAACGGCGAAAAATACCAAGAGTTGTCGTTCAATGCTCTCCATCACAATAAAATCATACCAGATTTGGTAGGACTTTTTAGTCTTAGTATTATATAGAGGATATTTGTTGGATCGGTGGAATATCGATTTTAATTCACGAATAATCATAGAAAATAATATTTTCACGAGTGGCGCAGCCACGAGTGAAAATATATATGTTCTATGATCACGAGTAAATAAAAATCGATACTCCACTGAATTCAACAAATTTTCTTTTTATTTTATGCTTTTTTTTCACCGTTTATATACATTTTTAAAGAGTTTAACTAAAGAATTTCGCTGGGATAATGACGTCATTTTGTCAAAAAATGACGTCATTTCACAGTAAACAGTTAAAATTATCGATAATTTTCATTATTACCTGATGTCTTATATAAATGATAATTAATTAATTTTTGCTATTTCCTCGTCGAAAAAGAAATTTGCAATGTTTTAGACTGTTACCGGTGTATATAGAACTGTTGACCGGTCAACAGTTTGAACTGTTGCCCGCTGGAATAATGACGTCATTTCGTCGAAAAAATGACGTCAATTTACAGTTAAACAGTCAAAATTATTTATTTTATCGATTACTGTTGTGTGTAAATAAAAATTTAGTTTGCTGTTATTTCTATGTTGGAAATTTGATCAGATAATAAAACACGTATTTCATGGATGCTTGGTGAACAGTCAAAACTGTTGTTCCTCGGTATCAGGGCTGACATTTGGAACTGTACCAAAGTCATCCCTGATACCTTGGGAAACAGTTTTGACTGTTCACCGCGCATCCATCAAATAAGTGTATACTGTTAATTTTCACTGTTTGAAACAATGAAATAATCAGTTTTAATTCACTGATAATTCTCTATAAACCACCGAAAAGCATAAAATAAATTATGAAAATTTGTATTATTTTCTTTCATATTTATAAAATAGTATATGTTTAAGTTAATAATAACAAATAAATTACCTAAATTGAAAAAAAAACGGTAAAAATAACAACGGAAAGATTATAGTTCCACGTGGCTAGGCTATCATCACGTCGTTGGTTATGAAGGCTGGGATTTGCTGGTTCCATTCAAATCTCTGCGCGGAGGTTGGAAAAATACCTATCTCGGCACGGACGTCGCCATCTTGTTTGTCACGTGATTACCCTTTCTGGTACTACAATCGGAACAACGGCGATAGTAGTACAAAATAATTACTTCTTCAATATTTCACAAGAAAGCATACATTATTTGTAAACATTATTATTTTTGTGACAGAATTTAAAGATAATAATATGGCTTGGATGCAACTGTAAAATGGTTTTTATATTGTTTAAATGTACATTTAAGGATGGTGATAAATATTAAGTGTTATAAGGCCAGTTTTATTTTAATTCGCGTCGCCGATGAAAAATGGACTTATTTATAAATCCCCGAATTCCATATTTTGTTCACGGAGAATGCAAAATATAGTACGTTAGAGCAGTGCCGGATTAGCAGCCCGGAGGCCCATAGGCAGTGAAAAGTTTGAGGCCCACGCCCCTGACCCTCAGAGTGAAAGAAGACTGTGTTGAATTCTATCCCAGCCGTACCCCCTAATAAACATATTGAAAACGAAATCACCAACAAAACAATACTTTTTGCAAATAATAAATTATTGTCACTTGGAAAGGCAATGTCAAGCCTTTAATCGGAACCACAGGTATTGGGTGCGTGGCCAAGTCACTTTAACACTATCAATATGTCATAAAACAACTTTTTTCATCAATGTTTTTTTTTTAATTCTGATATAATATATATAAACAAGGTAGGTATCTCTTGACACAGGAAAATCACTTACATCAACATTTGTAAGCCATTAAGTGCCTAAATGGCGGTCGATTTTCGTAAACTATGTATCATTTTGTTGGGAAAGGATGCCTCGTGACGATAAATGACCACGAACGGCTACTTGCCAACATAAACTTCAAGAAAAACTTCTCGAACTCGTAGAAATGCTAGGTCGGCTTCGCATTCGTACAATAAAGAAATACGAGTTTATCAACCTACAACACCGATTTTGTCTTTTTGTCCACACCAAACACTAATATAATCGTTATGTTTGAATGTTTATTTCAATCGTGTACGATGATCCGTCCTTCACCTTACGCTATTTACAACTTTTGGTTCCGCGCCTCAGAGTTACCGAAAACCTGAAACCGAGAACCGTAATCGATATTGAGCGTCTAATCGACATGGAGCTTGACTCGAAATTGCCGATAAACAATTCCCGATTTACAACGATTTCGACGTTGTAACGCAAACAAATGGACAAATCTATGTTGTAAGTTGATAAACTCGTATTTGTTTATTGTACGAATGCGGATTATGTTCGGTAGCTGGGGTATTTCGATACTTTTACTCTTGTAAAAATCGGCACTAAACCTTCGGTCAGATCGAAGCCGACCTAGCATTTCTAAGAGTTCGAGAAGCTTTTCTTGTAGTTTATGTTGGCAAGTAGCCGTTCGTGGTCGTTTATCGTCACGAGGCATCCTTTCCAAACAAAATGGTACATAGTTTACGAAAATCGACCGCCATTTAGGCACTTAATGGCTTAAAATGTTTATGTAGGTGATTTTCCTGTGTCAAGAGATACCTACCTTGTTTATATATATATTATATCAGATTTTTTTTATTTTTTTTTAATGAAAAAAAGTTGTTTTATGACATATTGATAGTGTAAAAGTTACTTGGCCACGCGCCCAATACCTCTGATTGGAACATAACATTGATTTAAATAATTGGCTTTGTCATGTCATTAGATTAGGCTAAAAAAGTTTTAAAAAAATTCTTTCGCCGCGGTATCACGGGGCCCTTAAAAGTCGCGGGGCACATGGGTAGTTGCCTACTCAGCCTAATGGCTAATTCGGGACTGCGATAGAGAAAAAATGCATGAAAACTGTGCGTATATTACCTGTGCAAGATCCTTTAGTATAAACTCGATCGCCACGTGGCCGGTCGGTGTCGATAATGATTAGGTCATTATCTCTTCAATAACTTTTTAGCAGGTTTAATTCTCATATTCATAACCTAGTACAGTGTAATCAGATGGCCAAGTGATAGGCACATTTGTGTAGTTCAAAATCCATGTACCAGGTTAAATGGTCTTCAACATAGTGTTTCTTTAATTCCGCCATTTCAACTCTGTTAAAAAAGCTTAATAGCTCACTTATCACATTACTCGATGCTAATTGGTTCTTATCACATGCTATCGCTTCGAAATACCCCCTCACACAATCATCGAACGAACGCAAACGCACGCAAAAGCGCACAACACATCACACATACGCACGTGCGCACCTATGCACGCTCGCACGTACACACGCATACGCGTTCATGCACCCTATCATCTTGTACACACGCATACACGTGCATGAACACATTTACACACACGCGCCTCGAACGACAATGGATATTAATATTTTAAGAAAACTTTGTTATCGAAACACAACTAATATTTGAGCGTTTGTACGGGAGGCGACTCAGATGGAAAACTATATAAACCCAACTGAAGTTATCTCTCTTGTAATTCTTAAACTTCAAATAAGCAAACAATTGTTTTGGCTTTACTCGAAAGTTTCGGATTGATTTCCATCTGTGTGCTCAGTTGCAAGCTAGAATATGGTAAAAAAGACAGTGAGTTATTCATGGGTGATTAGGTGGTCAAATAATAGATTTATTATGTTAAGGATTAATATATGATATTCATATAAGATTTTACATTAAATATATAAAATTAAATTTTATGAATATTAATTGATAATGAAAGTGAAATAGTGTACAATTTTTAGCAAGATTTATCATCATCCTAAACAAAGATCATGCATGCTTGATTTACTGCAGAACTATGCACCTACCTATTTTAGTCAAGCCACCAGTACACAATTTCGTAGAGGGTATTTTTTCAAGGGGCGCTATTTACATAAATGATGTAGATCCCAGCTATACCAGGCCGAGTCCAGGGGCCGTAATTGACTAAAGTCAATAGCTTAAAAATTGTCCCGCCGCGCAGAATTCTTTTTCCATTATGTGTACATATTGAAAACTTCGCTCTGAACGAACACTGCTCAGAGGTTTAGTATTTAATATTAAATACTATTGCAGAGTATGGTTGTCTCTACCAAGTTCAATCAAATCATGCCTAAGGAGTCGATATTGTCCTCGCTTGGGGACGGGGTAGCTTGTTTTTTTTTGCTGTTCTTTTATGCATATTATAGTGGAATCTGAAAACTCTTCTCCTCTGAAACCGCTACCAAAGTGGTTTGTTATTGTGTACATTGTATGTAACATCGTATGGTGGTCCTCTACAAAGTTTGTTCAAAGCATGACCGAAGGGTTGAAAATTGGCCCAAATTGGTGGTTACGTGTTGTATTATAGTTTTCCCGATTTCAAAATGGTTGAAGGCAATTGAAAATGATGACCACCCGGGAGATGGGTTTTTTCTTATATGGCTGTAATGAAAATAATGGACCCTCTAGAAATCAGTTTTGCAATCTTCATGATACTTCCCCCGAACCTTTGTTCAAATGGTGTCTCGACCAAGTTTGATAATGATTTCGGAAACTTCCCAAAAACTGCCCAAAACAATTAAATTCCACGAAGTCTCATGCGAGCGACCTACGACCTATAACCTTCTTGTTCAGACTAATTGCGTAAAATGTCGTTTCAGATAAGCCTGTGTGGTCATCACGGACAAAGCTTTCCGCGGACTGCACAGGCTAATCTGCTAATCTGGGATGGCACTTTATGCACATGTATTAAACCCAGATTTTCCAGACCGAGGCTCGATTCATGAATATGTATTATCAGGATGTTCGTATTCAAAGATGAAGAATGTACACAAGACACACTGTTGTCCGTGAAAGTCAACCACGCTAGGAATGTTTTGAAGAACTGAACCATATTTGGTTGTTCAGTAAAACTTTCATAATCGCTAAAGATTGCCCTATTTTATTAACTTATCCTAACCGGATAAACTTTCTTCAATCCGGCTAAAACTATACACTCTCTACACAAATATGTTGACATTTTTCGATGTACGTTACGAATGAGTACTGAGCGACAGTATTAAAATTAGTTTGGCCATTGCCACTTTATGTAACCATTTTGCCATATTTAATCGGCAACAAACACCCGTTTTTTTCAACAGTGGCATCAATCTTATAACCAAATCAAGGGACCCACAGTGAACCCTCAAAGTTGCAGAATCACCGTCTTTGATTAATCCCCTTATCATCGATAGCGCCTAATAGGATTTGAAGCTATCCAGTAATAGCATCGTGTCACAATATTGCATTCTTCTGGTCTAATTTCCAATATAATTAGCCTATTCAATGTAATTATTGTTTTCCCAAGGGTCCCGCGATAACATGAGTCTCGGACGACCCCTATTTCTGGTCTCGCCTTTTAATGGGTTTCGGTGAGGATTCCGTTGAAAAATTACCACGTTGTGAGATCTAAACATAGAGATTTCTTCCGGGCGATTGATGGCTAAGACAGGAGCAAACAAACCATGGAATTGAGCCTTTATTCGCCGTATTAGACACGCTTTGCTAGATCCGTCTAACAACATTACCACATCTGTCCAAGAAATGTCCGGAATCGTCCTCTGTATGCAAGCGATATAGCTTGTTTTAATTTCTGGCAGTTTTTGTTGATAGGCCAAGTATTGCCAGTACGAATTGTAAATATCACTTCACAAGTATTTCTAATTCAGTCGAAGAAATTCTAAGAATTGTATCCAGGCGCAAATGATGAAACCTTTCTTAGGGCTTTTCTTTATGCTTGCATTTTAATGGAAAAAGTACACTACTTGTAAATATATAGTCATCATTATATGTTATACAATATGTCTGAATGGCATTGATTGTCATCTACGTGTGTATTTATATTTAAATTAATTAAAATTTTGTATACGTTCCATTACAGAGAATGGAAAGAAACACAGAGAAAAAATAAACTATTTTCTTTTTCTTCATGTTTGTATTTAAAACAAATATGCATTTAAATTCTGAAGTTTTAATCAATCTACCTGAATATATTTGAAAATAAATGCATCATACATTATATATGTATATACGATTGTGTATATATACTACTGATTGAACGCCTTCGAATCGCCACCACCACACAATTCGTTTATTTTTTAATACACAATAACATGTTTAATCCCAGAAAACTTTCATTCCGGTTTATTACACCGGACTACATGTGTTGTTGTATTCTTTACTAAAAACTATAAAAAAAAATATACACCTTGATTGATGCAACTTCCGTTGCTCGTATTGTTAAGGCGAATGTTGGCGAACGTTTCTAACAGTTGGCGAACGTTCGCTGCGAACGTTAATGATCGTTAGCAAACGCACTCGTCAGGTAGTTTACTAAAGAAACACATTGGCAGACGGGTTTGTTGTTGGAGAATGAAATAACGGTGACAACATATGTAATTTTATAGAGTAAAATCTTTAGTCAAAATTTTTACGGTCGATAACCACTCAAATATTTGCTTAAAATTGCAAATTTATGCGTTATTTTAAAATGAATCCACCATAATCAGTGGTAATTCTATCGCCATCTTTAAACGTTCGCGGCGATCTTCAATATTGCTTTTTACGAAACAAACGGTCAGAGGCGAACGTTAGGTGCAACTGAAAGCATTTTATGACCGAACATTAAACGCACAGATAACTCCACAGGAGATTCACAATGAACGCATAATGGTAAACCTAAGTCAGTTACGTCTCTAAAAACGCTCAAAAAGTTGGTCATTGTAGTACGTTACCACGGGCGTCATCGTTCATCCTTATGTAATCGATAGTGAATATATATATCTGTAATTACACTGCAGTTTACATAAAGTTTTATAATTTTGTGTTTGGATACATGCTGTTCAAAGAAATCGTTATTAACATATGTTGTTGCTACGTGCCAAAAAAACCATATAAATAAGACAAAATAAACAATGAATTTCTACTCTTTAAAAATGTAAATCAACAATGAAACAGAAGATAAAAAGTAGTTGAAAAAAATGTGCAATTCATCTGATTTAGTCTTTAACTATCAAGGGAGATAATTGGAAAGTGCAAAATTCAATGAAATTTAAAGTATCCAGAACGACCAGAAAATTGTGTAATAACTATGTTAACCCCGAATTGTTTTAAGTGAATAGTCATTATAATCTTATCTTGGTTTATAAATGAAGAGTTTTATAGCTAGCTCTTCACGTAAATAGATTAATTTAAAACAACCTCAAACCTTGTTTATATTTGCAACAATACATATTTGGTTGTTGTTAAACATGTATCGAGAACAAAAATACCTTTTGAACATTAACGAACTTTTAATTTATTTCGTAAACCCAATACGTAAAAGCTCGCACATTTTTTTTTTTAAAAACGCTGAGCCAAAATTACCGCGTCCGACTAGAGGTTCATCCAAAGATGGAAATGATGTTTTCATAGATATAATGCAGTAAAAGAAACGGAGAAAATAAATCAGTTTAATGACAAACTTAATATATAATAATAATCTGGTTTTAAAATGAAAGTGTTTTAATGATTTTAATAATACATCAAAAGATTGAAGCTCGGTTGCAAAGTATAAATTTATGGTTATCGTAATGATATATATATGACCAATAACTATAATAAGTTTACACATCGCCTTAATTGAGTTATAAAAAGGATGACATTGAGTCAGGGGTGCCCAATAAAAACCCACCGTGATATCTGATTGAAACTACTCGCTTCAGTTCATATTTAACAAATTACATCATATTTAAATACCTTAGATCTTTAAAACATACGCAAAAAATGTAATGACTTAATTTGTCACCAGAGTAACGGATACTGAATACTGCATTGGGTACGGTGAAATTAACTGGTGTTTTTTCGTGTCCCCGTGGAGTGAGAGGCATTTAGCATTGCTCTTCTCCGTCCGTTCGTACGGCCCGGAGCATGTGTGTAGAACTCTCGCTCAAACTTTCATAGTTGAATTACTTGTATGTGCAGAAGATCGCAAAGAAACGATTTTTGAATGCGACGATTGTTTTGGCAGAACTATATAGCTGTTTGTCTGCTTTTCCAACAAAGAATATATAGTCGCCTGAAGTTTGTATTCTCAACTCGTTTTAAGAACTTCAAATTGTTTGTTTTAAGTCATCTTGTAGTAATGGGTGAACACCGCTCAAGATTCACAGTTGCATTACCTTAATGCGTCTATGAACATTAAGAAAGAAGTTTTGGCGTAGACAAGTTTTGGCAAATTATCGCCCCTTTTTCTTCTTTTCCACTATTTGAAATAGATAGTCCAAAATGTATGTGTTTAAAATTCTCTGCCACTGCCCTTTGGATCTTGTTCAAACGTCCACAGTTCACTGAACATAATGTTTTGATGATAGTCATTAATGTAATTTTGGTTGCGACGATTAAAAAATATATAATTATGACCATAAGTCTGTTTTTCACTATAGGATATATAAGTCTAAAATTGTGTATGTTCTACTCCTCTAAAAGCTTGGTGAATTTTGCTCAACCTTTGATTGCGGAATGTGCAAATTAACATTGTGGAAGGACTTTGGACTGCGACCAGGTCTGGTCGTATTTCTTTTTTCTTTTTGTTCATGCTTCTTGAGTAGTGATTCTAGCGTAAAAGAAAATATGTCGTAGACAACGATAAAACCAAACATTGAAAATTAAGCTTATATGATTTAACTATTCGAGTAACCCAGAAATGTTTCATTACAACTGCCACAAGCCCATCTGTCTGTGCACTTATCGTCCAAACCAACAAGCCCATCTTTCTGTTCAGTAATCGTCCAAACCAACAACCGCATCTTTCTATGCAGTTATCGTCCAAACCATTGCTGTTAATTACGTATCGTAACGGATCGGTTTAATAACCTCATGTGCACATAGAACTGTTTAAATAAATTAATACTTGTAATTACATTGTACATATATCTAAATTTCTGTACATATTATGCAACCATCTTTCTTCATGTATCTTTGAACAAGCAGGAGACGTTACTAATTGTTAACCGTTTAAACAAATATTAGAGCAACTAAACTCTTTACCAGCGTCGGTAAACGCTTCATAAAATCACTTGAACTCGGGCGTGAAATAAGGTCAGACTTGTATGTCATGTTAATTTGAAATTAAATGTTCCAGAAACGAGTTAAGGTCCAACGCCACATTACGCCAACATAACATTTTGTTTTTCTTGGCGCGTTCTTCAAACCTCCGTTGGAAATACATGTGTAAAACAGCGAATACTGTATGCTTTAAATATGATGTTAATTTAGCGAAACGAAAACTATTTACTTATTGCAGAAGTATATTACCGCAGTTTACAGTCCCTCAGACCGTTCTATCCTTTTAATTAATTTTCAAACACTAAAACCATTAATATTGTCGAGACTGCAAATTGAGCGGAGATATGATTTCCCGTGTTTAGAGAGAGCTGTAGCCGTGTTGGGAAAAGCCTCAAAAACTTGGAAAGTCTACTTCATGCAAACTGAATGTTTACAGCAACAATATGTATTTATCAAAATGTATGCGATAAAATGCACTTTTGTAAAGATGCACGAACAACCCGTTTAACCCTTTCAGTGCGGGTACCGAATTTTGAAAGCCTTTGCAAACAGTTTGGATCCAGATGAGACGCCACAGAACGTGGCGTCTCATCAGGATCCAAACTGTTTGCTATTCTGATAGTATTCTTTGAAAAAAATCGAAGAAACTGCTAATTTTAAAAATTCAGCAGACGACATTTTAGCAGACGACAAATTTCCCAGCATGCAAAGGGTTAAGTGTTCCAACTGGTGTAATAATTTGATATGTACGTTTGCTACGTGTCATGATTCACAAACACCCAATATTTGTCCGGAGTATAAATATATTGTTAAATGTATAAGAATAATAGAATAATTGAAAAAATACGCAAGAACAAAGGGTCCTAGCTATATTTTCAAGCGTATAATTCAAGGTCAAAGGTCGAACATAAGAAATTCATCTTTTAAACCGTATAGGGTCATAACTTTGTTCAGCATAGGGGACTTTCTAATTAATTAGGAAGACGCTTCTCGGGCAAAGTTCAACGTTAAAATAAAAACAAGTTCAGTTAACAGACGATCAACCCCGGTGCGGTCCAGTGTAAACATAAAGAACCAGATGCCAGTTCAAGGTCACGGTCAAATATAGAAAACAACTCTGTGCACATTGTCCGGAGCATATATTTTTCAAGCACTGATATATTTTCAAAAAACTTGGCAAGCTGCGCGATGACATAGAACTTCACAAGCTGCGCGATGACATATAACTTGGCAAGCTGCGCAATGACATAGAACTTGGTAAGCTGTGCGATGACATAGATCTTGGCAAACTGCGCGATGGCATAGAACTTGACAAACTGCGCGATGACATATAACTTGACAAGCTGCGCGATGACATAGATCTTCACAAGCTGCGCGATGACATAGAACTTGGCACGCTGCGCGATGACATAGAACTTGGCAAGCTGCGCGACGACATACATGAGCCTGAGATCTTTTCAATATCAATATCACAGTTGGACGTACTTTATCCAGCATGGACGACGTTTCATTCCTTAACTAAGTAGTGTGACCACTGACGAGCATATTGAAATACAGTGTCACGAGAAGCCATCATGCCTAATTTCCCAACTTACGCTTATTGTCGAACATAAGAAACAATCCACTATGAATCTACCTCTGGTGTGTCTTTGTCCAGCATGTATGGATTTTGAAATATCTCAGCTGACGTGACAGGCATTGTGTTGGCATGGATAGAGGCATTTTTACTTACATTTATTGGTTTTACTACTATTTTAAAACTTTTATTTAAGTTATTTAAGTAACATTTCGAAACATCTTTTTTAAATTAAGTATATAGACATTTAGGTAGGCAAGTGCAAATAACGTGTGCACACAGCGTGTTTTTTGTATAAAGATATTATATATTAGCAAACCGTATAACTTCCACCAAATTAAATACAATTATAATATTGTCCGCCTAATGCAAAAAAAGACCATTTTACCGAACTGTCAAACAGTTTGGGCATCAATGTATTGATAACTATTATTTCTAATACTGTTAAAGCCAACACTGTTAACAATTTACTGAACAATATTCGGTATATTACCATATTGATATTATTTCCACTCCTTGATAACATGGCATGCTCTAGTTATACATAAAGTAAGTTTTTTTTATATACGAAACATACTTACAATTCCACCAAATTATGAATAAATATTATATCGTCCGCCTAATGCAAAAAATGACCATTTTACCGAACTGTCAAACATGTTGTTTTTTGCATTTATGCATTGATAACTTTTACTTCTAATACTGTAAAACACAACACTGTTAACAATTTACGGAACAATATCCGGTATATTAAGATATTGATATTATTTCCACTCCTTAATAACATGGCATGCTCTAGTTATACATAAAGTAAGTTTTTTTATACGAAACATAACATATTTACAAAAACATCAGTGTTTGGTACCTTTTCATTTGCAGCATGAAGAATATTTATTATCAGACGAGGGATTCGTCAACACACTTACGAAAATTGAGTTGTTGACAGTGATAATGAATCGAAAGTGATTCAGAAACTTGTATAAAGTATACGACAATATAAAGGCAGAAACAAAACGTTAAAAGAGGGAAATAAACTGGAATGAGAAAACACGAGCACGACATTTAAGATAAACAAATCATTCACAGAATTAAGTCATGACATTTTGATTACGCCAGAAAAAGTGGGAGACACATTTTAATGGTTGCATAGTAGGCGTAAAAAGTATCTGGCTGTTGCCCCTATATAAAGAGGGTAAACACATAAGCAAACTTCAATAAATAAAGGAAGTTGTCAAGAAACTGCCTTTATCTCGACTCGTCAGACGTATAACAGATAATACCTAGCAAATTAAACTTGCCTTTTTAATCCAGTTTAAATCAGTAAAACCATTAATGTGCGGTAACTAAGGGAGAAGGATTCGGATTTAATGCTTACAAATGCTAATATGTTATTTTGGGGGAAAAATGAGAAGGTGGAGAACGAATTTGATTCAATACTAATTTGTTACAGAGAAAGGGTCAATCTATGTTTGATTGCGCAAATACGTCTCCACTGACAGTTGCAAACTTAAAATAAAGTACTTTAAGAATTTCCTATTGTTAAGTGTCATCACTAGTGATGGCATCAAGAAAGAAAACCGAAAACGTTATTTGCATTTCTTCCTGGATAGTTCGTGGACTAGAAAACCATGCTGTAACACAATCTCTTTCAATTGATGGCAGTGGTCAAACTGATATTACTGAAACAAACACACTCAATGGTGTAAATTCCAATACGGTTGAATGATGGTCAGATACGAATCGAGATGAGACCAATGAGCCCACTCCACACACTTGAGCATCATAAAAAATCCCAGAAAGGAAACATTGTAGATAAAAGAGAAAATGGAATGAAGGAACAAGGAGACAAAAAGTAAGAAAACAAACTGAGAACTACAGGGACTTGATATTTGCTTGCAAGCGGGAAAAGGATTCGATCTAAAAGGTTCAGACGGCATAACTGTATAAAATGTCGGTTCCAGTTATGGGATAAAATAATTCGAGGAAAGAGACAAGATATATTAAATACGTTTTATGGTTTTGGAAATATGAACGTCAAAGGCAGTTTATTCGTGAAACGGTTAAAGAAGGTACACACAGACAAAAAGAAAAGGAAACAAAACAAGGTTGTACCGAGAAAACACAAAAATGTTGTTGATTTTAAGGACGCATTATAAGCTATTGTGGTGGGTGGTTCCAAGGCGTTCTGTGTCGTCCGTCGTCAGTCCTGTGTCGTGTGTCGAAAGTCGTCAACAATTTACTTTAACAGGCATCTTATAAACCGCTTGACAGATTTACACGAAACGTTAAATGCATAATCCTCTTTCAAAGTTATATAAATCGTTCAAATTCGATGCATATGTAGGTTACTAAACCTAACAATAGATGGTTAAAACAATTCCACTAAAACCGTAAGGCTCACCGGTTTAATAATGGTAATGTATAGTATTCTAACAGTCCTCTACAAAGATTGTTCAAATCATGTGCCTGTGGTAGAAAATTGCCACCTATGGTCAACAGATTTATGTAGACTTATACAATAAATAACTGAAAAAACGCCTTATCTGAAACCGCAAGAATGTTTATTATTTGTTGTGTTGTTATCAAAATATATTTAATAGTCCTCAACAAAGATTGTTCAAATCGTGTGCCTGTGGAAAAAAAAAATTCTCACCTAAGGTAAACTGATTTTTTATAGACTTATGCAATAAATACATGTAACTGAAACAATCACCTCATCTGAAACCGCAAGAAGGTTTATTGTTTGTCGTGTTGCTATCGTTAATATATCTAATAGCCCTCTACAATGATTGTTCTAATCATGGCCCGGGGCTAGACTGAAATCGTAAATGATTGAAAAAAAACGTCTTTGAAACTACAAGAATAATGTGCTTCATGTTTGGTTGGTTGTGCTCCATAAATGTTGCTCAAATGTTCAGGGCTGGATTTGATCATGCTATGTACTTTGAGACGTTACTGAAATAATTAGCGGATGGACTTCGTTCAAGTGTGGACTCGATCAGGCTATGTACTTTGAGATCGTACTGAAATGATTGGCGGATGTACTTAGTTCAGTATAAAGAAGTGAAACACAAGCTGCTGGAATCGATCATGCTATGTACTTCGAGATCGTACTGAAATGACCAGCGGATGTACTTTGTTCAGGTCTTGAATCGATCATGCTATGTACTTCGTGATCGTACTGAAATGATCAGCGGATGTACTTTGTTCAGGTCTGGAATCGATCAGGCTATGTACTTTGATATCTTACTGAAATAATCAGCTAATGTTCTTTGTTCAGGTCTTGAATCGATCAGGCTATGTACTTCGAGATTGTACTAAAATTATCAGCGAATGTACATTGTTCAGGTATGGAATCGATCACGCTATGTACTTAAAATATTCAGCTGATGCACCTCGTTCAGGTGTGGATTCGATCAGTCTTTGTACTTTGAGATCATACTGAAATGATCAGCGGATGTACTTCGTTCAGGTCTGGAATTGTTCATGCTATGTACTTCGAGATCGTACTGAAATAATCAGCGGATGTACTTCGTTCAGGTCTGGAATTGATCATGCTATGATCTTTGAGTTCGTACTGAAATAATTAGCCGATGTACTTCGTTCGTGTCTGGAATAGATCAGGCTATGTACTTTGAGATCGTACTGAAATAATCAGCGGATGTACTTCGTTCTGGTGTGGACTCGATCAGGCTATGTACTTTGAGATCTTACTGAAATTATCAGCTGGTGTGCTTTGTTCAGGTCTGGATTCGATAAGCATAGGCTATATTCTTTGAGATCTTACTGAAATAATTAGCTGACATAATCAGCAAATGTACTTTCTTCAGTTCTGGATTCGATCAGGCTATGAATTTTGAGATATTACTGAAAAAATCAGCGGATGTGCTTTATTCAGGTATGGACTCGATCAGGCTATGTTCTTTGAGATCGTAAAGAAATGATCAGCGGATGAACTTTGTTCAGGTCTGAAATCAATCATGATATGTACGTTGAGATCGTGCTAAAATGTTCAGCTGATGCACTTCGTTCAGGTCTGGAATCGATCAGGCTATGTACTTTGAGATCTTACTGAAATAATCAGCGGATGTACTTTGTTCAGGTCTGGATTTGATCAGTTGATGTTCTTTTAGAGCGTATTGTTAAAATAAGCTAATGTACTTTGTATCCCTCTCGAATAACGACTATTTAAATATTCAGCCAATATACTTTTTCCAAGTCTCGAATTAATCAGGCAAGGTACTTTATTCGAGTATTAATATAATCATGTGTTCTACGTTATGATTGTGTCGAATTGTTCATTTGATGTTTTTACTGCTCATCTTTTAATTATCAGCTATGTTTTTGTTGAAAAAAACATCCGATAATCTCGAGTCTGATGACGTAAACATCCCCAAAACAGCTACCTGGGATCGCGTCTGTCTCATTTTGACGATTGGACGCAATTGTTGCCGGGCCAGCCGGTGTTCATATACCAGGGACAAGCCGGTGTTACCGGCGATCAATTTTAATCATGCAGTCATAATTTCCGATTATTTTCCATTTGAAATCGAGTTTTTGGTGAGGTTCTGGGCCATTAAGCCCATTAATATGGCCTCCAAATTGCGAGCAAGTGTCGGTTTTTCGATCATTACCAACTTTGGTATTTAAGGTGATTTGCCGATTTCAGATAATGCGAGTGCGGTGTAAAATGTGTTTAGTACGGGGAGTTACAAGATGATTGATAAATAGTGATGAGCTATAAAGCCAGTAAACTGGTAATTTGCCAAGATATTGTAATTTATTGTTTTGTGTCACGAAATTAGCTTAATATGTTTATCCTTTTTTTCGTATGTTTGCGGGTTAAGGCAATTTGTTTAAACTGTTTGAACAAAACGTGTTTCAATTTACATTGTGTTGCCGTATTGTTTTAAATCATACGTGGGAAAATACATCCAATAATATTCTTCTTAATTACCTTGTCAAAGGTTTGATTCGGTATTAAAATATGACAAAGCTAAACTAGATGAAATCGCTGCTTTATGGTATTACTGATATAATTCGAGCTTGTTTGTATCATTATTAATCTAGTAATAGTTGTTGTCATTTATGAAAATGAAACTCTAACGCATATAGGTGCTTTCGAGCGTCTGTATTAAGGGTATACACATCTATCTATACGAGTATAGTATAAGGAAAAATAGAAATATTAAGATGTATACAAAGAAATATATGCGACATCGTTATTGTTTAACCCATGTATGCCTTGCGTCTTGAAAAAAGGCCTTGGCAAACAGCGTGGACCCAGATGAGACGTCGCATGATGCGGCGTCTCATCTGGGTCTGCCCTGTTTGCTTGAAGAAATTTCTGTAAGAAATATTCTAAATATAGAAATAAATATACTAGACATCCCTAAGTTTGGCAATACATTAATCCAATTTAGAAAAATGGGAGAGTCCACTAGGCATAAATGGGTTAAATGAAAAAATAGTATTTACTCTTGTCCCATGAGGTGGTGTGCCCCTGTTCAAGATTTCATCTTATACTTATGACTTTTAAAGGCTCAGAGTTTTTATTTAAATGTATCTCGTGAAAAAAATTGCTCCAAGTGATCAAGTTTTACATACAAAAGTCAACATTAAATTGGTCGTTGAACACAAGTGGTCCGTAATTGTTATCCAAACACTACGAATATGTTGGTGATACAGTCCCTGGATGTAACAAATTTGCTCGTCATTGGCGACATAAAAAAAGCCGTCGAAAAAATGTGATCCTTGTCCAATCACCCAATCGCCCCTGTCCCGTCAGAAAAGTTTATGAGGCCCAGATGTCTTAAATATGTCACAACTTACCATCGGTAATCAATTATGCCTCAAATGGCCGGTCCGGGCTGCTGGTGGAATAATTACTTTCGTCGTTTATGGAGCAATACCGATGACTTAAAAAGACACATTGGGTAATTCAATCGATCGGACTTGACTCGTGTATACTGTAATGGTGTAGCCTAAAGTAAACAGTGAGCAATCTTCAAAGTAAGAAAGTGCATGTTTATGAATGTGTCCGTTCATTTCGAGAATAAGAATATTGAATGTCAATATTGTACTAGTGTGCAATATACAGTCTTAAAATGTATTGTCTGGGTGTTACTGGTTACATGCAAAAAATTGTATGACCCAAATTAAAAACAAATATTTTTTTTCTTCAAATTATACCTTGGGTTTTGTTGTTTTAAAGGCGTTTATTTCAATTGTTCCGCAGTCAATATAATTGCTCAGATCTGTATGGTTTAAAAAAGTGAAATTAAGTTGCAATTAAAAATACACTACTCGTGTTGTGAAGACAAATAACGTATTTAATGAAAAGTGCCTGATAAATACTATATGTTTGTATTGCTAAGTTACTGTTAAACCTTCTGGTAATGACATTCAATACTATTTTGAGGCAAAGCTATCAAAACAAAACACATTTAGAATTTTGAAAAGTCAGTTAATTGGAGAATTTTTTTACATATTCCATGCATTGTTCTTGGGTCGGGCCGGTTTTCGTCCCGCAAATATTAAACCATTCTGCTAAACAGCCCGGTTTGCTTAAACATAGTAAAACACTTTATGGAAAAAACAACAACAGCAGCATCTGTTCCATATTTTTAAAGTTTATTTTGGTTCGCACTTGCGAAAATAAATAAAAAGTACCTATGCATGTAGTAAAGTTAGATTACACAGTAAACTTGTTCAAGACGTTGTCAACATCCTGGTTGAAGTAATCTACAATATATATCTAAACAATATATCAACCTTTTATATTATTTACACTGCAGTTGATGACGGCAAAACTTGTGTCTAATAACGTCAAGTTGACATAAAACGTTTACACATCATTTCTTTAACGCATATCGACCGTTCTGCCTTTTCGCCAAGTAAAGTTGCTCCTTAAATTCGCCTTGAAAGTTTTATTCAAGACATTACAGTTTTACCACCTTTTAACATTTGCGATTTCACCAGATACAATTTTGAAGCTCAATATCACTAACAAATTGTAATACGCAGTGTTTACACATAGCATAGTAGACCGACGGTCTGTATAGCTTGTCTTCGAAGAAAATGCATCAAATACTCTTTCCAATGTCAACATAATTTGATATCGCAAAAAGTAATATTGCAAGTTAATTGTTAAACATTTTGCGAAAAATGATGCGGAAATACTGGTATCTGTCCGGCAAAAGATCTCGCTTTCATCAGACCGTATGAGCTGATGGGGAAATACGGGTGTAACCCGTGACTGTACAACATGCCACCGAATGGCGAACTGAACGATGACGTATTTCCTGCGCTGGGAATTGTGGGACTGTTCACATCCAAGCCGGGGTTCTGCTTCTTCCATTTCGTTCTGCGATTCTGGAACCAGATTTTAATCTGCGTCTCTGTGAGATTTAGTGTTAGCGCCAGATTAAGGCGTTCGCAGACCGATAGATACCGCGTCGTCTTGAATTTATTCTCCAATGCGACCAACTGTTCGTATGTAAACGCAGTGCGCGCGCGACGTGGTTTTCCGCCTCGAGAACTGTCGTCTGTGTGTAGCGCGTTTTCGCCGTCGGCCATGTCGTCCATATCACAGACACTGAGATTCTCGTCGACGTCGTCATCGTCGGTAAAGCTGTGTTCCGCCGGATGCTTTTCGGAGACACGATCGAAGTCACCGCCGGGCACAGAGCGACATACATCTGTAAAGAAACATAATCGTGTGCTAAAATACTTAGTATTTATACGTCTTTTTTTACAAATCAGTACTCGCATTTATGCGTCCCATCGAGAGGGATAACATTGAAAAATCTGCAGTTTGTACAACTGCTGCTGCTTCTAATATATTTTGATTGTTTTCCTACTACTTGTACTGCAAGTACTGCTCCTGCTACTTCCACCGTAACCACCACCACTACTTCTACTTCAACTGTTTTTGCTTAAAAAATCATAACTATACACTTCTTTTATATATATAATAACCAATAAATAGGAAGTGTATACTTTTTTAATTATTTGTATCCCGTAACACCTATAGGCGCAGATTGCCTACATTTACATTCGAATGTAGTGAAGACTGAACGCCTAAAATAAGCGTATTTCGGCGTAGTTTACAAAACGATTTTCAGAGAAAATATTTTCCGCGGGATACTCGGGAATGATTTACGTCTCAAATGACTCGTAGTTTCCTACTTGTGTCAGTGTCAACGCGCGGATTGTTGCACGTCAAACGAACAAATGGCCGCGTCCATCACGTGCATTGCACGTGCTTAATGTTGCGTGGCGCAAGGAAATACTATCCCGATCAACAAATTATTGAGATAAACACGTTATGAGACGAGAAACAGTCTGCGATGTTGGACTAATGTTATACAGTAGCGATTTGAAGTATCTTGGCTGTTAAGATGGTTTAATAGTAACTAGGCGCGGGGAAGGGATAAGGAGTAAGAAGGAACGCAACAAAAATCCACACAGTAAATTCAGTTAAATTCTGTCAACAGCTTCTTTTTTTTTGATAATCTAAACAATTTTTTTCATATCGGTTATTGGAACCCCCTGACAGCGTTCATGACCCCGATAGCAATGTTTGAGTCGCGTTCTGAGAAAACTGGGCATAATGCATGTGCGTTAAGTGTCATCCCAGATTAGCCTGTGCAGTCCGCACAGGCTAATCAGGGACGAAACTTTCCGCTTTTAAGGTATTTTTCGTTTAAAGAAAGTCCCTTCTTACCGAAAATGTTGTTTAGGCGGAAAGTGTCGTCCCTAATTAGCCTGTGCGGACTGCACAAGCTAATCTGGAACGACACTTTACGCACATGCATTATGCCCAGTTTTCTCAGAACACGACTCGTTTCATTTAAGATACGAATAACCACGCCAGAGTGTCGATTTGTACTCGAAGAACGTTATATATATGATTGTGGGGACAGTGGCCTAGTGGTAGGATGCTGGTCTAGGGATCGGAAGGTCCCTGGTTCGAATCCCCCTTGGGGCACTGGATTTTTCTGAGCAAACAAATAATCCCACGCTTGCTCCTCTCCGCCCAGGTGTATAAATGGGTACCTGTGAGGGAAGTAAGTCAATGTGCCATGGCTGCCTTCGGCGCCATATGTAAAAGGACGACTCAAATCCCAGTTAATGTCAAAGTCGGCTGAAGATGTTATCGAGGCATACTATAAAACGCACCTTTAACCTTTTTATTATGAATTTTGTTTATATTCTTAATATTCTCTTTAGCTATAAATGCTTTTGAATTGATATATGGTTAATACAAAAATGCTGCATTAGTCAAAACATTTAAATTTTACTGTAAAATGGAATGATTGTGCGTCATATTTGTACGGTCACATATGTTTCTATCATGTATACATGCGATCGATGGAAAGTTGGTATTTTACAAATTACGAAGTAGCAGAGGGAATCGCTTAAATCGGCGTTTGAAGTTAATTTTAAAGGTCGTAAAGTGTGCCCGCTAATTGCGGTCTAATTTGATTTCATTATGATACTGTTAATGTCCTCCTCAATAAAACTTTTGATTTTCTCCCTAGTGCGATAAGATGTCCAGATGACGTCAATAGATCTGTACCTTGCTAGTTAAATGTAATATTTGTGTTAAATATCTTAAATAGTAGTAGTAGTAGTAGTAGTAGTAGTAGTAGAAGTAGTAGTAGTAGTAGTAGTAGTAGTAGTAGTAGTAGTAGTAGTAGTAGTAGTAGTAGTAGTAGAAGTAGAAGTAGTAGAAGTAGTAGTAGTAATAGTAGTAGTAGTAGTAGTAGTAGTAGTAATAGTAGAAGTAGTAGTAGTAGTAGTAGTAGTAGTAGTAGTAGTAGTAATAGTAGTAGTAGTAGAAGCAGCAGCAGCAGCAGCAGCAGTAGTAGTAGTAGTAGTAGTAGTAGTAGTAGTAGTAGTAGTAGTAGTAGTAGTAGTAGTAGTAGTAGTAGTAGTAGTAGTAGTAGTAGTAGCAGTAGTAGTAGTAGCAGGACGGTTTAGGAAAGTTTTGGACCGTTCGTTCGCATAAACCGTCCGGGACGGTTTAAACTGTCCGGGACAGTTAAGTAAACTGTCCGGGACAGTTTAGTAAACTGTCCGGGACAGTTTAGTAAACTGTCCGATACGGTATTATTTATATCAACCAATCAGAACACTCCTTACAATAATGCTTTACTTAAGAAGTCGTAATGTAATATCGTTGTCATCTCGAGCGACGCTATTTTTCTCGGACAAAACATGATTTTAAAAATATTCAATCAATCATTGCTGCCAAAAACGCCAGAGTTAAAAATGATTATTTTAAGTACTCGAAATAAATGTATTTGCCCACAAAGTATTTCTGACATTGGTAACGAATTTCTTCTTTTACAGTCGCTGCCCTGAAACTGTCGAGTAGGTGTAAACTCGGGATATGATGTGGTCATTCTGTTCACATTTCTAGCCAGAGCATCCAATCTTGTCAGTGAAGAGTTTATCACCTCAAGGGACCTATTTGTCTCTAAAATTCTTGTAATGGAATTAAACACATCCCGACAAGTCTCTAAAAACCGATCTCTGTCCATATTCGCGTACAAATGATAAATTATCGAACAATCACTCGAGTAAACGTTACTAAAAAGGAAATTCTCACTTTCGAAATGGCACACAAATGCGAAGTGTTACGAGTGTTCTGATTGGTTGATTGACTCCTCCTAAGAACCTTTGCCGTACTAAAATTTATGCCTGTAAACCGTCCGGGACAGTTTAGGAAACCGTCCCGGACAGTTTAGGAAACCGTCCCGGACAGTTTAGGAAACCGTCCCGGACAGTTTCCTAAACTGCCCCGGACGGTTTGTAATACACAAAATAAATCGCCCGGTACAGTTTACAGACGCACGAGCGGTTCAAAAGTAAGAAACTGTCCGGGACAGTTTAGTAAACTGTCCGGGACAGTTTACAAACCGTCCCGGACGGTTTATAAACCGTCCCGGACAGTTTAAAATAGTTTTGGACAAGTTCGTACACCATATAAAAAATATGTGTTAATAAAAGAGCTTCCGTGTTTCCATCTCAACCATCCATCTGGCGATAACACATAGCGCCTTTTAGCCTACCAATGTATAGAACGTGGTTGACACAAATAGTACCCAAAACAACAGAAATTGTTCAAAATATTAAATGGTTACGAATTGTAACGCTTTATAATTTTCTTAATAAATTCTTAAAGAATGGTTACTCATAAAATCGTTTTTTCCAGCATATGTCTACG
This sequence comes from Dreissena polymorpha, assembly GCF_020536995.1. Taxonomy (NCBI): domain Eukaryota; kingdom Metazoa; phylum Mollusca; class Bivalvia; order Myida; family Dreissenidae; genus Dreissena; species Dreissena polymorpha. The sequence goes on from NC_068362.1 coordinate 84,500,938, forward strand.
GAAGTGATGTTATTGTGCGCTATTTTATACGTTGTTCTATACATTCTTAACTTGTGTTGTATCTAATACATTCCTAAATTATATTTATGCAATAAGGTGAAGGGAGAGGCGCAAAAAGTGGAAGACTATCATTTCGCAAGTCTCACGATTCTGTAAACAAGTATTTTAATACGAATGTCTCATAGAAAATATCAAAACTAAGTTTCAACATTACAAGAAGTTAATGTTAGAACTTTATTTTAATTTTTTAATTAATTATTTAATTACCGGCTTATTTTTGGAATGATTAACCGTATACATTTTCATTTTTATTTATATCATGTTTTTCAACTGATGTTGACAACTGGTTTTAACGAATATTATCAATTAACATATTCTTTTCGTACATGGACTTTGATTGTGCATTTGTAAAATAAACACGATACTACACCGGGCTCATTTCATAGAATTCATTAAACGCATATTAACGATTAACAAATATTTTTTAAGCGAAATTAATTGTGCATCTTTAAATTAAATATAATACAAACCGTTGGTGCATCCCCTCAAATACATTAATGTGCATTTAGTTCACGAATAACTAAAAGGCCAAATTGAAATTCTAACGATCTTCATTTTTCGTATATGATTTGCTGGTATTAAATTATTGAAATATTTCTGTTAATATCCCAGCGGAACAATTTTTAGGATGGGTATTTAATTGGAAATTTCGTTACATCCCAATTATTTTATACGAATTTAATAAGTTCATTTAATATAACCGCGTTAGATTTGAAATAAAGTTGAAACGAAATTGAGTCATCGTTTACCTTGCTCTTTAATGTTATTAATTTACTATTGATATTATTGAAAGTTTGATTTATTTATATTTATTAAATTGACAATATTTAATATTAATAAAGTAGGTATTGCTTGGGTTGTAAAACTTAACTTAAAAACTTAAAAGTATTGCAATATCTTAAATAACTGAAATTATCTTTAAGAAAACTGTAAAACAACCACTGTTTGTTGTATCTAATACATTCCTAAATTATATTTATGCAATAAGGTAAAGGGAGTGGCACAAATTTACTCACCCTTTCTAATCGTGTATACTGACATTTCCTTAAATAGCTGACGAAGCAATAATCTATTTAAGCGATTCATATCGTGTTGATGTAGTACTCTAAAAATGGTGGCGCGCATGATTTTATAATAATAGATTTATTTACAATTAATATATTCTGATTGACGACGCGTTCAGCAATTATGGAATTGATCGTTTCAATGAGATCTCCGTTCTCCTGAAATTCCAGTAATGGTGGAAAGTGGTGTCCCCGATTAGCCTTCGCGTGCTGCACAGGCTAATCTGTGATGACATTTAACCCTTTCAGTGCGGGAACCGAATTTTAAAGGCCTTTGCAAACAGTTTGGATCCAGATGAGACGCCACAGAACGTGGCGTCTCATCAGGATCCAAACTGTTTGCTATTCTGATAGTATTCTTTGAAAAAAAAACGAAGAAAATGCGAATTTTATCAATTCAGCAGACGACATTTTAGCAGACGGCAAATTTCCCAGCATGCAAAGGGTTAACGCACATGGTTTAGTCCCGTTTTCCCAGGACGATGCTCACATTTAAAAATCTCTAAGAAAAAAGTAGCGTTCACATACGAATTATTTGTGAATCATGTTAGATATGCTATACTATAAATGTCTAATAAATGCAACTAGACGCAGTCACATGTTCTCGTTAGTCCTTTGCGATACTGCTGCACTCTTCCGGACAATTAATTGGTGTAACTAACTATTGAAATGAGATATTTGCTACTGTATTTACAAGTAATACATAAGAACCTTTATTTCTTAGTTTTTAATGAAAAAAAAGTAAAGTTTATGTACTGCGTATTTATTTCAATACATTTTGTATAAAACACATGTATTCGCTTTATAGCGGCATTTCAAGAAAACATGAGCTGTATATTAGCTTCTCCCCGGATGCGAGTGTTTTGATTCGCATGAAGCGTTGAAAAGCAGGTGAATAAACATTAACCGAAGCCGGGGTATTGGACGTTTACAAAACACGGATGCTTTTAAACGCTTTAACGCCAATGCGACTTTGTGATGTATGAGATACATGGAAAACTAACCGGACTGAATCAAATATGTGTTAGACTAGCTGGCCACCAATAATTATCCCGTGCATGCTAAAATTATTGGTAGCTACAGTTGTAATCAAACAAATGATGTTTTATAAGTTTTAATAAAAAACGAAGTTTGTTTTACTGACAACTTACTCGTTTGTCATAAACTTTGCCCTTGAACGTGTTGGTGATTTTGTATTCTCTGATCCTTCTAAATACCAGTCGAAAGCGTTTAAACGAACAAAGAAAACACATTTTTTTGTGGAGGGTCGATCGTAAATAAATTATTTAATCACGTCGTATTTACCTTTTCTTTTCATTATATTTAAATTACGAGCGTTTGTGTTGCTTGCTTTATTTATTGCACGTGATACTATAATACTCGCCATTTCCTTAAATGGTTCGTTTGTTTTTCTGGCATCTTGATGCTTTTTCCTTATAAATGCAATTTGCATTTATATTTCATTGATAACAAAGAAACAAGGATATGGGTAGGGCACATAACTTCTTATCACCGTATTTAAGTTTAATAATCACATAATTATATTTTATATATGCATGTATATTATGCTTGAATATGTATATGTACATTTTGTGTGTGTGTGATGATATTACTTAACCGATCTTATTGCATTTGCCATACTTATTTTGTAAATGGCTAAAGGCATGTTTAAGCTGGTGAGGATTTCATTTCATTATTATCATTATTTATATGTACTTACTATCATCTGGCAACACATTGTGAAGAGTTCTTTAAATAATTTAAATGTATTTTTATTTAATAGGTCCCTGATTTAAGTCTCACATCAAAAGTTAGCATATAAAAGAAAATGTGTTAATGTGCAAGTAGGCCCTTGAAATTTTACAAATAGGAAACAAATCAACATGACAATGTATTGATCATTTGTTCTAAGGCGCTTTCATCATAAGAATGATCCCAGTTCAAGCGTATATAAATATTTGTCAATTATTGAGTAATTAAATATTATTCACATTTCGAACCGGGCATAAGTTTTTTGCCTTTATACAATTGATTTTAGATCACTAAAATCGCGAATTTTCCGTGTATTTAATAGTTCTGCGACAGAAATCCGGCGCTCTTAAAAAGATCACCTATTGCGTCAGCCATTACGAGTCAATTAATAATAAATTAACCCACTCCGGAGTCTGTATTGGAGCTCATTAGTAACGCACAGAGCTGTGAATAGTAAACTAGCTGCGTCAAGAACGCGAGACGCGCCGTCTCTTCAAAAGACTACTCCACTACAATAACTAGTTAAAGAAGCATTTTCACGTTTTGGTAAATTGTCAATATAAACAAATTGTTTCAGATTCGCAAATTTTCGTTGCAGTTATGATATTTGTGAGGAAACAGTAATACTGAACATTTACCATGCTCTAAAATATCCATTAAATATATGCATATTTTGACAATTTTAAAACCTGAAACTTATAAAGCGTTGCAACGCGCAACGATTGAATAATTTGGAGAGTTCTGTTGTTATTGTTGTTGTTGTTGTTGTTATATTATGGGATACTACGATGATGGCTTATATTAAGTGTAAAATACATAGCTAAGTGTACGAGCACGGATGGCCGAGTGGTCTAAGCGATAGACATTTACTCCAGGGGTCAGTGGTTCGAGTCCAGTTGAGATTTTTTGTCTTTCTTTAATTTTATTCTTGTTTTTTTTTTTGTTTTTTTTTTTACTTTAGCATTGTAGATCCAATGTGCACATTAATCAATATAAAGCATTAAATAACACACTTCAATATATGCCAAAATCTGTGAAAAGGCCTCTTTAAAACTGCATTATTGTAGGCTTGATTATTTTCATTGCCGCACCATGTGTGTGACTTCAATATTACTTCGATTTTGGGTTCGTCACCGAAAAACAGCAAAAGGTTCCTGGTCCTAAAATGTGACCCCATACGATAATGATAATATTTTGTAATAGCGAATCTAGCAACGAGATGATACCATCATTCGATATTGTATTTTTGCAAAATCTTAGATAATGATCGAAAAGCATGTACATGTTTAAACCCATTTATGCCTAGCGTCTACAAAAAAGGCCTGGGCAAACAGCGTAGATCCATTGAGACGCCACATGATGCGGCGTCTCATCAGGGTCTTCGCTGTTTGCTTATAGGAATTTCTGTTAGAAAAATTCTTAATTAAGACAAAATATATACTAGGCATCCCTAATTTTGGAAATAAATTGATCCAATTTAGAAGGATGGAATAGTCCACTAGGCATAAATGGGTTAATAGGACAGCTTTAACAGCAACATCGGCCGTGTAATTTACAATATAAATCTCACTGATACGAAATGAACTGGATAACTATGGGATTTTTATTGTAAATTATTAAATGAAACCTGAACGAAAATAGCGAATCAATAATCATGGGACTATCACTAATGTTTTCACCGTCTCATTGCTGCCTTATCGTATATATGTGCATGTACTAAATTGCTAGAGCCATAATGTTATAAAAAGCGAACACGACATAAGGACGATGGGAATTAAACGTCATAGTTGAGTTCCGATAATTTAACCGATTAATATTTCATCCGCCTTTTTATTGACTCATTAATGATAACTGCATGTACTCATAATTTGCGTTTCTGGAACAGTGCGTGCGGATACATTAATATAGGGCTGTAATCAAGATAAGGTGAGTACGGATACATTAACCCATTTATGCCTAGTGGACTCTCCCATCCTTCTAAATTGGATCAATGTATTTCCAAAATTAGGGATGTCTAGTATATTTATTTCTATATTTAGAATATTTCTTACAGAAATTCCTTCAAGCAAACAGCGTAGACCATGATGAGACGCCGCATCATGCGGCGTCTCATCTGGTCTACGCTGTTTGCCAAGACCTTTTTTCTAGACGCTATGCATAAATTAGTTAATATAGGGTTGTACTCAAGATAAGGTGAGTTTGTAACTGTTGATACAGCTCCTGTTGCTTAATATGCTGCCGCAGTCAATAACTACTCGAACCTATTTCGATTTCTAGAAATTCTACAGCAGTAGCAATAATACCAAAACTACGGGATATATTTGATGAAATAATATTGAAAGACAAAAAGTGGAAAAAGAGCTACCGTGCTCGCTCTTAACCCATTTATGCCTAGCGTCTAGAAAAAAGGCGTTGGCAAACAGCGTAAACCCAGATGAGACGCCGCATAGTGCGGCGTCTCATCAGGGTATGCGCTGTTTGCTTTAAGGAATTTCTGTAAGAAATATTCTAAATATAGAAATAAATATACTAGACCTCCCTAATTTTGGAAATAAATTGATCCAATTTAGAAGGATGGGAGAGTCCAATAGGCATAAATGGGTGAAGGCCACGAAACATTGCGTGACTTTAATGCCGGCAGCGTTGCCCTTGACCCTGGGTCAGGTCTGGAACTTCCCTGACCACATATTTCATTAGACACATTTACGTATGACGCATGTCAAAGTACTTGTACTAATACTATGAATTAATTTTAATGGTGCTATTCGCATAGATAACTGCAGACATACCGAGTTATTTGATCAGTAAAAGTATACATAGCGGCGTGCGGGAGCAAATATAGTACAGTTGAAGGGTCTTTAAAACGATCGTTGACAATTTGTTCGTAAGAAAGTTAAATCCAATTATTTCTGAAATGAAAACTTTACCGTCGCACTCGAATGAGTTAAAGAAATTGTAGAAATATTTCGATCAAATTACTGAATTACTAAATTAATACTATAAAATTTAACATTTTTCTAATTTATTAAATATATTATTATGTCTAATTAAATTAGAAGAAAGACCAGACAAAGTATGGCCATTTGAATAAGCATAAAAATATACAAGTGCTTTGAATAGTTATCTTAACATAATTGTGGTATATAATAAGTACCAGCAGTTCTAAGATATGTTAAAATTAATTTGTTCACGTCCTTGTGAGTTTTTAAAATACGCAATACAATATGCAGATTTAAATTTTCGAGAAACAAATATTAGCTCATATAAAAAAAAACACTTAAAATGTTGCTGCTTATGGGGAAAGACGTGCGTATAAAATGTTTCACGAATGATTTTTAATCGACATATATTTCTGATTGTATATGTGTTTATGGCATGCTTAATACCAAATTTGAATATTTTAAAAGGTCTTCCGCATTATTTCCTATTACTACTACTACTACAACAACTACTACTTCTACAATACTACTACTACTACTACTACTACTACTACTACTACTACTACTACTACTACTACTACTACTACTACTACTACTACTACTATTACTGCTACTACTACTATTACTACTACTACTACTACTACTACTACTTCTTCTATTACTATTTCTACTACTACTACTTCTACTACTACTACTACTACTACTACTACTACTACTACTACTACTACTACTACTACTACTACTACTACTACTACTTCTAACTCAGTAATAATAATAATAATAAATACAATATATAAGTAATAATAATAATTAAAAAAAAATATTATTATTATTATTATTATTATTACTATTATTATTAATAAAATAACTAAATTAAAAATTTTCAAATTATTATTATTTTTATTATAAAGATTATTATTATTCTTATTATTATTATTATTATTATTATTATTATTATTATTCTTATTATTATTATTATTATTATTATTATCATTATTATTATTATTATTATTATTAGTAGTAGTAGTAGTAGTAGTAGTAGTAGTATTAGTATTAGTATTATTATGTTTATTTTTATTATTATTATTAAAGCTGGTCATAAATGTAATTATACTACCATTTAAAAATGACTCTGAGTCGATATAGCACAAAACAAACAACATACACAAAAAGCTACTCAATAATGTCGGTTCGTACAAAAGTATGTGAATACAAGCAAGGAACTAACCTCTGTCGCTATCTGGTGACCCTCTTTCAAAACTCGACTTCGAGTAATCCCTGACTCCCTCGTCCCTCAACCAAGGGTGCCACACCTTGTTTAAGCCGCAGCCGACAAACTTGTTGGGATCCAAAATGTCCGATACCGAAAATGAGGTGGTCCGAATCTTGTTCTCGTCGCAGCGGTCCTGAAGTGACGGGTCGCCCTGAAGCCGGCTCTCCAGCGTTTCCGGACATCCGGTACTGCAACCGCCTATGCTTTTGGAGTCCTTTGCTTCCGGATTTACACTGCAATCGTCATTTCTGTCGTTGTCTGCATTTACATGACACATTTTCGCTTTCCCTTTGCCAGAAGTCGTTAACATGTCTACTTCACTAACGCAGGTAGTTTTCGACATTTCCGGTTCGACTGAGTTGCTCTGTTTGTAGTTAAACCCTGGTTTGAGCATGGTGTCACCAGTATCCCTTCGTTTGGGGTGCAATCCTTTAGTATGTACTTTATGAAGTTTGTGAAATGAATTACGCACACTTAATAAATTATTTCCGAGTTCGTCCAAATCCTCCGTATCGTTCGTAATAGTTTGTGTTGATAAATCTGTGTCGTTCATTGCGGTGATACCGCGCCTTAATGATGTATCCACAAAAAAAAACGTGTTATTGACGTTATTTTTATGTTTGTCATAAACTAATTTTACTATAAGTTATTTTCAACTGGTATTGTTAGCTCAGTAATTCTACCCGCACCATTAAATAATGTTAAACTCTTGTCGAATTAGGTTATTCCTCAATCTAGAAATCGACCACAACTCTTGTAATTATTTGCACACAACATGAATGCCTACATGAACATTAAATATTGAGCAGCAGTATGACAAACGGTTATTAGAACAGTTTCTTCAACATTTCACTCGTGGGCCGTCTCTCCATAAGAACAATTTCTGTCATCGAAAAGCGCATGCGCATGAAATTGAATGGGCGCGTTCGTGTTTATTGATGGGCGGAGTTTAAGCGAGCCAATTGGAAAAAATCTTTGGCAACGGTGGATTGTGTATTAATTGAGCCATATTGTTGCTGTTATTTAACAATCTAAAACCGAAGAATAAATATTCCTACTGGTTTTTTTATCGAAAGGTTAAAACGCTTTAGACAAATACAAATAAATCAGTATACATTAGGGAAATAATCAGAAAATCGAGTTGTAATTCGGAAAACAATTTCGATTCATTTCTATTCTAAATATGTCCGTAAAATAATATTTAAGCGTAAGAAAGCCGGTCATCAAATGATGCGATAATCCGTTTAGTTGAAATGTTTTGTTTTAATCTTAAAGCAAGAATAGAATCTGGATTGAAATCGCATTATGTCGGCGGATTGATTTCCCGTTATTCAAATATTTATGTTCGGCGATCACATACAACAAATTAAATTAGTCACACGTTAATGAAGTTCTAACCGTGTTGTATATTTACGTCAGGTGGAATGTGCCGTTGTTGAAAGATTGTCTTGAAGACCGGTCACACAATACACATGCTGTGAAGGTATGAGTTGTAAAAAAAAATACGTTTTAGAGATGGAAAGGGTAAGTTTTCCAAGATTTGAATCTTTCATAAGTATTCAAATGATTTCTTTTTTTATAGAGAAAACTGATCTTTTAGTATATGAGTCGCGTTCTGTGAAAACTGGGCATAATAAATGTGCGTAAAATGTCGTCCCAGATTCGCCTGTGCAGTCCGCACAAGCTAATCAGGAACGACACTTTCCGCTTTTATGACATTTTCCGTTTAAATGAAGTCTCGTCAATTGCATTTACTTGAAATCAAACCTGGCATTAACTTCCTCTATTTACACCATTCTTCCTGAAATTATTTTTTGTTAATAGCATAACCGCCAGTGGAAGCCAGCACATACTAGGATATTAAAACTCTGAACATATTTGTTTATTGGTTCTAAGTCTAGTCTTTATTTTTACGTCTAAGAATTGGTTGGTGAATACGGCTCCGGCTTTACTCATGGAAAAACAATGTGTGTTGTATGTGTCCTTTGCATCGAGATAACGGGTTATCACCAGGAGTCCAATAAAACACGAGGATGAAATTCCCTTCCCGATCTCGAGTGCGTTTTTTCTCGGAAAAAAGAAAGAAAATAAAATGCATGGCGTATTATATCGTATTGGGATCCCACGACACAACATTTAATGCTTACATGAAATTAAATTTTATCAAAAACGAAAAATATCTTGTTCTGTTTGTTGCGCGGTTTCGTAGCAGTTTACATGCAACAGGTTCAAACTAAAAACCGATACTTTGTCCTTCTGTCACCATGATTAACTTTAACACCGTACACCGCATTAGCGAATTAAGCAAAATTATTCGAGTTTATTTTTTGACAGAATTATTATTACCCTTAAATCATTTCAAACCATAAAGTAAATAGAGTTTGCAAGGGCGCTGACTGATTAATGTGGTAATAACACATCTTATTTAGTGGATTGTCGCCTCTTAGCCTGCATCTGATATCACTTTGGGGTTTTTACGCAATATTCCACCCCATTAGTTCGCATTTCGTACCATGAAGCACACAGCGTTATCATCAGAGAAAAACATACAGGTGATTTATGAAAACGATGATTTTCATGATTATTTTAATGATATTCGTAAAAAATATCTTACATCGATTCATCAAAGTAATTAAAAATAATTTTATCGGAAAAATTCTACGTTTCGTGTAAAACTTTAAATTGGTGCGTCGTAAGAAAGTTGAGTTTGAGTAAAATTGGGAAAGATCCGATGTATTCAAGAGTACCTAATATTCAAATGTACCCATTAAAACAAAGGCTGGATTTTTTAAATATATTTTAAATTTATTTTATTTTGCATACATTCAAAACAAAAGCTACAACGAAGCACGGAACTTTTATTTAATGCATACCGGTGAAACTGTACGATTTTAATAAAACATTGCTCTATAAAACCATTATTTATCCAGTTAATGTGCTATTTCACCAACACAATTTTCAACTAATTGTATGGACCCTAAACATAATTTTTATATATATATATATATATATATATATATATATATATATATATATATATATATATATATATATATACCGGTTGATTGTTCGAATATTTTAGCTACATTCGACAATATTCCATAAACTGATGTTTATATATGAGTCGCGTTCTGAGAAAACTGGGCTTGGTGCACGTGCGTAAAGTGTCATCCCAGATTAGCCTGTGCAGTCCACACAGGCTAATTTTATTTGTTTGATTTCAAGGAAGTCCCTCCTTACCGAAAATCAAGTGTAGGCGGAAAGTGTCGTCCCTGATTAGCCTGTGCGGACTGCACAGGCTAATCTGGGATGACACTTTACGCACATGTATTAAGCCCAGTTTTCTCAAAACAAGGCTCATATATTTAAGGGAAGAAATGGTGCATCAAGATTTGGAAGATTTCTGTAATTGGACATCCTTATCAAGGTTGGAAATAATTGGCGTATAGCAAACAACAATCTCAATGAAATACTAGTTTTGTCGATCACCTTCCGCTTTATTTATATTAATATATATATTTGAATTTATGAAAGATTATACCACTTCTACTATTAATTGTCCCGTTGCCCGCTAAAAACAAGTCTCCGATGACATATGTTCATAATTGTAGAAAAAACAACATATTTAAATGAATCTTTACATAAAACGAGCATTTTATAAAACATACTAGATAAAGATAATCGTATTAAGGAAAACAAAATGACGTAATAACCGTCCGTATGCCCCTCGGAACTTTTTGTTACATAAAACGGTTGTTATGTTAGTGGGTAACGAAAAAGACATGGAGTCATATTAAAAAAATGTCAGACTGTATGTTTTAACTTTAAACTTCTAATATATTTGAATCTTGTAACAGCTATACGCTTTATTGATAGCACATACACGTGTGCTCGACCTAAATAAAGTTAACCCCAATGATGAAAATATTCAAAATAACAGATTAACTATTCATCTGGGACCGTGCCTATAGCATCTTACTTATTTATACAACAATTATTAAAAGTACTTATTTCACCAGTTACACATTAAATAACTCGATCGTTCGTATGCATCCAGACGTGTGTTTTAAATACATAGCCGAGCGTTGCAACGTTTGGGTGCAAGGCGCCTTTTAATCATTTCCGAAACACCGTGGCAGAAACTCCATTAGAGAGCGTTTATTCCCTAATGACGGTAATTTGTTGCTAATTACAATCGGTATTGATTGTCTGTTTATATTCTACGCTTTCAATAAAATTAACTCTATAGAAACGCCGATAAAATCAAACCATAAACGAGACGCAAGCTTTACGTATTTCTTTGAACTTTTCAGCGGGGAATCCAAAGCATGAAAACCACTTGCATCAACAACCTATCAACACGAATGACCACTGGCGTAGGAATACACCGAAATGAGTTCCGTCACTCAACTCTTTTTCCGGCTAAGGACGCCCTTGATAGAACTGTTTCTCGTCTGCTTAATCCCTATTTCAAATTAACCGCTGGGTTCTTTGAAGCGGGTGCTACTACCCGGGCGCTTATCCCCAGGGTCTCGGGGCATGTAAAATTATTTAACGATTATGTGATTACACAGCCAGTTTGTGAAATCCCGAGGGTGCGCAATGGCTCATAACATTTTAGCGATAACAAGCAGTTTTAAACATTCGATTTGCTACATTTACATCTTCGATAGCGCTTGAAATTTATGCGGGTATTGATGTCTGAAAGATTATTGACTTGAGCGTCTTTAATTTTTTATGGCTCCCTTACATGCTGTTTAAGCGACTGCAATATTGTTTACCACTTTTCTTTCAGCATTAGAAAATGAAATGTCTGTTTCAAGCGAAAAAGTATAGCGGAATAAATAGGCATATACCAAAATACTCACGTCAAGTCATATAGATTAAAGGGACCTTTTCACGGAATTTGGTATGTATTGAAGTTTGTCATTAAATGCTTTATATTGATAAATGTAAACATTGGATCTGAAACGCCGCAGTAAAAAAAACAAGAATAAAATTAAAAAAGGATAAAAGTAACCCTCAACTTGGCTCGAACCACTAACCCCTGGAGTAAAAGTATAACGCTTAGACCACTCGGCCATGCGTGCTCATACAATGAGTGATGTATTTTATACTTTATATAAGCAATCCTCGTAGTGTCACAAAATATAACGACAAGAACAGAACTCTCCAAATTATTCCATTGTTTCGCGTTGCAACGCTTTATAATTCCAGTTTTTTACATAGTCAAAAGAAGGATAAAATGGATATTTTAGAGCATGGTTAATGTTCAGTATTACTGTTTCAACAATAATTTGCGATTCTGGAACATTTTTTTATTTTGTCAATTTACCAAAACGTGAAAAGGTCCCTTTAAGAACGCCAACCAATCAGAAGTACCGGGGGGGGGGGTAATACTGAACAAGACATGCGAACATAGACCGAAAACGCCTAGACAACGCACATTAGAATATACCCGGAACGATTCAACGTTCATAATATTTTATTAAAAGCGGAACGATGACCAAGACAAGCCAAGTTTTAGTACTAAGGCGAATACCCTAGATACTATACATATAAGAACATGTCAGCAAATTTCTACGTCTAGCAAACGAGTATGTCTTCGTTAAAGACACACGTATAACGCAATAATAATGGCAACCAATCGTAAGATTTAAGGACGAAATATGCTTGACCGCTAATGTAAGGATGTGGAAGATCATGTGATAGATCATGTTGGTTGTTGATGTCAACTGATAAGAGGAGTTTATCTATCACGAAAAACGCGTGACAACAAATCTGCGCAAACATTGCAAGGGACGTGTGAGCCATTCTCGAAACATCGACATTTCAAAGAGAGTAATAGCTGCGTTTAAGTCATTTTCCAGGTGATGGCGCATCAGCCCCTGCCCCTCTGTTATCACAAGGTGCCATACCCATCAGTCATGGGTCAGCGCTTATCGGGCCCAATTTGTTCCGATGGCCGCAAATGACGTGAAATGGGGCGCATCACGACCCCCCTTTCGGACCCGTCAGACTGCCCCACATCGCCACACCTGTCATGCTAAGGAGCCCATGAGATCCGCTTTCAGCTACCTCGCAGAATCTAATACAATCAACAAATCATCAGAATCATCATCATATTTCGTTGTGCGGTCATGGTCTGTTGTATAATAGGACGAGTAAGAGAGTAATTGGTATTTTTTTCTTTTCCGCAATATTGTTTTTGTTGGTTGTCCTTTTCAGGACGACACCACTTGTTAAAAGCCCTTCCGAGGTTGAGTTCAAATGTTTATTGTATTTTATTTTTCAGAAAAGTGTCTTCATCCGTTTTGCCCGTATGCCGATAGATAATTCTGGTTTTAAAGGTACGATATAATAAATATTATAATAGACACGACATCAATTAACCAATATATTATATGGTTATATTTATATAAATTTATAAGGTCGTAGTGGTGTTATGGATATGGTGTCCGCCTAGCGACCGGGAGGTCACGGGTTCGATCCCCACCGTGGGAGCGTTCTTTAGATCTCCCCTAAAAACACCAAGTACTGGTTATAGGCCCAGGAAACGGACTCGAGAGCGTTTATATAAGCCTTAGGCTTTCGATGCAATCGAGCTAAAATAAATAGGTTTAAACTAATTAACCAATAAAAAACTATTTTCTTTTGTTGATACGTGAAACCGGATTATCAGAATACATCATTAAGTACACTTCTTCACATTCAGTTTTAAACAAATTCTGCTAAGCCTAAGGTTAAATTTACTTGACATACTGCGGCGTTAATTACTTTTCCAGACAGACGACATTTTTCTTGGTTCACAGCAGACAAGCGTGGCGTTCAGGCGATACCGGTAGAAAGTGCTGAGTGATGACGTCATTATCGTCTGCTCTCATATTGCGCGCGCTGACTGATAGTACGACAGTATTTTCAAGAGAATCGTGACACGAGTTGTTATAAACAAATTATAAGACGTTTACATACAGAATGAACAGTAATTCCAAGAATTTGACATTTATGTTTTTGGTAACTTATTGCGAAATTTATTGGATTTAGTCATGGGTATTGGCAATGGCGGCACGCAACAATTTTGCGACATTCGTGTTGGCATGGGAACGGCCGATAATAAAATATACCAATCGAAAATAATTGTTCCGTTACTGAAAATATGGTTAGTCTTTTTTATCTCGCAGAATGGTCTTGTAAACTGTAAGTAAAATAATTAAAACAAATAATTTGCAATTTGTATTGTGTCAATCACTGAAGAGCGATCTCGCACGCACTTGTAAACGTATTACTTGTCTCTTATAGTTAAGAAATATCATCCGGTATTAGCGCGAAATCATGAAGCATCCTTCATTTAATTTCTGAAATAAATTATTTAATAATATGACTTATTGTAAAACATCGTATAACACAAATCTCGTATATACAGTCTAACTCAATTCAGCCGCAGGAATTAAAATAATTTTACAATTTCAATTCTAACACATACCATATAAACATGTATCAGAGCTCTACAATTTAGATAATAACAATATAACGACTAACATCATTTATTCATTTTCAGCTATTGTATTTTGACTATAATCAGTGTATTTTTCTTTTCTTTAATTTTGCAAGGACACTAAATTATTTGCGACAATTTAACACCAGATCATTATCAAGTGCAAGAACATCTCTCAAATGAAATTGGGAAAATATAAACACTTATTTAATCCCTCATTGTGATTGAAATCTTAATACATTATTAAATTTAATACACCATAATAACACAAATACAGATTCTTAACTTTAGCCGTAAATCAAGGTGAATTTCTTTGTTAATATCATCTTGCAGCATCTGAAAGGGGTTGGTAATGCGACTTTATAAAATTGAAATGCTCGCATCAAAATAGAGTTAATTGAGCGTTGAAAACATAAACATTGCCAACATCTTTGTGTTTGAAAATAACCCCGATAGTTTTAATCGCAAATAACTAAATCTTAATTTTATGCGACTGTAGATGCACGAGATAAATTATCGTAATGATTGTGGGATGGCTTTATAAATACCAAGAACATGGATGAAAGTGAATTTTCGGGGTTTAAATCAGCCGTCAATTTCATGCAACTATGCATGCGACCATGTTTTATTGTTGAACAAATTTGAATCAATTTAAAGCTTTACAATTATTTCACTCCCATTCTGTCGAGCTGCATTGTAACACTACGAAATGTAATTGTGTGAGGGCTATAAAATACTTAAATATAAAATTGAACACTTACTTTGACGCGCACCTATTTAAGTTATTACCTAAATGACAATATTGAGACCTCCGATAATTTTCATCCACCTAAGCGAATCACACGTGTTTTCATTGCCCTCGGAGAAAGGTTTATGTGCATTGTGTACACATGTCTTCAAAAGATCATGTTAAGAAAACTACAATTGAACAATGTACCAAGGTTTTACAAAAACCATGTACAAAGGTCAACGATAAACAGTTTCACATTTTAACGAAAGAAAGGTTACTAAGGTTATCGATAAACAGTTTTAAAAGGTCAGCGATAAACAGTTTACAAAGGCCAACGATAAACAGTTTCACATTTTAACGATAAAAATTTTAAGAAGGTTATCGATCAATTTACAAAGGTCAACGATAAACAGTTTACAAAAGTATTGGATAAGAGTACACAGTTCAACGATGACCCGTTTACATAAGTCTACAATAAACAGTGCGCGGACATCAACAATTGACCATGAGCGACTGTCAAATGGACCTCGTGTACAAAAGTCTATGATAGACGGTCTTAAAAATACACAATGAACAAATGTACACAAGGTTGTGGATGAACCTTTTACAATGGTTTACGATAATCAATCTACACATATCAACGATTAACTGCAAACAAATATCAACGAAAGACAGTGTACAAGTTTAGGTCTACGGTATTACATGTACGAAGATTTACGATACACATTACACAAAGGTCGATGATAGCCATATAATATTTCTCTAGTATGGTGCTCTGGGAATGCCTGATAAGTTTGGATCAGACGAGTTGTTTCTTTGAAGTCTTAATGCACGTGACATGCATCTTCGAGTGCGATGCTGTTCAACGTAGCCAAATAGACTGAACACGTCGCCATGACAAAATACTTATATAATATTCCAATTATTGTATGCCTTTTATATATATGCGTAGAAATACTTAAACGACTTACGAACTATTTCATGTCCATTAAAATCTACTACCGAACGGCTCAACGTCATAATGTTGACGTCATATCCTGTATTAAACAAAAAAACTGTGTACGTGTGTGCTGTTCATAATGGTAAGTACTTTTTTGCGCCTATTTGAGCATGAGACGCTTCCATTAGACATTTGTACAAGTCGCCATAATGTCTTTATATAAGAACGTTATTGCATACATTTTATTCAAATTCATCCTCCGGATTTGATTAGTGAACGTGCATGTGCAAAGATCGCCAATAAACCGTGTACAATGGATTCCGACATAAACATGCACACAGATTT
The DNA here is from genome assembly GCF_020536995.1 of Dreissena polymorpha. Taxonomy (NCBI): domain Eukaryota; kingdom Metazoa; phylum Mollusca; class Bivalvia; order Myida; family Dreissenidae; genus Dreissena; species Dreissena polymorpha. The sequence goes on from NC_068362.1 coordinate 84,517,536, forward strand.
TTTTTGCTAAATCACGAACAAATGTATACGAAAAATCATTACAACGCTCTACCATAAATTGTTAGGCGATAGGCCTTACTGGTATCAAAAACGTTTAGTGAGAACGTTTACTTGTCATTTTATTATTTTTATTTTTTTTCCGATAGACCATCCGCAAAAGCACACAATAACTTCAAAACTCATGCATGACCATAGTTCTGTGATAAACTGTTAAAAGCCCATTAACACTCAAAATCAACGAGCATTTCGTAAAATATTTCGAAAACAAATAAGGTTAACACATACAAAATCAGTATTATTTAAAGCAATAGCCAAAATTTGAACGCTATATGTGGTATGGTAACATAGTTTTAGAGAGATACAAAATGCTTCTGGTAATCTCCACGCAGAGTTGTCGTTCTTTGCTCTCACACACAATCTCTGCCATCACAAGAAAATCCTACCAGATTGTTTAGGATTTATTTATTTTTTCTTTAAGTATTATACTATGAAAAGTTATATTATTTTCGTTTATATTTTGAAAATAGTGTTTTAGTCTAGGTTCGTAATAAAAACGTGATCGATTAGGAAGGCAGGGATTTGATCCAGTTATGCTCAGAAGGGGTAATCACGTGATAGTCAAGATGGCGACGTCCATACCGAGACACTTATTTTTCGCCGTTGTATACCCTTTATTACTTCTAGTTATTTTTTAAAGGACGTTCACTTTCCAGCCATATCAGTAAAAAGATGATAAGCGTTTATTTCGTATTTAAATTCGCTTTATATCTCGACTTTACTCCCCGCAAATTTTCTTAGTGGAGCCCTAATTAGGTCATCCCGCTTAGAAATTTTGCACCGAGTAAAGTCGAGATATAGAGCGAATATTACTATGATATAAAAGCCAGTAACGTTCTTCCTAATATGGCTGGAAAGTGACCGGAATAAAAAAAAAGTGTATAAAACGACTAAAAATACCTGCCTCGGCATGGACGTCGCCATCTTGTTTGTCACGTGATTACCCGCTCTGATGCTGGTTCCAGTCAAAAATCTGAACGGAGGTTGGGCTTCTGGAAGCTCATGAGAACTACTTCCTATTTTCGACCCTGCCCGAAGCCTATCTCGCGTTTGCTCGGAATATATTGTGACAAAAAACAACAACATTAGTTTGTATCTGATTCTCGTTAAATTTATGTTACCATACCACATCTAGCGTTGACATTTTGGCTATTGCTATTTGAAACACTGATTTTTTTATTGGTAAACTTTATTTTACGAAATATTCGTTGATTTTGAGTATTTATATGACTTAAATTCAAAGTATTTCCAACCGTTCTTGCTTAATCATGCATGCAAATCTATAGTCTACAGCGTGATGCAAAATCAGCGATAGTACATACACGAATGTATATGAGACTTCGCATAAATCGTATATGAAAATATGTTACACTTTATTGTGGAGCAGTCGTTTTTGTCATCGTTCCTTAAATATTGTATTTCTTTGCTCATGATTTTCCATTGAATAGCATGTTTGTCTTTTACTTCTAGACTTTCTCCCAGGGATTAAATGATTTCTCGATTTAACATAACATACACATTTTCATTAGTTATTCTTATTAGAAACAATCAATTTATTGAAATACATAAGATCACAGCAACACAATAAAGTTATTCATGTATTATGTAATATCAACATTGTGAAGCAATATGGTGCACTTCTGTCATCCGTAGAAGTTATGACGCAATGTGTCGTACTTGTAAAACCCAAAGAAATTGCGTCATTTTGTACTCAGAGAACAACAACAATTAAAAAAATGGTTCCGAATTACCGATACCGGGGTTACGGTGTTCTTCTGGTAACACTAGCAGGCCATTTGGTTTCCAAGGTTTCGGCTTATCATATGGCAAGTGTAATGGAGAAATGATCGACGCGTACTTCAATGGTTCCTGCTATTCAATTCTCACATAATTACCACGCTGTAATTTCACACCGATTACATTTCGTTTCAAAGTTCATCGACTCGAAAAACTAGTCAATAAGAAGGATTTAGCCGATAAAGGGATTTTCAATGACACTGCTCCCATAAGGGCAAGCCCCTTTTCGGTCCCCAAAAGAAAATCGGAAGCGCCTTGTGTGGGTTAAATCGTCCAGAAATTTGAATTAAGTCGAGAAATGGTGGCGGTGCGGATTGACAATGAGAGTTATTAGGTTCCTTCTAGAGCATGTGGAAATTAAATGTGTAGAAATTAACGCTGGAAAGGCTATTGATGAAATAATTAAAGTCGAGGGCTTGGATATAGAAAAAGCGCTTAAGAGTTCTTAAGGCCTTGCAAGATTACGTCTGCCCGGTTATGATCGGCGATTTTTCTCACGTTAGGGGAAAACAAATTTCGAGATGTCGTTTGTATTTCTGTATACTTTATAATTTGCCACAGTCAATCATTTGCAGATTTTCGGGCGATACTTACCTGTTTGTGTTCAATATACATTTGTATCCTATGGTATTGCAGGCATATAAGCAACGAAAACGCCATAAGGATATGTGAATGTAAGGCTCTTTCGCAACGAAATTTTGTGAATCATACATTACAATAATAATAATAATAATAATAATAATAATAATAATATAATAATAACTTTATTTCATGAAGAATTCACATTAAGAAATAATTTATATTTTACAATGTGGTCTTCTGTAACATAACACAATTATATATTTTGAAACATGCATACGAACATACAAGGGAAAAAATGAACTATACAGTTAAATGTCATAAAAACTTCCTTATCAATTCCGACGACGTGGACGACGACGAAGACGACGACGACGACGATAATGATGATGACGATGATGATTATGATAATACAAAATATGCAAAATATGATACAAAAATCAATCTTTCAAAATAAATCACATCAGACACACGTGAGCATACTTGTATATCAATGATTTGTGTGTAGGTATTCTTTAAATTTTATTTTGAATGTAGTATTCGAAGACACTTGTCTTACACATTAACTGTAGCACATTAACGAACGGACGGGCACTAGTCAGGGCAGAAAGGCAGCAAGAAGGAAGCAAAGGCAAAAATATATTGCATTAACAAACTTAATCAAATTTAATGACTCAAAGTTTTAATATGTTTTGAATCCTAATAGCATATGATGTTGCACAAAACATTAAGATTCTTAATCTGTGTCTTTTCAGAATTGTTTTTAAATTTATTTCTTAATAAATGCGTCTGTTTCACAATCAGCAAAGCGTAAAATAAAAATAAATATTTACTGGCAATATTTGCACACTTGTTATCTTTTAGCGAACAATACCAATTAAGGAAAAGGCTTCTCTGGTTTGTGTGCGTGAATGTCAGAGTTTATTTACAGGTCTCGCTGCGTCTTCACGACAGCCTTATGTGCGGACCTGCCCCTGTGACCTTTGAGGAGAAAAAGATTAATTTTGAGCCAAAGTTGGTCAAATTTACCCCGGCTGCCCGGGTATTCGCCAAAGATATAATTTGGATCCAAATAGACCAGTGCACGGTGGCCAATGAGACCTTAATGTGCACTGGTAGTAGACAATTTCAAGACAAGTTCTTGTCTGGACGCAGCTCCACCAAGAGAGTGCAGCAAGCAGCTCTGCCTTTATGGCCACTCTCGATGTCACCAGCAGTCGTCTTCATCCCCGAGACGGTTTCCGCAGTGCGTTGAGCGCACTGAGTACTGCCGCCCCGGGGTCCCTCTATAAGGCCACCCCCTCGATGTTCTTGAACTGCAGTATCAGGCCGAAAATGAAGAGCCTAGTCACAGGTCCGCCCCGTATGTCCTCCACACTGGTGATCTCGCTGTCCCGCTGTTCCCATCCCTCTACAGACGGGACCTCTGGCAGGTCCGGGTAGCGAACTCTCGACGATAAACAGCGGTTGACAAGTCCGCTGCATCTTGGAGAAGACAGCAATCCCAGCAGTGTGGAAGACGTCCGTCTCGAGGGTGACGGACTCTGCTGGATTAGCAAAGCCACCCGCAGAAGTTCCCCTCTATAATGAAATATGTACAGGTGAGAAGATCTTCTGCGGGTGACTTTCGCCTCGGTCGCGACGCGCACGCTCTAGCTGCTGACCGAGGGCTTCTCTGGTTTTCTTAATTTACATTCTTTTATCGTCCCCGTTTACGATCTCTAGCACCTCCGGAAATTTTCCGTACACATAGACGCGCAGACATGGAAAGCTCGAAAGACTCCGGCATTTATCAACAGCAATCGCATAACCATCGAAATATAAACAAACAGACGTTGTGACAAGCCGGGTTAATAGGTAATATGACATTCGTTTGTTGTCATGACTTCAAATCTTCTATCAATAGTCATGTTAGTGTTTACAGTGGTTTACACACGGGCTGGACAGAATGTAAACACGCCATTAAGAATTCCAAATATCTCAAGTTATAGAAATTCATTTTCAAAAATCATTAGGGCATTAAAGACAGTTTTTCTTACAGTGTGTGCCGATATAATGAGGCATAAGTATAAATCATTGAATGCGTCTGAAATGTTTACAAAATTTCACGTTGCGTGAAGCACAATCGTATAAATGAATGCAAATCACATAGAATTTTTGGACAAGAACGCATGCTTATTAAAAAAAGTAATTCTGATGTATTTCACACCGCCATAAGCAGCATACAAATCTGTATTTTATGCACCCCTTACCGGTTCCCACAAAGTCAGGTGAGCCCGCATCCTGGTTTATCTTTCGATAAGCATGCGTTTATTTGACAAACAGTGCCTTTTGCCAATTAAGAATGTTTATGGCGTGAACAGTAAATGCGCGGACAATACTGGTTTATTCTCTGCTGCAGACACTGTACAGCGTCCCTCTAATCACTCAACCGTGACAAATGCAATTTGAATGCACCTGATTTATTCATAGTGTTCCTGTACACAGTTGCATATAGACACCGTAAAGTAGCGAGCTTTGTTCGGACTGCATGGGACCTGGATCACACAGAACTGCACTTGGCGACTGGCACAATTTAATACGCAATTTACGTGTAATAGTTAATTACGGATAATAACCGTACGATAATTGTTCTCACCTTTTACCGTAAGTTATCACCTAGTTGTCGCAAAATGTCGTTTCCGGTAAGAAGGCTCTTGATGGAATTTTACGACATGGTTTTCTAATCAAATCCCACCGCACAGTCCCTAACATCAAATGGCAATTTTGCGCGTTCTAGTTGGTTTCCTGGTAATTTTAAGTAATTAAACAAACTAATAAAGCTAAATACTTAATTGTGACGACACATAAAAATCATGGACTGCGTTTTCTCATCAATAATGAAACAAATACATTACGGTCGTAAATTGTCCGCATGCATAATGGATGGATTTTACCGTTGTTATGTCGACAAATAGTCGATGTTCACTGAAGAGACATGCAGGTTGTGAAAAACGACATTAAACGAGTGTCAAAGTATCACATATATGGTAAAACATCGTGCAATCGTCACTAATTGAATTGTCCATTTAGTTAATTTGATGGATGCATGCCCGTAATCAAATTATTTGTACCGTTCACAGTGCTCTGTCGTTACATCAAGCATAACTTTCAGTTGTACCCAATTTAGCTCGCTTTAATACTAAATATGTACGTATACAATAACGGACAGCCCAACTCTTGGGACACCCATGTCATGTGTAAATTTTGTATATTCCAAAGATGATACATACCTCTTAATTTGCTCAATATCGTTGCCTAGCGTCGACATCTTTTGTTTGACCGTATACTCTCAGCAGAAGACATACATCGGCAACGTTTAACCAAATGCTTCAATGCCTATTGTGTATGAATAACATAACAAATGCACAGGCACATTTAAATCGAAGAGACATCAAACTTCGTACAGTTTGAGCACAACATAATCAGTTGGTGTGTTATCATATGGTCGCAACGACAAATTGGACTCCGAACACCTGAGTAATTGCCGTTTATTTTAAGAAAATAAATTTGTAAAATAGCATCGCAGGAGTAGTATCTTGATCAAACCGGTATCGGTTTAAGAAGGCCCATTTTTCAAACAAGATAAACCACGGACACGAATATGTTTCCAGTCGATGCGAATTTGTGTTAAAAAAAACACCAACAACAACTAAACAACAAAATGGGACTTCTTGTTCTAACAACAGGATAGTTTGTAATAATGTGAATATGAACATGATATCTTAAGCGAAATCGAAACCTCGAGAGTAAAATGGCAGCTTAATGAACGTAGCATGACCGTTGCTTAGCCAAAATCATTCAGAAAAGCAGCACAAATAAATCTCCTTGAAATTGTCCCGGAGCTTCGGATATAATTCTACTGCATAAACCTAGCACTCGTGAAGTTCAGTCATTCACATAAATTAAACGCTTTGATTGTTTTATATATTTTCCTCAATTGAAGTTCGCTTTTTAAAAGAGCAACAGTTTACCGGTAATGAGGTCGTTACATGAAACGTAGTAAGATACGCTTTAATTGATTTAAATAATTACCAGTAAGGATACTAAAATAATAGTAATATACACATCCTTATGGTATTTTGATGTATTTTATAAATTTTATTCAAAGATCAATGCCAGGTGAATATTCGCGACAAGATTGAAATAAGATATCATTACTTATGACTATGATCTCAATGTTTGTCTTAGTAAGTATATTGTAACTCAAAGAGGAAAGGAAATATGAATTGGTTGATCATTTATTTTAGTGCAGTTTGTTTGTTTATCGGTTAAGTATATAGGGTTCTTTAGTAGGTTAGTTAATTGGTCAACTATATTTCGTAGTGCAGTTTGTTTTATTTATGTTTCAGTGGGTTAGTTTATTATTGACGTATTTTTAGTGAGGATATCGGTTACGTATTCATTAAAATGCATCGGTTAATTTATTGGTAAATTGTATATTATATCGCAAGTGGGTTAGTCGATTGGTCAAGTATTTATTATATTGCAGTATGTAAGTTTAATATATATTCAACTGATTACCGGCATACGTTTATCTGGAGTGCTGAAGAGAATGTCCGTTTATTGGTTAACTATTTACCATGCATTATCAGGTTACTCAACAATTTACCATTCGGTAGTGTAGATGGTTTAAGTCTAGGAAAGCCATTCTATGTATGTTTGTGTCATATTTTTTGCTGATTTTTTTTATTCTTAGTAAATTAGAAATCATTTTAACATTCGTACCGACTTAACACAAAATCCGACAAAGCATTTCACATGTTTTCGCGAGTTTTGTCACGTGCTATGTTGCATTATGGGTAATCCCCAAAAAGAAAACGAAGAACCGACAACGCTGTCAATATTTGTCTAAAACATATGGCTGGAAGGATTTCAGTTAAGTCCGATACACAAATCAAAGAAGGATTAACGGTAATCGAAAGAAAATAGTTTTACAGTTTTAGTAATGATCAAGAATATTTAAATAAATACTTGCTAAATCCTGCGACAATATTTGGAATACTTAAGTTAGAGGGAAACGCTTTAAGCAAATTATCTTCCACTGAAAAATCGTTCAAACGTCATTGTTTGCTTTATGGTAATACTGATAAATATAACTGTATTTCTAACAATATTTTTATTATGTTTTCAGCTTGTCTCCTTAGGTGAACAGTTTTGATATTTGAAGTGCCTTTGTCGGGCAAATGCACCACATGTTGACTTTTGATCTGACGAAAGGCTTATAATTTAGGTTGATAATTATTATGAGTTTATATGTTTTGACAGTTCGACATGCCAGTACGCACACACAGCCGATGCTTCTGATGCTGATGCTACTGCTGCTGCTGCTCCGGATGATGATGATGATCAGTGGTCTTTATACATACTTAACTATATGTACATTTTAAAGGATTCTTAACTGTAGACATTTGACACGTGTCATGCGAAAAAAGGACTTATGTCATATGCGACCAGCGTAGCTCCAGCCCAGCCTGCACATCCGCGAAGTCTTGTCAGGCTCTTCGCTGTCTGCTCACGAGACCGCTAAAACCGTGTGTGACATTATAACTGACATCTTTTCTCATGACGACACAGAGCGAATGCGCAGACCGGTCTAGAGCTGCATCTGTCGTATTTGGCGTAATATCCTTTTTTGCAAAACGCGTCTCATTCAACATACGTTAGTCTAGATAAGTTTCAAATTTCCAATTTTAGCGATTATTGCGATCAATATGTTATCGATGAATTCATAGCGAGGCTCACTATGTGCGTTTTTGTGGCGGTCACTTCTGTGTGCATATATAGGGGTAATTTTATTGTTTATTATCTATAAATAATAACTTAATTTATTTCTTGATAAACTAAATTAATTTATACATAACACTTTGTGATAAGCGTTACCATATTGGTAGTTAAGAACTTTAGTGTCTCTAATATGATACAATGCAATTTAGAGTAATGTTCTTTGAGTTTGAATGGCAGCCGAGTATGACTGACAAATCGTGTCAAATAAATGAATAAATCATAATCTTATACAAACTTATGACCACTTTGTGACCAGAATCTATATAGTTCGGTCGTAATTTTAAAATGACACGTGGTAATTACATAAACAACAGGATATCAAATCAATATGTTCAGCAAGGGGTCACTGCCTCGACAACAATAATACCTAATACATGATATTCCGTTAATTGTGATGCATCATTTAGGTATAGCTTAAGTTAAATAAAACTTTATGTTAGAAAACAAATTTGTAATAATGCTCTTGATGAGAAACGCTATTATTAATTATACATATGAGCCAGGATATATAAATAGATAGATCTCTGGTGAGTACTTACAAGTGCTTCACAACAATACTTGTTCTTCTCTCTATTGGGAGGGGGGAGGGTAGGGTGGGGGTAGGGGCTGAGGGGTGCGAAGGTTGAGATCGGTTTTAATCAAAATAAAACGTATGTGCTTTTTCTTGCTGATAATCTTTGGTATACATAAAAAGAAAAAAAGGTTGACGCACATTTAATTGTAATTAAAGTGATTAACATATTGTGTACGATCGCGGATTATTCAGGATAAAATGTCGGCGTAGTTCAGGGTATGTGATAAACTGTCAGGTAAACTATACACAACGATTTGTTTTCTCTATGTATTATGACAATGTATATTTTATAAATCATATACATACGTGTCACAAATTCATATCATTAACAAAAATATAAAATGGAGAAACATATAAAATATATGAAGCAACTTACACATAACAACATAAATTGCATTGCACTCAAACTATGTATTATATACATGTAAGGAAGTAAGATTGAATGAAAACGATTAAATTACAAAAATAATAAAACGTAACAAAATGATTCAAGAAATTAACTTGACCAAGCGATTACATATTTAATTTTTTATAAAGTTTTAAAGTAGAATTTGTCGAAATAAACAACACATTTTAGTAACCCTTTTTCAAACAGTATGCATAATAATTTGAAACGTATAAATGCTTCTTAATTTTCATGCTTCAAACACTTCAAACATTTCGCGTCTAAATTTTATGTTTGAAATGTCACCTCAATGCTATTATGTTTTAATGATCTGCTTGATATAATTGCAACTATGACATTTATGTTTTTATAAGCACTATGATTTATGCGATGTTTATGTCTTCATAAGTTTATGGCGTTTTATTTTTTATTTTCCAAAATAAACATAAATTATAATCACACTGTAATAGCAAGTATAAGGACAACGATATTTTTGTTTTTATAAAAATTAAAAATATTCAATTATGTCACGAACAATCTATTTGTAATTCTGCGGCCACATCAAGAAAACAGTACATAAACGTATACACTGTACAAACAACATGCTTAAGGAAGCACAAATTATAAAGGTTTGTTACCTTTTTACTCACCTTATTTTTTTTTTAAATTACACGATGCAAATATGATAAAATAATAACGTATCATCAAAGCACTTAAATTAAACCTCGATTAGTTTGCCCTTTATCATGGACTTTTTTTAACTTTTGAGGAAACTTAAAATGCCAAATACTTGCTAAACTTCAAGCAAAAAAATTAAATAAGATTTATAAAAATACTTTAATATAAATTATCTAGACTGTGACAAAAAGGAGTAATACAACGGATGCTTTTGATCAAGAAACGGATGATGCGTTTTAAGTAGTCCCAAATGCGGCGCGGAGAGATACGGGTGAAGCGCCTGTCCGTAAAATAGTCCCGAATATGGCGAGGCGAGTGACGACAGCCCATTGCTCGTTGGGGGCAAAGTTGGACTATTCACATCCATTCCCGGGTTCTGCTTCTTCCATTTTGTTCTTCGGTTTTGAAACCAGATTTTTACCTGCGTTTCAGTGAGATTTAGAGCCAGTGCCAGGTTTAGACGCTCACACACAGACAAATAGCGCGTGGTTTTGAACTTGTTTTCTAACGCTACCAATTGTTCGTACGTGAAGGCTGTTCGCGCGCGCCTGGGTTTCCCATGCTTTGAGGAGTCTGAGTGGAGACCACCCGACCTCATTTCCGAGGGGTCCTTCATTTCCGAGTCACTGTCGTCGCTGTCGCAATTGCCGTCCTGATCGCCACTTGAATCCAGCACGCTCGTGCACTCTGAAAGCATATAAGGGCGAAAATAAAGTTTAATCTTTATTAAAAGTTATGTCACGCCTGACCTGTTCTGCATAATTTTTCAAATAATGTATTAGATTTTTTTATATACAGGTCAAACTTGTTTTGTGCGACCGTGAGTATTATATGTCAAAGTGTTAAAACGAATACAGCATAAAAATAAGTTGTGTGTCGTATTCTAGTTTTTTTAGTAATATCAATCTAATAAAACTATTTTAGTCGTCCATCAATTTTCACCTTTTATAATAGTTATTATTTGTAATTATATATACTCTATCTTTATAGTCAATCTATTTATTTCGTTTAGTCGTTGAAATGGAAAGTAGGTTAAGTGGGAGTACAGGCAATAGTTTGGTGAAGCCAAAAAAATCGCAAGTATCCATTATTTGAAGTTCTTATTACATTTGTGGAAATATTACCACCTGTGACAATGGTTATCATCGTAATACTTTATCGCGGGTCAGCTGCGAGTAATTTCGCATGAAATATTGAGTACGCTGGTATAGAGGCTCGCAAATAGTACTTGACAAATGACACTACGTGGCTGTCTATAATCGAATTGAATAATTTAGTGATAGAATTCCGTCCAATATTTGCACACTTATGCAATTACCGACATTACTGACTCCGAAAACGGCTATTGTCGATATCGGAGTGATACGTTTATCACGTGGTGATGACGTAAATGTATTCATACGCGCCCTGTGCTCTGCGGTTTGGACGGAATTTCATAGAAATCGAAGGCAGACAAATTGTGTTTTGTAATTAGTCCCACTGAATTGTATTTAATTCGATTTGGTTCCATTTTGGTCGAATTTTAATTGTACTCGGGTCATAAATTAACACCCCTTCCGACGTAATTGTATTTAACAAGAAAATAGAGCGTCTGCCGAAGAAGAAGTTGACAAGTTTGGGTGACAGAAACGCTCGACGACAAATGTTTCCATACTTTTTGTATAAGAACACAAGAAGAACTTTATTCGTAACGTGTTTTAATGATTTAGATAATTGGTTTGAAATCTAAAATTTGACACCGTATCTTAATTTGTCGATTCGAATTTTCAATATTTGAGCGCTTCCGTGCGCTAATATCTTTGAGCAGACGAACCGGGAAAAGGTGCGTAAACAGAACGCGGGGAATTAAAGTTAACGCTTTCGGGCGAAATCGGGTGACAAATTTCGGATAAAAATTAACTTTAATGGTTTGTTAATTTGAAAGTGATTTTTTTAATTACGAAAACACACTTTGTTCATCTCGCAAATTTGGTGCGCGCTAATTGTCTGAACATTTTTAGAAGTTAATGAAAATGGAGGTTTCTGATTTTGACTTTATTCATAAATTAATACTAGCTGTTTAATTTAGTTGCAAATCGAAACCAAATTTTCATGGTGGACATATGAGAGATGGTTATTCAGAAATGTTTTTTGAAATTTTCAAATTAAACGGAATACTTTAAGCGAACACCGTGATACAAAATTTAACAGAAGACTATTACACAACCTAAACCCTAAATAAAAGGGTTATAATCGTTTTAGGCGAAATATATACAGAATATGTTTCATTGGAACTTAAATTTCATGCACTTTTAAATTGAAGGCAGCGAAACTTTTCGAATACAGATTTTCATCTGCAACTGTTTATTCAATCGCCAAAGCTGAAAATCGTCGCGAATTAACCCATTTATGCCTAGCGTCTAGAAAAAGGCCTTGGCAAACAGCGTGGCCCAGATGATACGCCGCATGATGCAGGAATTTCTGTAGATATTTTAAATATAGAAATACATATACTAGACGTCCCTTATTTAAGAAATAAAGTGATCCAATTTAGAAGGATGGGAGAGTCCACTAGGAATAAATGGGTTAATTAAGTGCGCTGTGCAAAGGCAATAACACCTCAGCTTAGGTCCAAAGCGCAGAAGAACACAAATACTGCCACCCAAATGTTATATAGAACGTTCCCCGGTTATTTGCTGCTCTTTTCTCAATATTTGTCAATCTACTTGTTATGTTGGAAATTTGTGTGCGCTGAATGCCTCGTTTGTACATGTTAAAACAATTGCTGCGAAAATTCAGTAATGAATTAACTCGTAAGTGTCGATCGATGTTCTGCAAAACGATGTTAAGATATAAATGTATATTTTTTATTTCACAGCTGCCTGTGCATGATTTTATATATCCCCCCACCATCAGAAATAATGAATACAAATAATAATTGTTATAATAAATAATACTGCAAACTTTTAGAAGTGTAAGATTTAAGAGTAAGGATGCTGGGGTAAACTTGTACGTGGTTTATGTTGAGACAGGGCTTCCGAACGCATTCGAGAATATTTGATTCAAGATAATCATGATTACGTCATATCCACAGTTTATAGTTTATGCTCACATACATTTGTATTTTTGAAAAATGTCATTACATGTAGATACTAACAATATATAACATTTGAAATAAACTGCAATATTTATAAATGGAAGATTTTTTTAATACTATTGCTTTCGACGCGATTCCAACCTGCGACGTTTGGAACAGTGAAATTATTAGCGTATGTTAAACGCTTACATAAATTAATCGTGACAAACGCTTACATAAAGAAATTAAAGACATCGATGAGGGCTCCATGACATAAAAGGGACCAGCACGGTAGCCCCTAAATGAACATGGGCCGAGAATGAGGGCGCTTCCTGGATGGTTATTATTGTGCGATTGGGCCCGAAGTTGTATTTTGTATTTCATAAAGTGTACCGAACATGTTCACCATATGTATTAACCAGCGTCAAGTCACATTGAACATTAAGTGCGTGTAACCCATTCGTTCAATATTAAGCGCATGCTGACAATATTTAGCGCTTAGGAAATAATAAATTTAATGACATAGACTGTATATGAAACATTAGACAGACATGCTGTAAACAAACAAAAAAGAAGGACACATTAATGGTGAGGTACAATATAATTTTATTTTGTATTTACCGATTCCTTTTTATGACTCGATTGTTTGAATTTAATGTATATATTCGTTTTGAATCTATTATATTTTTGTATGATTGTCATTTTGCCAAATTGATACAAAGTCCATTTGAGTGGTATATGTGAGTGGGAAGTGTGGAATTATAATATTTTATCATAAATACCAAGTTTATTTGACACCGTTTACACAGTTTACCATGGTATCATGCACTCTAAGTTTCGCTCATTTACCTCGCATAGTTTTCTTATTACCATTGTATTTGCACACGTCTGAAAAACTAAATTCAATAATTGTCCGTTACAGTCTGGCGCACTTACATTATATACAAGGATAAGTCAGAATTATGTATGCACAGGAGCCATAATGCAAACTATCTTTAATTACTATCTTACTATCGTTAATTACTATTTTGCATTTTAAATAGGATAATACTAACGGCGCTGTTTTCTAGTCCATGCAGGTATTTAACTTCTTACGTTAGATTAGAAATGTTCATTTCAATGCTCTTAAGGGAGATGTCTCTATTTACACTTCGGTAACTTAACTTCGCATCGTCGTTGATTATAAGAAATTGTTATACGGAGAATTGGTTCAATCACTTGGTAATTTGCTTGGAGCATCCCCGCATAAAGTTGATGGCGCGGATCATTTCGCAGAACTTGCTACTCTTGTTTTCAATTGTGCTATTATATCATAGTATATCAAAGCGATTATTTGTCGTAAATCGTCCAACGAAGATTAATCAAACGTTGTTCATTTATCGATCCATTTAATTTTGTGTAGAGCAAAGTTGCAAATCACAAAATAACATAACGCAGTTTAAAAGCCTTCTATAGATCTGGGACGTCCTGACATGCGTAAGTTTAAAGTTCACCAAGTATGTATACGCGATAAGAAAAATATTTTGTTTGATTTAATAAATATTTCGCTTTCATTATTTTTTTATATTCTGGGCCCTTATTTATGCGGGTCCTTATTTCATATTGAACGCACAGTCTTATTTACGTTGTTGTTGGCTGGGCCGTTGTGCATTAATTAAAAGGGTCAGTTCCCTTGATATCTTTTCTATCTGACACGATTCATGATTTCCAATCAGTAGTGTATAGAATAGAATTCCACATAAAACATACCTTAATTTCGCTATACATGTATATATAATTCATCAACCATAATAATATTTGCTGATTTGAATACTTATGTTTCTCTGTAATTTAAGATAGGTCAGATTCCATCGAAAACGATTACCGCGCGTGTGATTAAAATGTGCATTCGATCTGACGTTTTATAAGATGTTAATTTAAGGTACCAAGTCCGTATTGACAGGGCATATACGATGATGGGCGGGATTTATTAGATCGCGGGTTAATGTAGAAGCTGGGTAAACCAGCTCTTTTATTTCAAGCGACGGTATATAGACGTCCTTCATAAGTGCACAGACAGACAAGATTGCATTAAGATTTATAAATGTGGGTGTCTGTCACCAATTCGTTTAAGTAATGTCACCGCATTTTTTTTTATATATTACCTGTATTAATAGTAATGAATATAATATTACCGAATAGATTTCATTTAAGATTTCATGTGGCAATTCAAACGTTATGCATTTTATTACTTGAGTGTATTTCATGTAATGTATGATGACGAGCATTGTCGGCAATTTAAACTGCAAAACAGGGCGTTGTAAATTTTATAATTAGAGTGTATTTAATGTAATTTATGATTTACATTAGCTTACCAGTACAATAACATTGTGCGATCACTATGTATTAACACCATGCATGTGACATTCTCACGAAACATGTTCACGAAATATGTTTATTTCGTGTTTATTTAGATTAACTGTTCTTTAAAATGATGTGTGTTTTGTGTGTACGTTAAAGCATGCTATTATTTATATGTATGTTTACGACGATGAGCTTCACATGCTTAAGTCAATAATGATTTTTTCTGCACTGTTCTTTACAATTCATTCAGTAGGTTTGTAATAATTTGTTGATGATATTGTGCTGATCGTTAGACTTATTATACCACGTACTTTGGGTTTTTGATTAACCCATTTATGCCTATTAGACTCTCCCATCCTTCTAAATTTGATCAATTTATTCCAAAATTAGGGATGTCATGTATATTTATTTCTATATTTAGAATATTTCTTACAGAAAATCCTTTCAGCAAACAGCGTAAACCCAGATGAGACGCCGCATGATGCGGCGTCTCATCTGGGTCTACGCTGTTTGCAAAGGCCTTTTTTATAGACGCTAGGCATAAATGGGTTAATCGATTGGAAACATTGCAGAGATATGACTCGCGTCATGCGAAAATGTGCCTTATGTCATATGCAACCAGGGTGGCCCCATACAGTCCTGCTCATGCGAACATGCTGGTCAGGAGCAGACATGTTCACCTAAGAGACGAGAAAAACTTGCGTGATTTTATTCATCGCGGACATCGTAGCTCCTGGCTACCCTGTGCGAGTATGCAGGCAGGCCTAGAGATATACTGTCTGAATATGGCCGAAGATCCATTTTTGCATGAAGCGGGTCATATATATCAGCTATACAACCACTTACGTCAAATGGTAAAATAAAGTACTGAATTCATGATAATGCATGTTTTAAAGTTTTATGTAAAAGCTTACGTTTTTCTTTTATGTAATCTCACACGTTTGTTTTGATTTACAAACATCTATGCTATTTTCTTTTGCAAATTGTTATTGAACGAGATCAGAATGTATAAAAAACGAGAGGCTAAATAGGTAGTTACATATTCCGTACACGAAACCAGGCTCTAAAGCTACTTAACAGAAACATGTCAAATAATTCCAAACTTCTGTGCAAGTATTTTTATTAAGATATATCTTTATTGGTACTCTCCAATAAATTTAGTTACAAAGGAATCCATGCAAAAAGTCCCCAGGGTGGAACACGCTTATTTTTAGCCTTTGAATAAATAAATAATTCAAGGAGATGATTGTTTATAACGTTTATTTATGTCATCTCTGTTAGCATCTAATCACATTTTCTAAATCTGGATCGCTACCGAGTTAGTTTTGTACCAAATGCATAAGATAAACCTCTATAAAAACGATCGTTCGTACGTTTCTCGTTTACACTTCATGCATACCCACCCGTATCTTCCATGCGTTCGTCCTCCGACCCACAATAGTCCGGCTGTCCGAGCGCCCATGGTCGGAGCGGAAACCGCTCAAGGGGATTCCCACTTCCGGTTGAGCCAGTGAACTTCCGGGGATCGAGAATATCCGCCACTGAGAACGAGGTTGTACGTACAGGGGACGTTGGCTTATTTTCAGCGTCGTTGTCGTTTCCGGGCTTACAAGCAAGCGACGCTTGGATTGCTCTGTCGTCATTGTCATTTAGATTTGTCTTACTGTCTGTATGTTTGGTTGCTATGGAATCGCTGAGATCACTGTCACTTTTGTCATCTTCCGCATCACTGGCACGTGCTTTTTTGATATCCATTCGTGCAAAGTTATCATGCGTTCGACACTTAAGGTCACGTGTGCTGTCGCATTTACTGTCTTTATTCAAGTCCAAAAACTTACTGGCGTATATTGCCATAATGTTTTTATGCAGATTGTCAACAATAACACTGTTATTATTGTCTTTATCTGCCTCTCTTTCCATTTCACTATATTCCTCCATTGCACAATACAGTGAACTTGCAATATGTAACAAATTAAAACAAAATATCGAGAATAAATTGAAAATGTATTTTTATTCGTCTTTCTCGTGTTTAGGAAAACAGATATATCGAATTTCCATTGTTTTAGGATCTATTAAGATCGTTTTATACAGGAAATCTAATGATTTCTACAAATTGCAGACGATTCGTATTTGCGCACGCTTGAGAGGCGTTTCGTACGCACAGCGCATGCGTGTAAAGGAGGAGCTTACCGTTCATACGGTAGCGAATCTTCGGAAAGACATCTCAATTGCAAGGCGCTTCGCTGATTGGTCGAGAAAATAATTGGCAACATGCGGTATAAAATTGGATATCATTAACTTCTTTCAGTGGATAATCGGGTGTGAATACTAGAGAATTCTGGCAAATTGGATATTTATCCATGATTGATGTTGCAGTAAGGGTAGTGAAATGTCCAGATGAAATGATATGAGCGACTCAGCGGCCATTTTTGACGAGTGGCGGGACTATTTTCACTGCGCGATATGTTAAGAAAGGTTAACCAATTGGAAAAGTAAATCTGTCAATTATTTGAAAGTCATAATGATGAAAGTCTTTCTCTGATAATGAGCACTGGCCAGTAGCGTGCAGTCGTTTAATGGACACTCGAAATGGTAGTTAACGCAACTCTTTGATTGCAAAAGGCTTAAGTCGTCGTATCCGTAGCAAATCTTTAATGTGGAATATAATTATTACCGTAATTTGTTACCGCATCAATAAACGGTAATTTGTTACTCAGACGTACGAGATAGATTTGGTTTGAGTCATTTAAAAATAAATTAGGTGGATACACAAACCAACCACATCAAAAAGAACAGAGTCCGTTTAATTTTTATTGGAAAATGTATTATATAGTGAATATAAGCCAAACTGACATTTGCAATGTTGTTTTGTCGTAGAGGTGGTAGTAGTAATAATAGTAGTTGTAGTAAAAGGTGTAGTGGTAGCCGTAGTAGTGGTTCGAAAAATTGCGGCCAACGAAGTTACTTCAAAATGCACTCAAAACGGCACACTTTTTTATATTAAAATTAGCATTTCACAATTTAGCGTACTTTGTATGTACATGTATATACCATGTAAGTAATTTACTAAAACACCGTAATATTTGGACGTCGTTTGAGGAATTATAACAACAAAGAAATCCGTTTATGAATTGGGATGTCTTGGGGGATCGAATCCGGTACTTATAGAAGCTTGCGCCAACACGTTACCACTCCACCACGCAGACTTATGAATATATTTTGTTGTAAAAACCCTTTGTCGGTTATTCACATTTTTTTCTAAATTATCGATGAAAAGCGATTACACGCTTTACAATTTTACGATTTCAATTGATGACTATAAATAAAAAGACATATGTTTTTAATACTTTTCTTAGAGAGGACTGATATTTGAGTGATTTGGACATAATGCATTCATTCTTTTTTTTTTTAAATTGTCATTTTTCCAAACTGTGGACTGGTCCCTTTAACCCATTTATGCATAGCATCTTAAAAAAGGCATTGGCAAACAGCGTATACCCTGATGAAACGACGCATGATGCGGCGTCTCATCAGGGTCTGCGCTGTTTGCTTAAAGTAATTTATGTAAGAAATATTCTTAATATAGAAATAAATATACTAGACATCCCTTATTTTGGTAATAAATTGATCCAATTTACAAGGATGGGAGAGTCCACTAGGCTTAAATGGGTTAAACGTGCAAGCGAGAACCGAAATTTGAAAACATATCTCAGATCCTGAACGACGCGTCCAGATGGTCTTTGAAGGACCTAAGACGATTTTGATTGGCAATGGATACCACTTGTACAAGCTTATTTGTAAAGTAGATCTCGATTTAATTAGTCTCCCAAGGAAATTCGTGTTCATAATGATCGTTTCAATGGAGCGCTATAACTCGGTGCACGGCCCATATCAAAGAAATGTAAATACGAAATCAGCGCTTGATGGCGTATTTTAAACACGCATTAGCGGGTCACGTGACTTGAAGATGTTTATTTTGCGGATGATACTTCAATATTACTGTTTACTTTCCATTTAACGAATAGAAGCGGAAGATTCGCCTAATTAATCAATCAAAGAAATTCCCCATTGAGGCTATTAAAGTTTTGGAAAGGTGTAAATACAGATTTGAATTAATTATGTTGTACTTGTGAGTATTTTGTTGTAGGGCGACAAGGGTCGCCATTTTTAGGCGGCTTGTTCGTTCTGTGGGACTGATTGACATTAAAGGCACTTGCTCATATGTGGTTAAAGGGGAAAAAAAACGCGTTTTAAATTTGAAATTATTTAAAGTTTGGCAGTAACTAAACACACTAAGTGACATGTTATGTCATTATCATTTTAATGTCTTTATTCAAAATAGGTAGCGAGTCCATTTCACGAGTATTGTTGATAAGCGTCATCATTTTCATAATAATAATAATAATAATAATAATAATAATAATAATAATAATAATAATAATAATAATAATAATAATAATGATAATAATAATAATTGTATCTATTATTGTAAAATGTATGTTACTTGAAAGGTTGATTGCGTACTCCCCATACTTTTAGAAGAATGCGGGTATCCGATCGTGGCTAGTATGGGACGAAATTGCCATTTCAAAAGACTATGAATTAAGAAGTTAGACAATATATCCTATGACTAACACTTCATTCGGGCGTTTCAACTGCGACATAAATACTAGACTCAATTTAATCTAAAAAATAACACTGAGTAATTATTCGAGAATGCCAGTGACCACTGGGGCCTTGTTAACGGCGATTCAACGCAATGTGTTGCAAAGTCTTGTTTGTTTACACAATACGTCATTGTTTGCATTCCCGCGCACTGATCCGGTCTTTGTTTGTAAATATTGCTCTTTTTCGGGAGTCAATGCGTACAATAATCCTATTGAACTTCAATAGCCATCCGCCCATCATCGATATCTACTGAATCCACGGAATAACATCATTTTTTATATCGTGCACGCGCCAATGCATTTTATAAATGTTGTTTGTTTTGTTTGTTTGGTTGGTTGGATTTGTCACCATTGTTTAAAGGTTTTTAGTCATATAATGGCGACTAGTTAACCAAAGAAACTTTTCTTGGGTTAGCTGGCTTTACCCAATCTCCACGCAGAGTTGTCGTTCCATGCTCTCACATACAATCTCTGCCATCACAAGAACATCCTGCCAGATTTGATAGGATTTTATTTTATTGGTTTAAGTATTATGTTATGAAAAGAAGTATCATTTTTTTACATTTTGAAAATAGTGTTTAAGTTTAGGTTCATAATAAAAACTTAATTACATAAATTAAAAAAGTAATAATAACAACAGTAAAATTAATGTACCACGTGGCAAGGCTATCATCACGTGGTTGGTTATGAAGGCAGGGATTTGATCCAGCTATGCTGGTTCCCGTCAGATCTCTGTGCAGAGTTGCGTTTTACCAATAATAAATAAATATACATTTATGCTAGTAACTGACACTTGAATCAAAGATAGAGGGATAATAGCCATAGAAAGGATATTCACACACGTTTTGTGGCTGGACCGGGGATCGAACCCGCGTTCCTTTATAAAAGTAAAGAACTATGCCAAATAACATGTGGTGTAATTTCCCTACCTTTACTCGGTTATTAATAGTAGTTTAGTATTAGTTTCATATTCTATTTAAGTGAAACAAAGTACATATATATATATATATATATATATATATATATATATATATATATATATATATATATATATAGTTATTATATACAATTTCAAATCAAACAGTACTACCCAGCTTGTCAGTTGCTTACGAGTCACAAATTAGACATGGATCAGTGTAGCCGTCTTATGCCTGTAAAAGAGTACATAGTAAAACAATTACTGATTTGATATAGGATATACCATTTATACTTTTCAAATTTTGGGAATATAAGCTTACCATTCACTTATCGAACCTCTTCAATTCAATCTAAGCAATCATTAGATAGATTTATCTTGCCTTTGGGAGGCTCAGCTATAATTGAATCGTATTGTCTGGAGACGCTTCGCTCAATCGTAAAAGTGGAAACTTAATAATCGCGATTTAACATCGGAATTTAATTAATATGATAATGATACAAGATGGGGGCTACTTTTCGCGATTGTCTAGAGAAATCTCGCTCAGGGCGAGAAAAAATAGTAATCGAAACTAAATATCGCTGTCGTCTTGTAATTCCATCTAGAACACATTCTGGATAATAGAGATTTCGGATGCCAGTTCCTAATAGATTTAGAACGGGCGGTGCAAACATTCAATTTGTCGCTAACGACATTATATTACTGAGAAAGTATTGGGGATATCCGATGATTATCTGGAATTTACAGAAACGTGAGGCAAATAATGAGCCAATTTTTCCTGACGGATATTATTTGAGGGAGATTCCTTTATACGAAAATGTATCGAAACATCATTTTATGTGTATAAATGGTTGTTCAATGAAAATAAAGCAGCAGTTTATCATCAACGCCCCCCCCCCCCCCCCCCCCCCCTGTGTCATTGCTTAGCTTTGTGGGCATTAAAAGCTTTTCCACAAATATCACAGCTTAGCTTAGTATTACACATGATAACAGTAACAAGAGTGATCCGTTGACATATATGGTAGACATAGGCAGGTCTCGCGTTCTGTTCACGTGTACTAAGCAAAGTCAAAACTACGTACGTACTGTTATAACGAAGAAGCGTTTTGAACATGCGTTTATTTTTTTCGCGTATATTGACCTATGTGCCTACTTAAGCTTGACCACGGTGACTGACGACACGTGCATTAAACATTTATGACTAGCGCCTAGAAAAAAGGCCTTGGCAAACAGCGTAGACCCAGATGAGACGCCGCATGATGCGCATCAGGGTTTGCGCTGTTTGCTTAAAAGAATTTCTGTAAGAAATATTTTAAATATAGAAATAAATATACTAGACATCCCCAATTTTGGAAATAAATTGATCCCATTTAGAAGGATGGGAGAGTCCACTAGGCTTAAATGGGTTAAACATTGCACAATGTCGCCCGTTACGTGATCCAAAGCCAGATTAATTAGCACATGCATTACTGCACAGTTTGATAAACTTACTTATAAAATGAATATCTAACACTTATGCGTTCATACTTAATTTTCATCACATGCGTGATATTTTAATATTTCAACTTACCCGTATTTGAAGTTCAGTTTCATTGACAGAATAAGGATTTAATTGTGTTAGCTTTGTTATAGCCTTGGCAAAGGTGTTTGTCTCTATTGCACATGCTTATACAAGTATTGGCACTGACACCATGCATGATCTAGTATAACAAAGCAAAACACTCGAAATCCATGCCATAATTAAGTTATTCTCGTTAGTTTTGAAAACTGGAATGCGAGCCAATTTGCGTCTTAGATGCAGTACTTGCTAACATTGGACCAATTCGTTCTGCCACATGCCTCGCATTGTCGCTTGAACAGGTTAAATGTTTGGAAAACTGCTCTCGATGGGTTAATTTCTTGCGTTGCAACATTTTGAAGTTCTTGTCCTCGTGAATGTGAATGCAAACTCCTCTTAGTATAGAATCGGCATGTTATAATTTTAGACGCCTTGTCCCTGTAATTTATTATATTAACCAATTTATGCCTAGTGGACTCTCCCATCCTTCTAAATTGGATCAATTTATTTCCAAAATTAGGGATGTCTAGTATATTTATTTGTATATATTTAGAATATTTCTTACAGAAATTCCTTTAAGCAAACAGCGCAGACCCTCATGAGACGCCGCATCATGCGGCGTCTCATCTGTATCTACGCTGTTTGCCAAGGCCTTTTTTCTAGGCACTAGGCATATATGGGTTAATCTGTAGAAAGGCACGTAATTCTTTTATAAACGCCAGGGATTTGAACTGATCTTAGTACATTCAGTTTACTTTAATAAATGTATCTACAGCATCATTTGACATCTCCATTTGATATAACAACTTATTTGATTTGGGTGTAATGTAATTACATACTGTAATTGGATTTTAAAATGTGGTGGCTGAGACTTTAATAGTAAAACTGAACTTTTGCTTTGAGCCACAGAGGGTAAATATTATATGTTTTAGGTCCTGTACTTAATATATAGATCATTATATTACAATTTAATAGTTTGTATGTATGTGCCAAAGAATAATCATGGTGGTATAAGAGATTAACAGAACAAGTCATCGTTGTGGTGTATGTATCATGATGCATTCAACTGACCTTTAATTGAACGCGTGCACGTGAGAGAACTCGCTAACTTAAGAGCAAAGTTGGCCATAGCAGAAAGTTTTATACGTTAATGAATACTTGTGTAAGGTAGAAGATTTCGAAGGCATCTGTTGAAGGATGACATTAACCCATTTATGCCTAGCGTCTAGAAAAAGGCCTTGGCAAACAGCGTAGACCCAGATGAGACGCCGCATGATGCGGCGTCTCACCAGGGTCTGCGCTGTTTGCTTAAAGGAATTTCCGTAAGAAATATTCTAAACATAGAAATAAATATACTAGACATCCCCAATTTTGGAAACAAATCGATCCAATTTAGAAGGATGGGAGAGTCCACTAGGCTTAAATGGGTTAAGGCAACTTTAAAAGTCGTTCATTTCAGAAGAAAGCAAACGTTTTTTGATTAAAGCGAAATCACGCTTCAGGCTAAATATTATAAACACTGTTTCGTTCATTGAAAATGATCAATCATAATAAATAAAAGTTCAAGATCGGGCAATACATGTAGCCTTTAGAGTGTTACTTAGCGTCTTATTTCTAGTTCGACTTTGTGACTAGTTTGTGACACACCTAACCCAGTTCTGAACTTGACAGAGATTTAAATGGAACAGTGTTGGAACACGTTTTTTGTTCATTTGTCGTCATTATCTACCTGATTAGGGAGGTGTGCTGGTACAAAGTACATGTTCACTTAGAACGCAATCTCGACGCGAACAACCTTATAAACGTTGAAAAGTACCCTATCAAAAACCCGAGTTGTTCATCGGCATCGGGTAAGATTGGTTTTTGAAAGAGCCCGGGTTTGAATCCCGGCGGAGGCAATAACTTTAAATGAACGTTTGCTATACTTGATATATATTTATATAAGCCTAGGTAGATATTTTAGATAACTGTCAGTAATACATACTATTTTAATGAAGACATTCAAAGATACGCACATCTTCGATGGTGTCTCTTTAAAGGTTACACGGCACCATAAACTGCACTAAAAGTGCTTTTAACGACCACACGGCGATATTTCAATATTGCTTTTTTTCCTTCAATAAAATCTGCTTTAAAAAAATCAATATTTGCAAAATGCTTACTTAGGGCTCCTATTATTCAATTAATTCTGTCTCACAATTTTAACATTTAACAGTCAATATTGAACGTTTATTTTTCGGTGTTAAATCTATTGACATCGGCGGTACATTGTTTATATTGTAATTATGTATGCAGTGAACGTATTTGTATTACAAAAGGAAGATACTGCTATCTCAATGAGAAAATGGATCATCAAAGGCGACAGCATGCAGCGCAAATAAGCTGCGTTTACTTTATTCATTAACAATGCATATTTCAAATTTTACATAAAATTCGCATTAAATCAATTTAGATTTACTACCGGGTAGCTTAATTAGACGTTTTAAAGTACGCTTTCTTGGAGGAATAAGATCTTGAAAATTCCTTAAAAGTAGGAATCGAACACGGGCAATCATAACTGCTATGCGAACACCATATCCACTTCTCTAACGAGTTGAATGTTCTTATAAGGAAATAGCTAATTTGTACCATGTCTGCCTGCTACTACAAATATATGCAAATTCACTGGCAAACCATCTGATTATGTTAAGAACACTCATATTAAAATCATCGCACAGCACACTATGCAAAAAAAATGGTTCATCGAAGTTATTTCCCTTTAAATACTGCAAAGCATAAACTCGTGGCAAAATGATATTTTAAATGTATAAATGACACTAAAACTAAAACGAATCTTTTTCAGTATTTTTTCCTGGCTGACAATACAAGTAAGTGTTTTATTTCCATAAATATACAAATGTGACTAAAATGATTGTAAAAAAGAAATATTATATTTAGTAATTAAAGAAATGTTTTATTTACAGACTTATTAAACACGTTTAAAACGACCCAGGGATTCCGTTAATAAATAAATAAATAAATTTATAAATAAATAAATAAATACATGCATGCATGCATGCACGCACGCACGCACGCACGAACGAACGAACAAACAAATAAATGAAGGAAGGAATGAATTAATGAATGAATGAATGATAGATGGATGGATGAATGAATGAATGAATGAATGAATGCATGAGTAAATAAAAAATAAAAAACATAAATAAATAAATAAAAGAAAGTAAAAATAAAAGATCAACAATAAAAATAAATAAATAAAATAAAATCCTAATATACAAACAGTGTTCTCCATTGATAACTTGAGCATTCTTGAATTGTTGAAAATGCAGTAGTAAAAGGCGACATTATTGCAAATGTTTGATTATAAAGCCACATGTTTGAAAATACATTGTGTAAAGCCAAAGGTTCAAGTATGAAGTCAAATATTACAAAGGAGTTGTGAATACATGTTCAAATATTTTTAGTTAATTGTTTTGAAATTGTGACGGGCATCTGTAAGAAGCAGACAGTCTGCACAATCGCCTGATAACTTTGATAACTGACAACACAAAATTGCATTCGTGCGTTCGAAACTTTGTTGCTTTTTAGCGAATCAATTCCATAGTTGATGATTAAGTTCATGCAAATAGTTATTTATATGTTCAAAACTAGAATATGCATGTACGTAAAGACTTTATGAACATGAGCAAAACTGGCAACGACAAAGTTAAATTCTAAAAAGGTATGCAAATTATATGTCAATACATGAATCAATGGTCTCTTTTGTACAGAACACTGCCGGTGACTGCTGTATTGTCTATGAGCTCTTTATTTCACAATTAATTATGAAGTCATGAAGTGCGACAACACAATTTAATTATTAGCCTTACTTTAATACAAAACAAGAAAGTGTTATCGCGCATGTAAAGACGACAGTGATAATTATTTATCCAAAATTTCACATTGTAACTCTTGGTTAAAATGCGCTTTAATAATTCACTGCGGGGAATCACGTGGTTTTATTTTGATATGGAACACGGAAAATGACGGCGTCATTGTCTCGGTAAGAGTAATATTTTTTCTTAGTGTACCTAAATGTTTGATATTAACCTTCTAAGATGTAGCCTATCATATGCGGAATCGAATTCCGCGTGTAATGGTACCTTACATTTCATGTATTACTGAGTAATTTTCTCGCTTACCCCTTGAATTCGAACACATGCGAATGCATGACAGTGATAGTTTTCACGGATTTAAATGAATTCTTCACAAATTTGATTAATATCGACATTCCTCAAATCCTTTTCTTTTTAAATATATACCAGGTTTTCTTTACATTACAAGCAAATTGTCTGAGAGTCTGAAAACATCGCAGTTTCTGCATAATAAATCACGGAATACAAATTTATGATATGTTTCACGTTAATTGTATGATATGTTTCACGTATTGTCTAAAGGCGAAAAATAAAACGTCGGATATTTTCTCAGTTACTAGTATATGTTTTAGCACTTAGTACCAGTAAAGCCCAGGACAAAACGCGGTTAGGTTAACTGCCAGTCGTAATACGTATGATCGACCATGTTTTGAAAATGGCGTAAACTCTAACACATAAATTAACCGCGACCCTCTCTTCACTCAACTGAAGTTTTATCTTAATAATAGAATATCTAACCTTAGTGCATTGTGTTAAATGTGCGTATTATGCTTAATTTTCGCAGATGTCTCTCCTACCGCACGAGCCGCTCGCACTTCTACAACCTTGCAGAAGAGTCCGAGGAAATATATTTGAGCCATCAGGTTAATGCAGAATCTGCGTAGAAGGCACACCCGTTTTGACTGTGTACGAAAAAAAGATCAAAAGGGAAGAACGAGGATGGACACAATGTCTTCCTCAATGACGTCTTTACAGCTCGGGTCCTTCGGTTTACGTTGGGAAACGCGCGAAGAAATCCTGCCATCTGACAAGATGGGCATTAATTAACGAAAATAAAAGACAGTATGGCAGAAGAAATAATTTTGATCTGACAATTTTGAAAAACGGCAATTTGCTTTACAAATTTAAAGTTAAAACTATTCAAAATCAGGGTACAATTTATTCACATATTGTTTGTCATTCCTACGTCTTATATAAGCGTTGTTTAAGTTATTATCACATGCTATAGAGTTTGAGACATAGCCGCAGATGCAGCATATTGACTGAAGTCTAAGAAGTGTGTTGTGAATATTCATCCAAATGGTGAACAGATTTTCAATTTAATGCCGGTATGTTATAATATATTTTGTTGCATACAAACGAATTTTGTAACATTGTCATGTACTCAATATGCACGATTAAATTCTATACGTTCAAAAGGGTGTGGGCTTAGTTAAGCTGTTCAAATGTAAACTGCCACTGTAATTTGGATGTCTTATAAATTGCTATTTCTAAATGATTGTACAATAACAAAACGCTATTTTGCTTTATTTATTTCAAAACAATAATAGGAAACATGGATTTGCGTTTATGTGTTCACTAATCAGCAATATCACAGATAATTAAAGGGATCTTTTCACGCTTTGGTAAATTGACAAAATTGAAAAAAGTTGTAACAGATTCGTAAGTTTTCGTTTTAGTTATGATATTTGTGAGGAAACAGTAATACTGAACATTATCCATGCTCTAATATAGCCATTATATGCATCTTTTGACGATTTTAAAACCTAAAAATTATAAAGCGTTGCAACGCGAAACGATTGAATAATTTGGAGAGTTCTGTTTTTGTCGTTAAATTTTGTGAAACTACGAAGATTGCTTATATAAGGTATAAAATACGTCATGAATGTGTACTCGGCGGAATAGCTCAGTAGGCTAAAGCGTTTTTACTTCAGGACTCTGGCAGGACTCCAGGGGTCACTGGTTCGAAACCTGCTCCGGGCAATGTTCTTTTCCTTTTTTTAATTTTTTTCTTGAGTTTTTACTGGAGCTTTTATGATCCAATGTTTACATTTATCAATATAAAGCATTTAATGAATAAGTTTAAAAAATGCCAAAATCTGTGAAAAGGCCCCTTTAAATTAAATCACAGTGTTAATCATGATAACATAGCACAACAAATCACCATAATCACCTTCAAAAACTAAAATAATAAACAAAAGCGTATCACTCTCCCTGAGGATAATCATCACGAAATGGCTGTGTACAAATTGCATCTATACGATCAATTGAAATGAATCACTTACTAAACACTGGGTCAAAATTTGTTGCAGTTTCTTAAGCTGATGGCGTATTATTACTTGCAACTGCATTAGTATTCCCTTTTTATCATGTTTGCATTTCGGATGCCTATACAAATTCGGCTTGTGAGTGTATGTCTTTCCGCATTTGCATACATGATTCGTGGCCCCAAGATGCATAGCCATGTGATCATCATATTGGACTCTCCTATTCATTTGATGTCCGCATGTGACACATTTAAACGTCGCCTCTTTATGATGTGTCATGTACGTTCTTATGTCTGCCATTATTGCGAATGACCTCCCACATGTCTCGCACGCAAAATCTTTAGTTTCGTTATGTGCTGCGCACCTACATGAAAGAAAAGACCAGTGTGCATAAGAAAACATACAAGAACAAACAAAAGATCTACACGTTAGACTTTGGTGCCTCACATTCCTGTAGTTCAATACAAAACATTACTGTGTAACCATTAAAGAACTGGTCAAGTATTTCATATTTTATCGGGTGACTTGACGTTTTATGAAGCAAAGAAATAGTAGATATAACTTGATCCAATGCGAATTTTTTAAAACTTTTGCCATTCTAGAAGATACGCAATTTGTCACATCCGCCACTAAAAACGGTGCAACGAAGCTTGAGTATTGTCTTGAAACTCATGTCCCGGCATGAAATCGATCCATCTTAATATGCCAAACGTTTTTTTGATCATAAATGACAAAACACAATCGAATAAACCTGGTGATTTTGGTTTTCTTTTTCGAAAATGCTTCGTACCAATTGAGTATACATTCCATGCGTTGTCAATGTGTATGTACATTTCTCAAGAGCCATCATCAGCAATTGCAAGAATGGTAACGCAAATATTTTACCGATTTCGAAATAATTTTGGCTATACACAGTTATAAAATATAATTTGGGGGGAGGGGGGGGGGGGGATAGTCATCTGTGCTTAAATACACAATGTTTTTCTCACTTACATTTCTGAAAATGCAATATTCACAATACCATCTTACATGTGTCTTGTTAAATTAGCTTTGCTGTAGAACATCCGTCCACAACATTTGTATGGCGCTACCCCCATATGTTTTCTTTCATGATCTCTTAACCCTGAGGCACTTTGAAAAGCCTTGCCGCAAATTCGACACAACTAAAGTCTGAAAATAAATATTTACCTAGCTCTTTAACAATTGTTACGTGAAACATATCATACACATTTTATTCCGTGAAACATATCATTTTTTATTTACGCGTATATTTATTTACATATTAAGTGGTAAGCCGTCCAGAATATCATACATATTCCAAATTATGTTGCTCAAATTTCCCATGCAATAATATTGTATGACCTATGTTTATTTTATGAAATATATGACACAATGTCTTTAGTCCGTGAAAAATTTCATTTTAAATAATTCACTTTGAAATAAATTCAAAGGGTATATGAGAAAAGTAGGTAGTTAATTTATAAAAGTAAGATATCATTGGACGCGGATTTCGATTCCGCATATGATAGGCTACATCATTTCAAGCTAATATATCGAATTTTAGTACGAGAAGCAAAACAGTTACTCTTACCGAGACAATGACGCCGCCATTTTCCGTGTTCCATATCAAATAAAACCACGTGATTCCCCGCAGTGTAATTAATAACATTTCTTAGTCCAACAGTCCAAAATCGTATAATACATTTGGCATATAAGAATATATAACTAAATTGAGGCACCAAACATGTATTAAATAAGGTTTTAATCAGTTAAGTAAAACGAATTTCAAATCTGTAGTCAGCATTACGATGTATAAACCGGAATATTTTGTGTTACTGTTGTTGTTGTGTGTTCGTTTGCGTTGAATTAATTTCGTATGAACACTACTTTAACAATACTTGGGCAACGTAGTGTTGTAATTTCATGCAGAAGCGTGTGCGCTATACTGTCGTATATGCTTAATATTTCAATATCGGATGCACTAGTTTCATGTTTATCTCTTGATAAGTCTTCTAACTACTGCGTACGCAAATAACATTACTTTTCCGTCAAACGAGTAGATTAGGATAGAGTCACATCCATTATACTGACGTTTCGTTCCGTCTCATGTATGCCAAAGGCGATATATTTCCAATGTCACAATAACTTACACGTGTTTCTTGGCCATACGTGTCTCACTCGTTTTGGGTTCAATTTGTTTGTCTTCCTCCTATCAACCATAATTGCTTTTACAAGTGTACACCTGACAAAGATGATGGTGTTTGCCCACGAAAATGCATGCCATGCATAATTCGGATACATATATGCATTCTTGTGTTTCTTTTGGGACCTTGGTAATAGATTACTTACGGTAATTGATAAAGTGGGAACTTGAAGTACAATTACAGTAACAGAACGATGTCCCGTTAATAAGGTTACAACGTACACCTCACTGAAAACACATTTTGCATGTAGAATTTCCTTTTTTTTTGTGCACGTAAAGAGTCAATTCTGTGATGATAATGATAAAGGGGTTTAATGTAACGTTTTCCAGCGTAAAGATAATGAATTATCAAAAGCAGTCACAAAATAAATGTAGCCTTATTATATAGGTCATACAGAGTCAGTCAATTTACGAACATTCATAGCCATGTATCCATAAAATTGCTTCAAGACATGATGAAGATTTTATCCCTGGTAATACGTTATCATCTGCCGAAGAAATGAATGACCAGAGCTCTCTCAATTTACTTTCTTGGGTCGTAGAACCTTAATGCCAAGACTCTAATTTAGATATTTTTACCATAATGGCCACAAATTAATCACCCCTGTGTCTCGATAAAGCGAAATTGATGTGATGTTTGCAAGCAATTTGTAAAATAATTGACATAAATTCGCCGCTGGAAGGCGTTTGAGCAATGTTCATTTTTTCAGAAGGTTGCGAAGAAAATTACACTTTAACCCTATCAGACAGACAGTCCACTATTCATTCAAAATACTTCAGGTAAAGTTATAACGCTCTTCAATCAGATATTGTTGTTCTGCGAATTATGATTTGTGCGCCATTTATTTTATTTAAATCTTAATCAATTCACAAACACATTATTGAACTAATCAGAAGAACCTTGACTACTAATTGATGGCATTTACTAGTTTTGTTTGTGTTACTTCGATGCAGCCCTATTCTTATGAAGGAAAACCATATTGATCTATTTCAATCATTTGCTTCTGTGTTTTGGGGCCATACAGAACTGTTATACGTGTTAAAACCGTTTTGTCATCAACTCGTTAAATAATTTGTTATTTCATTTACTTTTCA
The DNA here is from genome assembly GCF_020536995.1 of Dreissena polymorpha. Taxonomy (NCBI): domain Eukaryota; kingdom Metazoa; phylum Mollusca; class Bivalvia; order Myida; family Dreissenidae; genus Dreissena; species Dreissena polymorpha. Next base: position 84,549,450 of record NC_068362.1, read on the forward strand.
GACAGTTGCTGTAAAGCGTCCTAGAGATATTTTGACAGAGTGCTGAATGAGATTTAACCAATTTATGCCTAGCGTCTAGAAAAAAAGACCTTGGCAAACATCGTAGACCCTTATGAGACGCCGCATAATGCGGTGTCTCATCAAGGTCTGCGCTGTTTGCTTCAAGGAATTTCTGTAAGAAATATTCTAAATATATAACTAAATATACTAGACATCCCTAATTTTGGAAATAAATTGATCCAATTCAGAAGGGTGGGAGAGTCCACTAGGCATAAATGGGTTAATGTCAATACAACAGGATGTCGCAAAAACTTATTTGAAATGCAGTTCCATCGAATAAGACAATGTTTCATGCATCAATATGGAAACTACTTTATATAAATATCTGGACCATTTATTGCAATGGAGCAATTATTGCCCGTATCACCATGTTTCGTGTTGGTCGTCATAAAGCCGTTCGACATTTCCGGAAACAAATTTAGTATTGGCAGCACCCATCATGAGTGGTCATGACCAGTCAGGAGCGGAAATACATCCTTATCACAAATCGAAAACCAATTTCGCTTCCAAATTGACTCAATTATCTCTTAAAGGGGCCTTTTCACAGATTTTGGCATTTTTTAACTTATTCATTAAATGCTTAATATCGATAAATGTAAACATTGGATCGTAATAGCTCCAGTAAAAAATCAAGAATAAAATTTAAAAAAGGAAAAGAACTTTGCCCGGTCCAGGTTTCGAACCAGTGACCCCTGGAGTCCTGCCAGAGTCCTGAAGTAAAATCGCCTTAGCCTACTGAGCTATTCCGCCGAGTACACAGACTTGACGTATTTTATACCTTATATAAGCAATCTTCGTAGTTTCACAAAATTTAACGACAAAAACAGAACTCTCCAAATTATTCAATCGTTTCGCGTTGCAACGCTTTATAATTTTTTGGTTTTAAAATCGTCAAAAGATGCATATAATGGCTATATTAGACCATGGTAAATGTTCAGTATTACTGTTTCCTCACAAATATCATAACTAAAACGAAAATTTGCGAATCTGAAACAACTTTTTTCAATTTTGTCAATTTACCAAAGCGTGAAAAGATCCCTTTAAACAACGGCACTTCCAAGGGCTCAGGGTAAATTAAAGATTAAACACACGCCATTACTGAGATTGAAGCATGTCCTGTCTGATATTGGCGGTAGTTGGGCTTTCGCGTCTTCCGTATCGATGGCTCCAGTTTGGCATGACAATGCATAATGATGCCTATCATGTATAAAACTTGATAAATCTATGTAGATATTTGTATTGCCCATTATGTTAGTTGCCGAATAGCCGTAATAATTAAGATTTTTTAATTGAAAAACTGAATACGCACCTATCATAACGAACGATGTAGAAGGACATGATTTTATAGTAGAATAGTCTAGGTATATTATTTCTATATGTTTAAATATTTTCGATTTCATATTTTCCTTCGTTTATTCATTTTTTACAAAGTACACTCTATTGATTGTAATGATGATTTGGCAACCTAACGATTACGGCTGACCCAAGAGCGCATGTTGTCTATAAACTTTTCAAATGCTTGCTTTCTCATCTATTTAGATACATTAAGCGTTACAATAAAGTCTATTCAGTGCGTTAATTTTATTCACATAAGTAATGTAAAAGTAAGCAATGCAAATGGAGTTTGATGAAGGTTCGTACAAAACGAGCATGCATACAAATTACACGATGCAAATGCTGTCTGATAAAAGTTCATCACACAATTAAGTTGGAATATCAATAAAATATATGACACGCAATTCTGTAATTTTAGCACTGAGATAAAGTAGCACCATCTTCGTCCATGTCCGGTAACTACGCGGAGTCAAACGGATATAGTAATGCACTTAACGAATACAATTAGTCGCCATCAAATAGATTACTATCCAATCGTGTAAACCGTGTACAGCGAATGAGTATAAAAGCGGATGTTGATGTGTGGTCTAACGACATGTTTTGAGACAGCTTTAATGTGTGGGGTAGAAAGATTAAATTAGAAACAATGTGTTTAAATTTTGTTTCTTTACAAATATTGAGTCGCAAAATGGGTCTTTTGAAATTTGCGGCCAGCGTAATCGCGCGTTCTGACCAAGAGCTGCGCTGTCCGTTTTCAAGTTACGCAAGGTATCAAACAGGGTAGCTCCTTGCCATACTGAGCAGATGCATGGGCACGTTTTCCACTCAATAAGTCGAGAACGATTGTTACCAAGGCCAACGACCAATTCCATGTACAATAAAGGACACTCAATTAACACCGCACCGTACACATTCACATCAAAGCTTGTACCGCCGATACAAAAATAAATAATCATGATATACAATCCCATTTAACATCCAACATTTTTAATTCAATCAAAACCAGAAATTGCGAATAACTTTGATAGGCCTTGAATTATCAAGCTTTCATTTCTAAAAAGCTTCTATTCCACGTGTTCAACATGTTCAAAAGGGTTGGACAAAATCGTCATGAAAAGTATGAAGTATCGTTGGATAACTTCTTAACAAGCACTGGGTTTGAACAAGTATTTCTTGACGATTAGTCTTTGTTGTTTTTGATGTTATCGTTATAGCATTAATTGTTAAATAAATTCTAAATGTTGTAACCCCAAAAATTGTTTTTGTCTTAGATCTTTTCATGTATTGATACTTTATTTAACAAATTAAATGAAATTCAATACTGATCACATGTCATGCCTTTATATATGTTACTATGTTTTGATCATGTATACTCATGGACTGCGTGTCTATTGTTTATATTGAATAAACCAAATATAATCCAAATATTTAAAAACAAGTCTTGTTTGTTTTGCTCTTTAAAAAAAGTCGTGGAGGTCTCAACCTGAACTTTGTCGGTTCCGTCTCATGAACAGCGAAGGTCGTAATTTACCTAGTCTAACACGTCCCGTCATTTGAAAGCTAAGTTTCACCGCTCATCTATCAGTTCTAAGTCTTTTCACAAAAGTTTTCTTGATATCTTCTTAGCTTTTGGCGTGTAATATAGCAAAATTAACGTGAGAAGAACAATTTACCAACCGCTGTTATTAACTGCAAACGTTGGCTTTACATTGTACTAACAAATAGTGTCATGTTTGTCTTAAGAAAATCTATATTTTCGACATTCTTAATACATTGAAGTGTAAAAAAAAACTGCAAAATATTGCCAATCATTATATTTATTTAATTGAATTTTTTAATGTAAATGTTAGTTTTGTTTAATGTTAAAATCGAAACAATGTTTCCTAATGTTTTTTTTTATATTATGCATACGGTATTTAGGGATAATGATTTTATTTTGTAAATGGTGAAGTTAAACAGAACTCATTCAACATCCAACAACATATTAGTAATATCCTTAACGAAACGTTGTTTCAAAATTAGTGCTGTAAAACAAACCTCGTATTAAACCAACTAACTATGCGAATCATGCGTTCAATAGAAACGATATGAAAATTAAAAAAATGAATAATGTAGTGTCTTGTTCTGATAAAACTGGGCATAATACATGTGCGTAAAGTGTCGTCCCAGATTAGCCTGTGGAGTCCGCACAGGCTAATCAGGGACGACACTTTCCGCTTAAACTTGATTTTCGGTAAGGAGGGACTTCCTTGAAACTAAAAATACTATAAAAGCGGAAAGTGTCGTCCCTGATTAGCCTGTGTGGACTGCACAGGCTAATCTGGGACGACACTTTACGCACATCAATTAAGCCCAGTTTTCTCAAAACAAGACATATGTATATCATAAAAAGTTCGGGTAACTGAAAACGATTCCATTCGACGCATACTTATTATAAGAAATCCTAAAACAGATTTTCTACACTGATAACATCATTATTATTTACCAAACGATTTGGAATAACGAAACAAAAACGCACACAACTCGTGTAGATACCAAGTTTGATCCGTTCTTATAAGTTCTTAAATCCTAATTAAACGAGATGGCCTATTCTCGCTTTCCAATATTGCGCGCTACGACACGTGATATATAACTTTCATGATCGGTTTCCAATATTGCGCGCTATTTTTTGTCATATATATCTTTAAAGATCTGTTTGGATACAATGGTGAAGAGAAAGCTCCATTGCAAAGTGGAAAAAAAAGACAAGAATAAATTACGGAAGAATTTACAACGATAATGGATCAATTAGAGAAGACAGTGCAGCTTTACAAATGTGGTCACGTGTTTGTGTGCACTAAGCTATGGTGTACGGATAGGTCCAAAAGTCGTATTCGTATCAGACGGTTTTGTTAGAACCGTATGATACTGTTAATAAACCGTTTGATACGCTTTAAACCGTATGATACGCGTTTAAGACTTTTGGACCGGTTCGTACGTTAAACCGTATGATTCGAAACCGTATGATACGACTCGTATCAGACGGTTTATGACGGGTATTAGAAATTGATTTATTCAGTGTAAACCGTATGATACGTTTTACGCTAAACCGTATGATACGAATCGTATCATACGGTTTCGCATCAATTAGTTAAGCGTACAATCGGTCCAAAATTCAAAACCGTCTGATACGATGGTATCAGACTGTTTATGGTCGCAAAACCGTATGATACGGTTTTAGCTAAACCGTCTGATACGATGGTATGATACGAATCTGACTTTTGGACCTATTCGTACACCATACTAAGCATTCGCTAGTGACTAACACAATACAGGCTCGCTGCAGACAATCATCTTTAAATAAGCAAATAAGCAAGGTGCCAAACAATTTTCCAAATAGGAATGACGCGTTTATCATGTCACTGTGTGAAATATTTAGCAGAACTAATTAGGAGGCAATAAACAAGTGACTGTCAAGCGAACATGCTACAACAATGTCAACGATTCGATTCCACAGGCAGGTGACTATTTTGAAAAGCGGGCTGAATGCACTTTTGCAGATTAGCATTTTTTATGTGTGTTTTTTTTCACGCAGTCGCCTTTATCTTTAAAATCTACTACAACAGCGCAAATGATTGTTGTTTTTTTAAAATGAAATACGTAAAGCATGTAAACCATGTTGGCTGCATAAATTATGCATGTCCATCAACGTCATAACAATTTACACAATACAATTAATGGGAAAACACACACACACGAACACACACTGTATAAGCATCCAGAGAAGTGATCAATGCTGAACTTAACACAAGTAATCGAAAAAGTGATTTTGGATTCGTAAAGATTGGCAACTAAAACACATTGAAAGCAAGCATATTAGTACTATATTAGTACTATATTTCATAATAACATATTGTGACATACTTGTATGCATGCAACAGCATTATACTTGATTGTGTGGTATTATCAATTGGGTTTTCCTTAAAACATAGCTATACGATAATTTTGCTTGGCAATGCATATTGCGTCATATTTCATCTCTAATTAGTCCACTTACAGTAACATAAATACTATTGCTAAATCCTTTTATTTGCAGCTTACAATTGAATACAATAAACAACTAATCTAACACTGCCCAGAATATAATACGTAGTTTTCGTATGAAATGTATGCAATGCCAACTTAATTCTTAATTTGCTGATTTCATGAAGCCATTTTATTGTTGCTGATAACAATCAGCATGTAGGTCAGTCAATCCAATCATCACCTCAGTTATATTAACTATGATACATGTATAAATTAAAACAACAACAACATATCACTGGCCATTCGCGTCTCAGAACACTTTTGTCAGCAAAATTGGCAGATTATGTGCCTCACGTCCGACTAAACCCTGATAATCACCGGATATTGGTGATACTTTCTTCCTGCGATAATGTCGTTAGCGACAAATTGAATGTTTGCACTGCCTGGTAGAAATCTATTAACAATTGGCAGCCAAAAGCTGTATCATCCAGAGTGGGCTTAAGATAGACTTACGCGAAGACGACAATATTTAATTTCGCTTAGAAATAATCGCTATTTTTCTCGCAGACAGCGTAAGCTTTAAGAAACAATGCTCAAAATGGTATTAATCTGGAATCATTATCCTATTAATCAAAAAGAAATTGCATTTATTAACAAGTTTTGTAAATATTTGTTCAACGAACGTGATATTACTGCTGAATCTTGTTTGGACCATAATGATTTATTGCAAAATGAAAATATATGAAACGCATGTTAAAATATTCACAAACACTATCAAGGGCGTTCAGTTACACATGCAGTGTGAGACATCGGGTACTGCGGATGACACTAGAGGAATAATGACTTTGTACTTGTATACATGTTTGTTTGAGTACTTTTACAATAGAAAGTGTTCACACACAAAAATAACCAAAATGGTTCTATCAGTGGCTGCCGAACAGGACACAAGCAACCGTTTCTGGTTCAAAGTCGCCGTTTTGCATACTTAAAGGACATTATATGGGCTAATAAACTGTCTGCGTCATCATGAAGATAACAAAGCTGTTCAGTTCTGGCAAAAGATTATACCGTTTTCATAATGACGAATGTTTAATCTTCAAATAGCCGTCCCAGACAATCTGACAGTTGAAAATTGACTACGTGTTCAGAATGAGAGAACTCTGCTTTCGGAGTAATTGAGTTCGCTTCCAAGTAAAATTGCTATTTGATAGTTGATAAGAGAACGTACTCCGTTATCAAAATAGATAATATGAAAGGAACCAAATGCTCCGCGTAGGTCTATGTGTATTTCTGCCTTTTAAAAAAATGTTCACAGCGCAAAGCCAGAATTGAATTGGTCGTTTTCGGCGTTTATGAATAGACTGTAAATTGTGAATCCAATGTAATGACAAATTTACAAAAACTGCGAAGGTGTATTTGACTGTTTTGATATTACTCGCGTTGCTATTCATCTTGTGTTTACGTTTACGATGGATAACTGTCAGTTCCACCCGAATTAAAACGCCCTGTTGCCTATGCAAAATAAATTTATGTCCTGCATGTGACAAGATTAAGATAATTGATTGCAACTAGCGTCATAACAGTGTGCTTATTTTGCCTGTCTGTACGATTCTTTTTACTCCACGTACTAGTAGCGTTGGTTGTGTTGAAGCCCGAATGGGGCGTTTGTTTTATCTACCCGCCGGGTGGAACAAACACAACACAACACGAATTCTTCAAAGCACATTACTTTTTTTTAATTTAAAGGTCTTTTACTTCATCAAACAATAGTTTCAGTACATGTACTAAGGCAACAGCGTTTGCACGATGAACAAACGAAACATTTCCTTCAACAAAACGACCCAACAAAACTATTACCATGTAGATAAAAAGCTCTGCATTTGGGTTGGAAGAGTTAAGAGTTAAATATTTTTTTTCACATATGGTCTATTTTTGTCAAAACTCCTTTATAGAGGATATTTAAATTTGTGTTTTCTAATGCAATTAATCGTATTTTTTAAGTGGAACATGTGATACCCTTTATCTAGATACAATACAAACGTATTTAAAAATAAACTACTTACATATTTGAAACATAGACTTTGAGAACTTGTCTTGATTTTATAATAATGAAAAATTAGGAGTTGAAATTGTTGTACCATTCGCATTTTTTATTCAAAGAGGTTGAAATGTTTCAAGTGCAATTTATCTACAATACACGCAGTCCAACAGTAAACTAAGAAATAATGTATGTTGTAATCACCCACTTGGGACGGTTAATGCAAAGCAAAACAGACACGTGCAAATGAACATTTGCGATGTTTGCTTTCAATAATCAAAAGGTTCGCATGTTTAACCTGTATAACCATTACGGTCACGAAATTATTCATTCTTATCAAATGAAGTCATTAATTCGAAACCCATTTACTGATTATCACGTTAACATCCGTAGTGTCATTATTGCTTTTAAAGAGCTAGATTTGCTGAAGACTCTTATTAGCGGCGTTTTACCCGGAAGTCGACTGAGTTACAATTATTAGAATACCTGTCTACAGAATTAGGGACCGGAATTTGTGAACGGTTATCACTGAAACATCGCCGAACGTCATTGGGCAAGTTCATGAGTTCGATTTCCGTAAAGGAAAATACCTTCTTATCACAAAATAAATTACATTTTTGTTAAAATTTCTCAAATATATCTAATTGCTAATGAATGTATTTTCTTGCAGATATCTGTATAACAGGAAGATATGTTTTTCGTCATAGATCAAGTGAGAATAAGGAGAAATAAGCCACTTTAAAAATCTTATCTTGTCTGCCAAGAAAACAAGGCACAATCATTCACAATGACTAACTATTAATCGCAAGTCGCTCAAGATAAAATCTAAATGGATAGGTAACGGATGTTCAATTTGCAGAATAATTGACAGCAATTTTCCGTATTAATTCGAGAAACAGAATGTTTATATCAATCAAAGTAATGATTAAATGCTGGAGCGCCTAGCGAACACTTGTTATAATTATCTCGATTATATCAACCGTAAATAAAAACTTCTCCCAAATTAATTGGCATAATTCCCGCTTTATATTGTCAATATAATGCATTCAAATAGAAACATTCCGCTAAGACATCATGATTATTTGATATTATTAGGATTTATTATCATATTCACTCAACAAACTTTGAGCATATAAAAGTTGTAAGTTTCATATTGAAAACAAGACTATTGACATGCAATATATTTCCCCTACCGGCTTCACCATTGCCAGATTTATTTTTTATTTGTTGCCAAAGCAACCCTAATTTTTGACGTAGGAACAAAATGAAATGACGTGCATAATGTCCATATTTCCATCTTTCCATGTGAAAAAATATGAATAATTTTTAAAGTTATCGCAGGATCCAGAAAAGTGTGACAGACAGACAGACAGACAGACAGCCAGACAGCCAGACAGACAGAGAGACAGCCAGACAGACAGACATACAGACAGACAGACAGACAGACAGACAGACAGACAGACAGACAGACAGACAGACAGACAGACCCGACCAGACCAGACCAGACAAGACCAGACCAGACAGACAGACAGACAGACTGACTTACAGACAGACAGACACACACACACAGACACGCAGACACACAGACACACAGAGCGTACACCATAAGTCCCATCCGTTGAAACCGGTAGGGGACAATAAGGATCGAGATCATCAAACGATTTCCATAAAGCAGTTTAGTGACAGTTTCGGTGAAACGATTTACTCCTAAACGTTATAATTATGTAGATATGAAGGAGTAATGTAAGATCAGAAACTTTGCTGGGATATAAAGAATTATTTAATTTTTATTTAAATGACAAAATACCTATACAATACAGGGCGACACATGCAACACATTACTTGACAAATGTTAGACACTGGGGTCGCCTCATCAGAACGGTCCAAGTTTAACTCGCTCTCAAAGTTAAAAGCAGCATCCATTAACGTATTTAGAATATTTCATAATAGCTATGTTTCGTTTCCTGTTTTGCTCCCGATTGCATGCACTCATTGTAGGTTTTAACTTAAACCTTTAAAGTTTGTAGGTATGAGGTTTGGCTTGCGTTCAACCGGTTTGGAACCCCTCAATGCTGCTTTCAACCGGTTTGGAACCCATCAATGGTGCTTTCCACCGGTTTGGAACCCCTCAATGCTGCTTTCAACCCGTTTGGAACCCCTCAATATTTTGCATATACCGTTCCAAGGCGGCGACACCAATTTTACTCATCGGATCATGTTTATGTGTAATGATGTTTTGTATGATTAGTTCTGTATTGTATAAAGAATTCTTTTTATTTTAAAGTGAAACTGACTGCAAGATGCTCATAGCGTTGCATTTCAAACGTTGAATGCAACTGGGCATGCCGAATACGTACTGCGTTTATAGTCATCATTATAGTTTGGTCAAGTCGACAAAACCTTTGTTTTATATGAATTTAAAACATCTAATCACAGATCAGCGTTTGTTTTAAAGTATAATCTATTGTTGTTGCCGCATATTTGCTCAAATACGTCGTCATACAAAAGCATTTATTATGAGTTTTGTGCATAAGTTACCAGCACATGTATGCGAGGAACCAATTAAAGAAAACCAATTAATATTTGCATCGACTATGAAAATAACTTTATACATATGAAATGTTAATGGATGGTGTTTGTCTCTGCAGCTTCTACTAGTATATCTCTTTCTTTTAGTTTGACGTTGAGCAAAATTAACAATGTAAATGTTAATGGACAATATGATGTAAGGTTTGTATCAATGTATTTAAGTATATTAAATACAAACGACGATAACATCCAGTAGTACAATAGATGCCATAAGAATTTTTTCCACAACTGAAACATTCTGGGGGCCGTTTTATAAATGATCGTACGTCAATTATAACTTACGAGAGAATAATGTAATCTAAAAATGTTGACGTATTTCATCGCTATTCTCCTCAAATATATACATCGTCAACGATGCCACCGAAATTAATTTAGTACTGATAATTTATAATCTTAAGTTATGGAATATAGCAATTATGCATCTTCCAAAACAATATCGTATCTTAAAAGTGTACTACGATGTTTATTGAAACGGTCTCCTGCACAAAAACCTAAATTGATATCTGTCATCATTATGTCTGTCTACAATCGCTGGTTGTGCCTTGATAATACGAAATTGATGGGCAATCTGTGATCAATTTGCGGAGTAATTGACATTAATTCCCCGTGTTTATTCCTGCTCGGAATGCTCACATCAATCACGAGAAATGCGAGGCTTGTAAGCCTCTTAACTTAATAATCTCAAATCACTGGATATTGCTATTGTCCTAATAAATTATCCTGCCAACCGGCAAATGTATCAGTCACCGATAGCATAGATATACCTATATATTAATGTCGGTAGTATTTGAACCGTGGCAACAAAAGCAAAATTAATATTCAATCAAAAATATGTGTGTGTATATCCGCTACACAAGTTAATATTTTATTTCATACTAATTAATGGCAAAAGGCCGGATCACATTTATCGGAAGATTGAAATGATGTTTGGGAATTATGCAAATAATGAGGTTAAATTTTGCTTGGCTTCAATCTGTTTCGGAAATAAAATGTATATACCAATATATTGTTTGTTTTCTAAGAAAAATACTTACCAAATTAATAAAGCTATTGGCGCCAGGGTCGTGATGGGTGTTTCATTTGTACAGAACACATTGTTCAGAACACATTGTACAGAACAATTTTTTAAAGAACACATTGTACAGAACACATTGTACAGAACATATTTTACGGAGCTCATTGTACAGAACACATTGTACAAATCACATTATACAAAACACATTGTACATGACATATATTACAGAACTCATTGTACAGAACACATTGTACATGACATATATTACAGAACTCATTGCACAGAACAGATTGTACAGAACGCATTGTACAAATCACATTATACAGAACACATTGTACAGAAATATCACATTTAAACGAACACAATACATGTATACACAGAATGAAGAAGTAATGAGACAATTTTATGGAATATCAAAGCATCAAGAATTTTATGATGCGACTGTAAATACTTACTTATTTTAAAATATTCGTTATTTTGTGGTCACATGCTGATCGAATATTACCGAGTTTGTACAATGATATGCTACTCTTGTGTCCCACCAGCCTTACTTGCGCAATGAATCAGATTGCTGCTGATCAACATGCCATGTTCGTCCCATGCCATGGTCGTACCATGCTATGTTCGTCCCATGTCATGTTCGTCCCATTCCATGTTCGTCCCATGCCATGTTCGTCCCATGCCCTGTTCGTACGATGCCATGTTCGTCCCATGCCATGTTCGTCCCATGCCATGTTCGTACCATGTCATTTTTGTACGAGGAATCTTCATTCTCATCGTCATATTTTGATGCATTCGCAGCCTACATATAGCATTGTACTTTACAGAACAAATTGTTTAGTTTAATCTTGAGCAAGTTTTTATGAAACGCCTCGTCTGTCTCCTGTTGACTATTTATGTATCGGAGGTTTCATTGAAATGATGTGGGTTTAAATCATATGATATGTGTTTATAATAGTATGCTGTGTGTTTGTGATGGTATGCTGTGTGTCTGTGATGATATGCTGTATGTTTGTGATGGTATGCTGTGTGTTAGTGATGATATGCTGTGTGTTAGTGATGATATGCTGTGTGTTAGTGATGATATGCTGTGTGTAAGTGATGATATGCTGTGTATTAGTGATGGTATGCCGTGTGTCTGTGATGATATGCTGTGTGTTTGTGATGGTATGCTGAGTGTTTGTGATGATATCCTGTGTGTTTGTGATGATATGCTGTGTGTTTGCCATAATCTGCTGTGTGGCTGTCATGGCATGTGGTGTGTTTGACATGGTATGCTGTGTGTTTGTGATATTATGTTCTGAGTTTCATTGAAATGATGTGGGTTTAAATAAAATGATATGTGTTTATAATAGTTTGTTGTGTGCTTGCAATAGAATGATGTGTGTATGTGATGGCATGCTGTGTGTTTGTCATGGTATGCTGTGTTTTGTCTTGGTATGCTAGGTGTTTGTCATGGTATGCTGTGTGCTTGTTATGGTATGCTGTGTTTACGTCATGGTATGCTGTGTGTTTGTCATGGTATGGTGTGTGTTTGTTGTATTATCCTGCGGGTCTAACATGATGTCCTTTTCATTCGCTATGCTGTAAGTTGGCGTTATTTTCATTCGGAACACTCGGTTCTTGCCAAAGAACTAATGGTTACGTCACGTATGTTCATCGGTCCGTACGTCCGTATTTCCGTCTGTCCGTGCATCTATCTCTTTTTCTGTTTCTGTTTTCTTTTTGGTGTGTCTGTTGTCCTTCTGTCTGTTGTCTGTCTGTCGATTTGTCTGTCTTTATCTCTTTTCCTCCGTCCGTACGTATAACCGTCCGTCCGTATGTCTGTACGTGTGTCCTTATTTCCGTTTTTCCGTCTGTCCGTGAGTCTCGTATGTTTGTCTGTCTGTTATTCTCTATGTCTCTCTGTCTTTCCGTCCGTCCGTATGCCCATTTGTTCGTGTGTCCGTGTGTCCTTATTTCCGACTGTCCGTGCATCTGTCTTTCCGTCTGCATGTCCGCCCGTTCCTCTTTTAGTCCGTATATCCGTCTGTCTTTCTTACCGTCTGTCCTTTTGTCGGATATACGGACATAAGGACGGACAGACGGACGGACATACGCACTGACATACGGAAATAAGGACCCACGGACTGAAAGAGGGACGGAGGGGCGGACAGACAGACAGACAAACAGACAGACAGACAGACAGACAGACAGACAGACAGACAGACAGACAGACAGACAGACAGACGGACACACGGACGAACACACGGACGGACATACGGAAGGACATACGGACAGACGCACGGAGAGACACAAAACAGATAGACAGAAACACAGACAGACACACAGACAAACAGAGAGACACACGGACGAACAGAAATAATGACCACCTGGTGTTCCGAATGCACATAACGCCAACTTACATCATAGCGAATGAAAAGGACATCATGTTAGATAAACCCACAGGATAGTACAACAAACACACAGCATACCATGATAAATACACAGCATACCATGACAAACACACAGCATACCATGACGTAAACACAGCATACCATGACAAACACACAGCATACCATTGCAAACACCTAGCATACCATGACAAAACACAGCCTACCATCACAAACACACAGCATACCATCACATACACACACCATACTATGGCAAGCACACATCATACTATTATAAGCACATATCATTTGATTTAAACCCACATCATTTCAATGAAACTCACAGCATACAATCACAAACACATAGCATGCCATGACAAACACACAGAATGCCATGACAAACACACAGAATGCCATGACAAACACACAGCAGACTATGGCAAATACACAGCATATCATCACAGACACACAGCATATCATCACAAACATACAGCATATCATCACAGACACACAGCATACCATCACAAACACACAGCATACTATTATAAACACATATCATATGATTTAAATCCACATCATTTCAATGAAACCTCCGATATATCAATAGTCAACAGGAGACAGACGAGGCGTTCCATAAGTTTTGACTTGTTGATTTATCTCAAATGGCGCACCAATTTAAGGATTTTTATTCCGCATAATACTTTACTGCCATAAAAGTTATATTGCCGTTAAGGGAATACAACAACATCAAATGAAATGTCTGTGAACTCTATAAAGATTAAGCAAATCCAAGATAGTCATCTAAAAACCGCAGATTGGCATCGGTGCAATTGCCCCGAGATACGTTTTGTGGAATTTCATGGTCCATATTTCTTCTCCTTACCACCAAGGTTGAAGCGACTGGATTGTCATAGAAACAAAGATTTGTAGATATATGTCTACATGTTAACAAAGATAACATTGTTCAGTTCCAAAATCTTCAAAATTATCAATAATAATCAAAGAAATATATTCTCTACAAACTTTATAGCACAAAATAAACCAGATGAAATACAATATTCTTCGTTCCATATTTTGAAGCAAGACCTGTATTTTCTTAATAAAATTATAATCAAATGTATACATTTTAGTTTAAATTAAAACACATACTTTACTTTAATTGCACATACAAAACTGAAGCGATAGAAGCGACATAAATCACCGATGATAAACATTATCAAATAAATTCTGTGAACTTTAGGCTTGCATTTTAATTAGTCATTTGAAACGTTATCCCTGTAAATAAGTTGAGACTTGATAATAACTTTAAAAGGCGACACTTGAGTGATTTATTTCGGATATTTCTCAAAATTGTAAACGTTTATAACGACATGCTATGATCCAATTATTTATTAATTAAACGTCCCACAAAGTGTTACCGCTTACATTAGCTACCGTTAAACGCAACCTTGCAAATAGAAATTTATTGACTAGCTTAATGTGTAAAATGTTTCAACTTTGGACATTAAACATGTTAAATATTGTATTATATATGTACCATTTGCAATGAATGACTGGTTTAAGTGATCTGTTAGGAAAATGATTGCTATTTAATGCCTCATAACATAAGTCAAATCACTCTAAACATAGAATCAGGACAAGCATCTTTTCAGTTTGCAATTTTAGTGATCATATACATTTGTTATTGCCAAAATTGGCATACACATATTTCATACAAAATGAAAGAATTTACACATTATTGATGGCGCATCAATATAATATATACTACTTAAAACACTTGCAGTAAATTAGTCATAGCTCAAATGAATTCTTATTCATAATTTAGTTTATGTCTAGACATGAACTTAAATTCAACAAAATAGATAAAAAAAAGTACACTTTTATTGCCACAAATTTGGTTTTGTTTCAAGGTAATGTACGATTATATGATATATTAATACCTTTTTGTATTAATTTTGTATTGTTATTATAAGTATGAAAACCTGTTGAAAATTCAACGGATACGAGTTCGTCATTCGAATGCTAATTGACTCTACTACAACAGCACATACAAACTTATTATGGTGTTTATGAAGGAGACACTTAGGCTACATATTAAAATATTAAAGCTTGATTGACGTACATTTTCTATGTGGTGTAAACAAAATAATTATGGAATCATATAACCCATCCGTTGAAATGCGATTTTGTGTAGATTTCATTTCAAAATGTAACTAATATTGCGAAGGAAAGAATTCTTGTAGAATATACACATATCACATAACTTATACAAAAAGTAAGTTGCAAAGGATTGCATTTGATACATTTAAGCGATGCATTGTATCCTTTTTTATTTTTGCTTTTAATGTACATAGGTTATTTATTATTTAAAGGTAAACGTTGTGCAATAACTTTAAATCTAATAAAATTAAACACGTACACAATAATAAAGGACTTAAAATCTATTTGCTTCTTGAAACGTTTTGAATGTGTTATTACACTTCGAAATAAAGTAAAATGTAATTTTCAGGTAAGCATGAATGGTGATATGAACGTAAAAAGTTGTATTTTACGCATTAATAAATCATATATCACGTGCAAACATATACACATACTTTAAATATTTAAATAATGAAACTAGAAAGTGTTAATAAAAAGCCAATAAATGGTATGACTTTTAACATTTTATAACCTTCACACATTAAAACCGCTAAATAAATGAGTCGTAACGATCATAATAATATCACGTGACTTGCATCAACTTGCGCGGAGGGAATTAAAGTCACTATTTATCGTTGATAATCAATCACTGTACTCATTAAAAATACTTTATGAGTGTTAACATTTTTTAATGTTTTAACTATCATTAAACTCGCAAAACCAAAGTATCCGCAGTTTAAACCAATTATTTATACGTTCCATTACGATTTTGTTGATATTTTTTTATGAGTAAATTTTGTCACATTAAACGCCGCGGACTACTTACTGATACATAAAGTGACAGTGATTTTACAATCATTACTTAAATATGACAACGCTCTAGGTTGAAGTAACGCTGTTCGGTCTATTAGCGATGGGTAAACGATTTCTAAAAGGGTTGTGTTCAAGTTCTGAATAGTTAGTTTAGAGACTGCAAGAACCGGATGGCTAAACAGTATATTTGAATATTAACCCATTTATGCCTAGCGGACTCTCCCATCCTTCTAAATTGGATCAATTTATTTCCAAATTTAGGGATGTCTAGTATATTTTATCTATATTTAGAATATTTCGTACAGAAATTACTTTACGCAAACAGCGCAGACCCTGATGAGGCGCCGCATCATGCGGCGTCTCATCTGGGTCTGCGCTTTTTGCCAATGCCTTTTTTCTAGACGCTAGGCATACATGGGTTAAAATAAATGCTTATTACATTACAGACGTCTTAAGATGTTGAAACAATCCTGATTGACGGAATTGCAAATTACCACTGAATTTCGTGAATATTGTAATACTAGAAAATATCGAACTGAAAGTCAATATGTACTTTATTCATGCCATTTTATATTATACCCCCGTCACGTCGGACTGGCGTCCTTACTGCGTCCTTACGGCGACCCAGGTCGCATTGAGGACGCCATAGACGCCGGCGGAACGTAGTAAGGACGCAACTTTGAACATGTTCAAAGTAGTCGCCGAAGTCCGGCGTTTTTACGGCGTTCTGTTAAGGACGCAATAGTCGTAGTAGGGACGTGGTAGGGTCGCCGTAAGGTCGCCATGGACATCGTGTGGTCGCCGCTCAAACCCACAGAAAATGATAATTGACTGCAAGGCGACCGTACGGCGACCTCACTGCGACTTTAGTACGTCCTTTGTACGTCTATTGCGTCCTCAGAACGACTATGGCGTCCTTACTGCGACTTAATTGCGTTCTTACGGCGTCTATTGCGACCCTACTACGACTATGGCGTCCTTACTGCGACTTAATTGCGTTCTTACGGCGTCTATTGCGACCCTACTACGACTATGGCGTTCCTACTGCGACCCCAGTGCGTATTTAGGGCCGTATTAAAGACGCCATGAGGACGCGCAGAACGCCATAAACCAGGACGCTGGTGTGACAGGAAGGCGAAAAACAGCTTTTTTACCGAAAAAGTCATTGGCGTCCTTACTACGACAATCAGAAATTTCCAGAAACACAGTCTTAGGTCGCCATAAGGACGACAGTCCGGTGTGACGGGGCTATTAGTGATGAAGGAAAAAGAGAAAATGCCACTCTATTTATAGCAATTTGATATTTGTCGATGCAAGAGCTCTAACGAAAAGATCACGTTATGACAAATTCCGGGAAAACAACAACATAAATATCATGACAAGCCTCGGAGCAAAGTACATGTTTATAACAATTACAGTTGTGTTGAAAAAATAGTTTAAAGCTTAAACTGCGTTTATCATTTCAATATCCATTGTCAACTCGCGCATTCAGCTAAATGCTCCAAAAAAACAAGACTTTGTGTGCGTTTCCCGAACATATCAACCGTCTTATCAATAAAACCCACAATATTTTCTCCGCGACAAGATGTTTTTCTAATCATCCAATAAATTATTCCACGCAATAGCTGTTTTATTACACTGGGAGATTTACTGGTAACAATTATTGCTTTAAATACATCTGCGTATCACCTAAACATGTGTTGCTATTTGTTTATTTACCAGAACAAATTGTATTTAGATAAACAAGCCTATGATAATGAGAGAATTTCCTTGGAAACTAGTAACTATGCATTCCGGCCAAACAACTCAATTATGTGTCATTCTTTTGGTTTCCGGTAATTCGCGAAGCAGAACTGAATATTCAAGCGGAATGAAATGTAGCCGGGTAAAAGAGTGTGACACAGACGAATGAAATCGGAATGGTATGAAACTATTCGCTAACGAATCTCCCACGATTGTTAATGGTTATGGCTTTTAGGACTGTTTTAAAGTACATCTTGGCTCTGAAAGAAGTGTAGCATTTTGCAGGTTTGCGGACTGTGTCTACTTTATAACGCATAACACAATAACACGAAAACATACCTTAAAATGCAATTGAAGATTATTGTGATACATGTTCTGGAAAGCACTAAGGTTAACGCATGTGCGTCAAATATCGCCCCTGAATAGCCTGTGCAGTCCGCACAGGTTCAGCAGCGACGACACTCTCCGCTTTTATATAATTTTTCGTTACGCCAAACTAGACGGATAGTGTAGCCTCTGATAAGCGTGTGCGGACTGCACAGGCTAACCTGGGACGGCACTTAACGCACGCATTAAGCCCCGTTTTTCCAGAGCGAGGCTCATTTGTAATGGTCTGATGATAAAACACAACTTAGGGGTAGCAGGTTCAATCACAATATTTAACTAATTCGTCTTGTGCGCGTGACATTTAGCCGTATAAAGTACCATATAAGTCGCTTATATTTATCAAATATTTGTAGTTTTCCGCACATACACGGAAAACGTTCGGAGGGACGGATATGTACGAAATAAGGCGATATTGCACGATGTTCATTAGAGTGCCAATACCTTAAATTTGAGGGCCCTGATCATATGGTGTTCTAATATGCAGTTCTTTACAGATAATTTAAAGGGGCCTTTTCACAGATTTTGGCATTTTTAAACTTGTTCATTAAATGCTTTACATTGATAAATGTAAACATTGGATCGTAAAATCTCCAGTAAAAAATCAAGAATAAAATTTAAAAAAGGAAAAGAACATTGCCCGGAGCAGGTTTCGAACCAGTGACCCCTGGAGTCCTGCGAGAGTCCTGAAGTAAAAACGCTTTAGCCTACTGAGCTATTCCGCCGAGTACACATTCTTGACGTATTTTATACCTTTTATAAGCCTTATATAAGCAATCTTCGTAGTTTCACAAAATTTAACGACAAAAACAGAACTCTCCAAATTATTCAATCGTTTCGCGTTGCAACGCTTTATAATTTTTAGGTTTTAAAATCGTCAAAAGATGCGTATACTTGCTATATTAGAGCATTGTAAATGTTCAGTATTACTGTTTCCTCACAAATATCATAACTAAAACGAAAATTCGCGAATCTGAAACAACTTTTTTCAATTTTGTCAATTTACCAAAGCGTGAAAAGATCCCTTTAAATGCGCACACAATCAAGCATTTTGACCGCTCTCATTTCCACCAAGAATGTTTAAATCATTAACAATTGAAACTTCCAAGTTAAATTGCATCCCTTTAATTACCCTCGCTTATTCAGTAATAAGGATATATACTGGATTCCAATGTGGCCCCATACATACAATATAAAATTGTATTGGTTTCCAAATAGCTGTTCATAACTTGTTGTGTGAGGTTGCCTACACACGTATTAATACGAACACCCAGGATTTAAGAACATTAATTTGACGGAAGACGGACAAGGACAATGGGAAAGTTTCATCACATTGCATTTGCATGGTAATGGTACACTATTAACAAATGTGTGGTGAACTTATATAATTTAATCCAAGGACATCACACGCTAAGAAACGATGCGATTTATAAACTTTATTAAATCGTTATTATTTCACCGAGTTCATGGCATTGCTTTGCTTTTTCATGGACTGTGACTTAAAAGAATTAATTAAACCTTTAATGATAAAAATGTGTTTTTTGATACAAGGTTATAGTGGGATTCGAACTTACGCCTTCATAAGAGTGAATCGCGTACTTCAGAGGTAATTTTACATCAACACATTATCAATAGTACAAATGCACATTGTATACTTATCAATATTACGAATACAGCTTTTTGCAACGAAACTTATAAAGTTATGATTTTAAATAGTTTACAGGTCTGTTATAAAAATGAGATATATTGTTTAACAAATCATTCAAAACATCACAAGAAATTCTTATTTTTGAAAATATTATACCGTATAAGCCGTCGATATGCTGTATGACGCTATCTTCGTGCCAAGCGAACGTCCAAAATAAAAATGAGCCATGCTCTGGGACAACGGAACTTTATGCACGTGCGTAGTGTCGTCCTAGATTAGCCTGTGCAGTCTGCATAGTCCGCATTCATTGTATTTTTCGTTTAAAGAACGTCTTCTCTAAACGAAAATCTAGTTTAGGCGGAAAGTGTCGTCCCTGATAAGGCTGTGTGGATTGCACAGGCTAATCTGAGATGACACTTTACTAACATCCAGTAAACCCCTAATTCCAGAGCGAGGCTGAAATGTTTTACAGTATATATAATCAGTGTGAAAAACATCGTCTAAATATTAATTTAGACTATTTGCCGTATGACATCTCAGCAGACCTTACTGCCCAAACATCATTAACAGTAAATAATAATAAAAATAAAACTTAAAAATTATAAACTTTAAAACCATTAAATGTTAATTTTCAAATACTATGAAAATTTGGTATGAATTCTGGGTACGGCTTGGCATTGCAAAGTGTGTGCACAAAGGTAAACAAACTTAAAACACAATGTTTTATTTACAAAATTGATGTCCACCGAATGTATGTTCAATTTCCCAATAAATATACAGGTATATACTTTAACGCATAACTTGAAACAGGCATGTGAGCACGCGTTTAAAATACATAACGATCACGGATTCCCTTCACATAATACCGTAAATTGTCTGGCTTATTTAACTTAAACGCAAATGATTTATTTCACGGCCAAGTCATCTAATTTTGCTTAGAAATGAAAATATTATTGTTTTTCGGGCTTCACTTGTCACCACTGATGGTACCGAATCATTCGAAAATGATTAATGCCATTTCTTGCCTAGCTTTTAACGACATAATGAGCCCACGCGGCGGCTAAAACGTCGACGGTGTACGTCTTGCTGGCGATAATTTAGTCTTTCTTGAAGGGCCAAGGCACCGTATCCGGCAACCGCTGAAAGGTGGAACTAATATTGTTTCAAGATCCAGAAAACACATGCGAGGTGCAGAGAGATTCGTTTATTACCAGACTGAGTCCAGACACCTGTGGGCAAGTTGGACTTCAGCGATGGTGCTTAACCCATTTATGCCAAGTGGACTCTCCCATCCTTCTAAATTGGATACATTTATTACCAAAATTAGGGATGTCTAGTATATTTATTTATATTTTTAGAATATTTATTGCAGAAATTCGTTAAAGCAAACAGCGCAGACCCAGATGAGACGCCGCAGCATGCGGCATCTCATCTGGGTCTACGCTGTTTGCCAAGGCCCCTTTTCTGGACGCTAGGCACAAATGGGTTAATTTTAATTTCAAGACGACGAAACGCTGGAACTGTATTTTCCAAGAGGATAAACAGTGCGCTGGAATAGGATCGGGCATCAAATGGCGACGTTTTCCACTATAGAATGTCGACCATGGAGAACTAATTATAGCAACTATCAGCACACATGTTCTGGCATGATTGTTTTCAAATGAGCACCACTTTGTAATTTCATATTGCTATTTAAAACAAATTCTCATAAACTCCCAATGGTTCAAAGAATATATATACATGTATTTCTTCCCACCTCGAAAAGTATATTTTGTTAAACAAGTACTGTTGGTCCGTGGGTCCGTATGAATATCAATTATTGCTGTCAGACGCATAGAAAAGCTTACCCGAGCAAACATTCCAAATACATGTGTTTGAAAATTTTGTGAAACTTTATATGTTGATTGTCAAGAATAGGAAAGGATTTGATGATTATGCAAGCTAGTGGGTAAAAGGGTAAAGTTGTTTTTAATGCCGATCATTGTAATATTATATCCGGGCATATTTGTAATCGGACATAGGATTATTGGTAGCGGTGTTTGCCATAAATTGTAAATAGT
Source organism: Dreissena polymorpha (assembly GCF_020536995.1). NCBI lineage: Eukaryota > Metazoa > Mollusca > Bivalvia > Myida > Dreissenidae > Dreissena > Dreissena polymorpha. The sequence continues at coordinate 84,571,651 of NC_068362.1, forward strand.
ACCTGATGGTTTTTATTTATTATATTAATGGTCAACGTTAAACGAACCAAACAGTATAATAATGGTAAATAGATTAAAAAACTTGTGTGGACAATAAAAACTTGACCCTTTTTGCTAACTGGGAAGGTGGGAGGGTTATTTTTTATGCATTAAGTCTGTGTAATTGGGTCAAACGTTTGATTTTAAACCAAAACATGGTCTGGCAATGAATGGAAACGTTAATTATGATATTTAAATATGTCGCAGATGCCAATGAAAACTACCTCAAATACTTTCAAACGAACTTAATTTGTTTAGATTGTTTAAACATTTCACGAGGACATGTGTCTTTAACCTAGAATTACTCATAGATTCGTTCCCCCAATATCAATTCCCGTAGGAGACCTTATCGTTCGGTGTGTTTATGAAACTCGCCTCTGGTAGGGTGGAGTATTTTACAATGCTGGTGTCACTGGAAAAGCCATCACCGAACCAAAGATGAACGATTATGAAAAATCGCAGGAAATGAACCAAAAAGAAAACTGTGCAGGATTTCCATTTAATGAGTAAACTGTGGGTATTATTTATGAGGCGTTAACGTAGATATGTGGCAACCGCTTCAGAAGATATTAGAAAATCTGGCTCAAGTATCAGCCTGATCATAGCAGACGAGATTTCAATTGGCGCGTGACGTGATCTGAGGCCTATAGAAGTCTTCCGAATGGCAAAAATACTGTATCAACACATTCTTGGAACTGCTCGCATTTATGGAAATGTTTTCTTAATTGCGGATTGATTCTGGCATTTAGAATACTTTTTCAGCTGTTAACAACAGTGTTGTGTAAATTGTTGGAAATGTAAGTTGCGCATTAATGCGATAACCGTGCATTCGTTCGTGACTGCTTTAACATGCGGGCCTTTGATGTCGACGGCGCATTTCTTATATCGGCATACTGCAAATCAAAGAACCAGCTCCTGCAATGTTTATAAAAGCCACACACTTACTAGTTAGTCACTGGGGTGAGATATATTATGTTTCCGTGTATTAAGTCGCGTCTCGTTTCACATTTAAATTTAAGTTCATTCGAAAAAGAAATCGTTGATACTTTGTTACAGCTATTCATTTATTGTATATGAACTATTATGGAATATTTTGTTTGTCCCAAAGTGCACTCGCTTACAAGTGCATTTCGGGTATTGTTTGATATAGGATTCAACAAATAAAATAGATGCTCGAAAGCCCTTAGAAATAAAGTTAACCTAACAAACAATTAAACTATAAAAAAATCTTTCCGCATATTGGCAATTTATTCATGTTGGTATGATATATGCATACACGAATTTTGCTCATTTAATTTAATGTTAAGTCTCATTAGTTAATACACTTGCATGAGAGCTATTTTTTTTAAATAGAAGCTTCAATTATGGCATGCGTCAGATGACAAAAAGAAACACCGAGGAAACATTAACAAAAAACGTACATATGTTAATGACAAAAAACGCTCGTTGAATTGAGTGGAAATGATGGCAATGCGAATGTTTGGCATTCTGTGATAGTCAAAGCGGAGAAAGGAAGATAAAATCCTGATATATACCATCCAAAACACATATCTAAATCTGATTAAGCGGGTTCAGGGCACGGAGAATCACACATCCTTGCTTATTCGGTTCCGGATGGTTTGCAGTGATTTCCCAGGACTCAATCAAACCAGTTTTTAATGCATTTTGCAAACCTCATAGGGCGTATAAAGTTTCAATCGAATTGAGCGAAATTATATTTAAAGAGGAGCGATGATATTAATTTCTCTTGCACATGAAAATGTTATTGGTCTAATCTGATCGGTGTGTTAAACTCGTCAAGATATTTATCTGGTACACCGTTAAACACAAAGTTGTTTTGTTTGAGTTTGTGGCCGATATTTAAGTGAGAGGTGATATGTTCAAAGGGAGACGACTGTACATAATAGTAAGGTAAGTGGAAATGTATAGATAATGTGACGAATTGAACATCCATGCCTTCCATACGTAAATATTTTACGCAGCTTGATTTTGCCTTTACAAGAGGCATTGTACTTTTTATAGATACTATTTGCTTAATTTTCATTGGATAATCATGAGTAGTTTTCAAATTTTTGTTGTCCGGGCCGGTAGATTTCAATAATGTAAGAGTTCAGTGACTCATTACAGAGACACCCCAAGTATTATCTCAAAGGCTCCGTTCCTGGTGTTCTAGGTTCAATTCTGAACAATACTGTTCAAACAGACAAACACTTACTTCTCCCCATAGATGCCGTTAAACACATGACAGTGGGTTAGTTGTATCATACCCAAGCAGGTCTTGATTTAGTACTAGATGTACGATATTCAATTCTGAACAATTTATGATTTAACATTCAAGTACGTACTTTCCCAAACGAATGCTGTTCGACACATGATTTCTTGGTCATTACATAATGTCGACTCAAGAATTTCATCAACAAAGTGTCGTACCAAACCCCAAGTCGCATAGAAGGTTTCATAACCGAAGTACGGCGGACATACATTTTAATAATCATGCACATAATTTCCAGAAATTGACGGATAAGTATTCGAGGATTATTGAAGCGATGGTTTATTCCATTTCATATAGAGTTCAACACCAATAGTTAATTCCGTTTTTTAAATATTGAACAAGTGTTCCGCGGTCAGAGACATATGCCCCAATCTGGGCTTTGAACTAGTGACCCCAATTACAATAGGGGTCATCTTCTGTCCATGGCCAATGCGCATGTGAAGTATCAAGCCAATCAGTTGATGAGTTATTGATCGGAAACAATCTTCACACTTATTGTGGCAGTGACCTTGACCTTTGAACCCGATTTCTATAGGGGTCATCTACTGTCCAAGGCCAATGTGCATGGGAAGTATCAAGCCAATCAGGCGATTCGTTGACGAGTTATTGATCAGAAACGCTTTTCCCACTTATTGTGCCAGTGACCTTTGACCAAGTAACCCCAATTTGAATAGGGGTCATCTAATGTCCAAGGCCGATGCACATAAGAAATATCAAGCCAATCGGTGAATCAGTTGACGAATTATTGATCGGAAACGATTTCACACTTAGTGTGTAACAGTGACATTGACCCAAATTTCAATAGGGGCATCTACTGTCCAAGGCCTATGCACATGTGAAGTATCAAGCCAATCGGTGAATCAGTTGACAATTTATTGCTGGGAAACGATTTCAAACTTGGTTTGTAACAGTGACCTTGACCTAGTGACCCCAATTTCAATAGGGGTCATCTACTGTCCAAGGCCAATGCACATGGGAAGAATCAAGCCAATCGGTGAATCAGTTGACGAGTTATAGATCGGAAACGATTGTACTCTTAAATGTGTAACAGTGACCTTTTACATAGTAACCCCAATTTCAACAGGGGTAATCTACTGTCCAAGGCCAATACACATATGAAGTATCAAGCGAATCGGTCATTTGGTTGACAAGCTATTGATTGGAAACGATTTTCATACTTTGAGTGATAGTGACCTTGACCTTTGACCTAGTGACCCCAATTTCAAAACGGGTCATCTACTGTCCAAAGCCAATGCACAATTTGAAGTATCAAGCCAATCGGTCCATTCTTTGACGAGTAATTGATCGGAAACAATTTTCACACTTTGTGTGAAAATGACCTTGACCTAGTGACCCGAATTTCATTAGGGGTCATCTATTGTCCAAGACCAATGCACTTGTGAAGTATCAAGCCAATCGGTCAATTGGTTGACAAGTTATTTATCGGAAACGATTTTCACACTTAAAATGATAGTGAACTTGACCTTTGACCTAGTGACCCCAATTTCAGTTGGGGTAATCTACTTTCCATGGACAATGCACACATGAATTATCAAGCCAATCGGTCAATTAGTTATTGAACAGAAACGATTCTCACACTTAGTGTAATAGTGACCTTGACCTTTTACCTGGTGACCCCAATTTCAATAGTGGTCATCTACTGTCCAAAGCCAATGCACATGTGAAGTATCAAGCCAATGGGTCAATTCGTTGACAAGTTACTGATCGGAAACGATTTTAACACTAAGTGTGTTAGTGACCTTGACCTTTGACCTAGTGACCCAATTTCTGATGGGGTTATCTACAGTCCAAGGCCAATGCACATGTGAAGTATCAAGCCAATCGGATAATTGGTTGAGGAGTGATCGGAAACAAACTGGTCTACCGACATTCCAACTGGTCTACAGACATACAGCCAGCAAAACAATATGCCCCTTCTTCTTCTTCAAAGAGGGACATAATTAATAATAAATGTTTTTTTTAGTGCTGGTTTCATGAGAACTTTAGTATTATATTCCTCAGATGTATTAAATACATATTCAAATACAGATTCTGATGTTTTGTCGCTATTGTTAAATTAACTTACACAGGCTTCACATGTTAATATGCAAGTATTAACGAAAATAAAAAACATGGGCTGTTTGTAAAACACGCATGCCCCAAAAATGGGCTGTCAGTTGTAGTGGCAGCCATTGTGTGAATATGTTAGAGTATGATTGGCAATTTAACGAAGAATTGCAGGCTTCAGCGTTCTTGAGTTATCATCCGGAAACCATTCGACTGCTTCGAGTCACCGTGACCTTGAATTTTGACCTAGTGACCTGAAAATCAATAGGGGTCATCGGTCAGTCATGACTAATGTCCCTATGAACTTTCCTGATCCCAGGCTTAAGCGTTCTTGAGCTATCATTCGGAAACCATTTTACTGTTTCAAGTCACTGTGACCTTGAACTTTGACCTACAGTCCTGAAAATCAATAGGGGTCATCTGTCGGTCATGACCAATGTCCCCATCAACTTTCCTGTTCCTAACCTTAAGCATTCGTGAGTTATCATCCGGACACCATTTTACTGCTTTGAGTAACAGTGACCTAGAATTTTGACCTAGTGACCTGAAAATCAATAGGGGTCATCTGTCAGTCATGACCAACGTCCCTATGAACTTTCCTGATCTCAGGCTTAAGCGTTCTTGAGTTATCATCCGAAATTCATTTTATGGTTTCAAGTCACTATGACTTTGAACTTTGACCTACAGTCCTGAAAATCAATAGGGGTCATCTGTAAGTCATGACCAATGTCCACATCAACTTTCCTGATGCTAACCCTAAGCATTCATGAGTTATCATCCGGAAACCATTTTACTGCTTCAAGTCACTGTGACCTTGACCTTTGACCTAGAGTCCTAAAAATCAATAGGGGTCATCTGTCGGTAATGATCAATGTCCCCATGAACTTTCCTGCTTAAGTGTTCTTGGGTCATCCGGAAACCATATTACTGTTTCCAGTCACTGTGACCCCATTTTACTGTTTGGAGTCACTTTGACCTTGACCTTTGACCTAGTGACCTGAAAATCAATGTAGGTCATCTGCCAGTCATTATAAATGTACCTATGAACTTTCCTGATCCCAGGCCTAAGCGTTCTTGAGTTATCATCCGGAAACCATTTTGTGGAAGGACAGACCGACAGACCCACCAACACACATATGCAAAACAATATACCCCCTCTTCTTCAAAATGGGGCATAAATATAAAGTCATCATACATTTTAAATAAGGTCGGTTTTATTACCTACTTACTAAGACATAAAAAAGATAATGCAACATGTACCAATACTTACAAGTAATCAGAAGAAAAAAAAGGCACATAATCAATTTCAGATTTCTTGTAATTCCTACACTACCAATGGCAATACGGTTTAAACATCAAGGAATACACACAAAATATTTCAGGATGGAAAACGGGCATTAATTTGGTACTACAATGAACTATTTTTATTAATGGAGTACATGTGAACCAATGAATGACAATAAAAGATATTGCTTTTCAAATAACATCATTAAAATAGAGCTAAGAAATGGAGCATATTAAAACATATTCATATTTTTATACATTTTTATAAGTCATACATGAAGGACCCTAAAAGCTATCTGCACAAAAAATGGAAATGAAAGATGATGTTCGTAGAAATTTTAACAAATTTCAAACATATGTTACACAACTAGGCATTAATAACACAAGTATCATCAAAATCAAACAAAATATAATATACCAAGCGAACAATAAAACGTATAATCAATCACATATTATGTCAATTATCACAACAAGTCCATCAATAAAGACTATTGAGTGTTTCTTACATCAATAACAACAATGCACCGTGTGAAATTACCATATCATGAACGCACCGTGTGAAATTACCAGATCATGAACATGGAAAATATATCTATATATTACATACATGAAGCATTGAATGTTACATAATCAGAGAGGCAATTATCTATTAATAGCATTCATTATTTACAAGATGTTATCCATACAAAAACATGTATCAAAACAACCAATGTTGAAGTAGATACAAATATTAATCAAATATTATGGCATTGCAAACTTGTTGAACCAATAATGCAATAATATGAAATTTGTTATGCAATGTTTACAAAAGAAACCATTTAATTGATAAAAATGAACACTATACCATCATACTTTGGCAAGTCGTGAACTCATAAAAGAAACTAATTATTCAACTGAGCATGTTCCAAGTCCAGATATTCATGGTTAGATAACACAATGCAGACTCAAGATTCAAATTGACAAAGTTTGAAGATTTGCAATTCCTCACTCCTTGGCAGCATCTTCCACATTGTCGATAGGTTGAACCAAAGATGTGCAAGAACTTCACAGAAAACTCAGTAACAAACATAAAACATGGAGATAGTAGGAGAAGTTTGATTTCTAAGAACCACCAACTGGGTGAGGCCTACCTCTCCAAGAGCAAGAGATTGAATTGTGGTGTGTGCTGTGTTGTTACTGCTGTGGTTGCCGCCCCTGCTGTACCCCGGCCGCAGCCTGCTGCTGCTGATGCTGGGCCAGGATGGCGTTGGCCTGCTGATACATGCCCTGCTGTCTGTAGTACTCCGCCCAAGCCTGCGAGTAGTCTGGCTGTCCAGTAGCCAGGTTTATGGCTGGTGTACATGTAAAAAAGAAACCTCGTATACGTCTGGAGCTTCAAGCAACTCAATGCACAGGGCACATAACACTTTAGCCTCCCTCTGTAGAACCTGAGCTTAATGCAAGTGAATAGTTTTATCCAAGATTCGCATGTGCAGTTCATCCAACTCCAGGATGTCATTATCTGCTTTTCTTGTTTTTTTTGTTTAAAGGAAGATCCAATTTAAGGTCGCCGTGGTGTAATGGATATGGTGTCCGCCTAGCGACATGGAGGTCATGGGTTCGATCCCCACGGTGGGAGCGTTCTTTAGATCTCCCCCAAAGACACCAAGAACTGGTTCTAGGCCCAGGAAACGGACTCGAGAGCGTTTATATAAGCCCTAGGCTTTCGATGCAAGCTAAAATAAATAGGTTTAAACTAAACTAAGATCCAATTTACGCTGTTGTCACTGATAAGCCCGTGGTAAGCTTGGACAACAATTCTCTTGTGCATCAAGCAGGTTATCCCAGAGCAAGGCTCATTGACATTCTAAGAAAACTGGGCATAATGCATGTGCGTAAATTGTCGTCCCAGATGAACCTGTGCAGTTTGCACAGGCTAATCAGGGATGACACTTTCCGCTGTTATGACATTTTTCGTTTAAATGAAGTCTCTTCTTAGTAAAAATCCAATTTAGGCAGAAAGTGTCGTCCCTGATTAGCCTGTGCAGACTGCACATGCTAATCTGGGACGACACTTTACGCACATGCATTATGCCCAGTTTTCTCAGAACACGATTCATATGGATTTTTTTTTCATGGTTGCAAATATGAAAACAAAAGAAACATCACCCATTTTTTGTTGTGCCTAATCAATATATATATTTAATATGAAACAAAAAGATGGGCTTAAATTGATCGATTTGACTGTCTCAGGGTCTACTATCAAACTCTAACGAATATAGTGGTGGTGTTAGCGAATCCCTGACTTTCCTATTGCACTCACATATTGCCCATCAGTCTTAAAAGATCTTCAGGTTTGAAACCAGATAGTGCTTGAACTCAATAACAAATTGCTGTCCCATTTATTCTATGTACTTAATTTAGCTGAGGTTAATCAAGGCATCACAAAATGATTAAACCGGCATGTTTTGAACATGTCTGTCAACAGATAATAACATACAAGGTGCATTTCCATAAAAGTTTCAAAAGTTCTGACCACTTAATTAAAAGTTTTCATTATTGGCACAAAACAGACCAAGGCCTCAGTATGAGCTTTACAAATCATCATACACTTATTAACACCCAACATTAAGGTTATGAAAGATCATGAGCTGGTTAACATGTGTATTATTGAAAGTCGCTCATATTAGCCCCCCCCCCCCCCCTGCCCCAACTATGCTGAATGCTGTAGATGTCAGGTTGTGTTTGTATCTCCAGCTGCCCTGGCCTTACTAAATTGTGGTGTACTCTGCTGAATCTGTTGAGGCTGCTGGGGTTGCTGCCCGTACTGACCGCCGGCTCCCTGCTGCCCGTACTGACCGCCGGCTCCCTGCTTACCATACTGAGAATAGTACTGGGCATAGTAGGCTGCCCATGCTGCAGCCTGAGGGTCCTGGCCCTTACCTGCGACCACGAGCAAACAGAGTTAAAAATGAAAAATGACTCCACACATGTCCACAAAAAATCCTGTTTGGGCCATACAAATTCAAATAAAAACAAGTTTCATATTCAAATATATTCCAAGAAATTGTTCACATCTAGTCAATTAAACATGACAAATATGAAGTTCCCTGAATTTACTTTTGCACATGACGACACCCACATTTCAACAAAGAAAAAACGGGCTCTACTACGTGCTTTCAATAATCATTTGTAGATGGAAAAACAACAAGTAATCTCAACCACTACAGTGTTTGTTTTAGATGTTGCATACAGGGAAAATGCACCTATGTACCAGGAGGTCACACTACTTACTGGGATCGCCTCCACCAGGAGCCACTGGTTGCTGCCCCTGTCCTGGGAACTGCTGATTGTAATTTCCCCAGCCCTGTGGAGCACCCCCATAGCCTGACTGGTTGGGTCTGGAAGGAAAACACGTCCGTTTACTTCACCTCATAACATCTATATTGTGCAGAGAAGAGCAAGTACACCATAATAGGAATCTTTGTCTCAGGGTATACTATCAAACTCCAACCAATGTAGTGGTGGTGTTAGCGAATCCCTGATTTTGATATTGCACAATACCATCACCCATATCTCTGATCAGAAATACTTTGTCAGGATGTGCCTTTCATTCTAAACAATTACTAACTATATTTATTTTAGAACAACTTAATTTCATACTGTATGCCTGTTGTTATTTTACAAGCTGCACCTTGCATATGGTTGATATAAAATTTACATGTATTAACAAAATCAAAAGTTTTTTTTAGCATGCATGCCAAATATGAAGTTGCTATCTTCAATATTGCAAAAGTTATGGCAAAATGTTAATGTTTGACGCAAACAAACAAACCAACAAAGCAACAAACCGACAGACAGGGCAAAAACAATATGTCCCCCACTATAGTGGTGGGGGACATAAAAATTCATTGCATTTCTTTTATCCATTTTCACAAATGTTTGCTGTACAATTGCTATTTATTAAATTTCAATTTGTTTTCAGCCAAATACATTTCGTAATGATAAAACAATCCTTGTCTGTTGCCCTGATAAGTCAAGGCTATTCTCACTAAACCCAAACTCCATAACAAGCCCTTGTACCTACCCAGGCCCTCCCTGTGGCCCCCCATACTGGTCATATCCCCCATGTCCATGCCCCTGTGGACCTGGACCCCCGTATGGCCCTGGTCCTCCCTGTGGGGGACCTCCTGGACCAACCCCGTACATGTCACCTCCTGGACCATCCTGAAATACATCCAGTACAGATTGATGATCAATAAATCAGTTATATAACTTTGTAAAGAAGACTATTGTCTATTTGTTGCCATAGCAACCAAAGTTCTTGACGTAGAAACAAAATGAAATGGCGTGCATAATCTCCATATTGCCATCTGTCCATGTTTCAAATTTTATGAAAAAATATGAAGAACTTTAAAAGTTATTGCATGATCCAGAAAAGTGTGACGGACTGACGCACAGAGCGCAAACCATAACTCCCCTCCGGTTTCACCAGTAGGGGACTAATAAACTTATCTACTTGGTTAAACAGTCAAGTGTTGATCTATTTGTTCAAAAAGACAGATAATCAACAATGTATAATGATATTGAGATCTTTCCTATCTGGCCTAGAGACTCACATAGGGAAGACCAGCTTTCTCACAGATCATCTGGATGGCATGCTGGATCTGACCGGGTTCACCTCGGATGTTGAAAGCCTTCTCATTCAGGTTGGGGCCTGGGTTCCTTTGCAGCTCCACGTGGGCTCCAGTTGTACTGTTGATGTTCTTAATGGTCTCTCCACCTAGAAAACAGTTTAATCCATTTATGCCTAGTGAACTCTCCCATCCTAAATTGGATCAAATTATTTCTAAAATTAGGGATGTCTAGTATATTTATTTCTATATTTAGAATATTTCTTACAGAAATTCCTTTAAGCAAACAGCGCAGACCCTGATGAGATGCCGCATCATACGCCGTCTCATCTGAGTCTACGCTGTTTGCCAAAGCCTTTTTTCTAGACACTAGGCATAAATGGTTTAATCCATTATTGAAATTGTTTGTACCATTCTGACAAGTCAGTACTAGATTGAATGTGCTTTGTACAATCAAACTGAAGTTTGCTAATTTTTTTGGATCAACAACCAGCAATGCATTCTGCTTTATGAAAGTGTATAAACACTTGTAAATGAGCACCTGCCTTTCCCAATAACGAGTCCACACTTATCAGCAGGTACATAGAACGTGGTCTGGTCCTGGTAGTTTCCCTCATCAAAGCCACCAGGGCCCCCCATACCTCGCCCAGGGCCCTGGTTGAAGCCACCCCGACCACCACCCCTGCCTCCACGGAAACCTCCACCACCACGCCCCATACCACCATCTCCATACTTGAATACAAACACACAATTGGGTTACAAAACAACTATCTGAAAAGAAGGTTACTCACCATTACTGAGCGTTTTAGCAAATGTTAATTAATTAAATTGATGTTGATAAGAGTTTTAATAACAGCTGTTACAATAATATGAAATAACTGTTCAGAATATGAAACAATACACTTTTGTCAAATACAAATAAATCAATTGACAAAAATCTTTTACAAAATGTGAAACCAACTACAATCTTACAATATAGAGATTCATGGTGAAAAATATTTAATTACATTGCATAATACAAAATAATACAAACATGAACAACAAAGCAATCACAGTAAGTAATGCGTAGTCGAGTACTTACATTGGCGTTACTTACGTTGGAGTTATTCAGGAGGTCCTGAATCATGGCTCTGGCAGCCGGCACCTTGTCTGGTGGTCCCATGATGGAGCAGACTCTGTCCTCAGAATGACCATCGTCTGTCTTGAACTGGACCTTGGCCCCAGTATCCTGCTGTATCTTCTTGATCATCTCTCCTCCCTTACCGATCACTATGCCTACAGCTGCCCGGGGTACAGGCATATCCATGCCACCCCCTCCTCCTCCTCCTCCCCCTCTACCCCCTCCACCAAACCCTCCCATACCATTGGAGAAGCCCTGCAACACAACCACAGCATCAGAATGGCCAAAACATGTGTGATAACTGTCTATTCATGAATCTTGAAAGAAATGTTTTTTATTCATGTATCAAGAAATCTTTCACCTCTAGTCAATAAAACATGACAGATATGATGAAGTTCCCTGAATTTACTTTTGCACATGATGACACCCACATTTCAAAAAAGAAAACATGGGCTCTAATATGTGCGTAACCAACCATTAATCTAAGCTTTTTACAAAGGCAGGTTTGAAATTAAAAAGATGCTTTAATACTCCAGCTACGCAAATATTTACACAAGACCTGTGTTTGTGAAAAACAATGAAACTAACACTTCATTTGTAAATCATGTAGGTAGACTAACATAACAAAAATCAGCTCAATATCTTTGAGTGTTGCGTAAAAACCCTCCAGACAACGGAATGCCGGACGGACAGACAGTCGGACTACAATATGCCACCCTACCGGGCACATTAACAAAATCATTGTATCTGAATCTGTTGCCTACATATATATCAAATACTTTGAATTTAAAACCATGCCATATTATCGCAAAAGCTCCAAAAAACACTGCCACCAATAATTATACACATGTTTTTTACAAGGTTAACCTAACACAACCTGTTCTATGCTTTCTGAGAATGGTTCAAACAAACTTACAATCAAATCTAAATGCAATGCTCGCTGGTGCAGACCGCTCATCTATTTTTCTTTTTAAAGGTGAAGGGACCTATCTCAATACTTCAATCAAAAAGGGGGAGGGTTGGGGTGGAGAGGGGTGTATAGTGTGAGGTGTGGTCATTTATTACATTATCTTTCAAAAAATAAAATAAAAAGAATTTTTTTTTTTGGGGGGGGGGGTTCTTGGGTGGGATGGTTGGACAGTCTTTCAAAAGTAATAATAATAATAATAATAATAAATATTTGTGTTTTTTTAACAAATATTTGTGTATTTTTTTAACAAGATATATTTATTTTTGTTGGGGGGGGGTCAGGGGGGGTTGAGAGGGGGTATAGTGTGGGGTGTGGTCATTTATTAGATGATCTTTCAAAAAATAATATAAAAATGGGAAAAAATGGGAGTGGGGGATTCTGGGAAGGGGCGTGGGGGTGGTTTGGGTGGAGTCTATTGTAGTATTTCAGGTAAGTGTTATTTTGTCAAAGTATGAATCAAATCTGATCATAAATAAAGAAGTTATGGCAATTTTAGCAAAATTGAATACTTTGACCTTGAGAGTCAAGGTCATTTAAAGGTCAAGGTCAAATTCAACTTGCCAAGTACAGTACCCTCATATAAGTAACAAAGTATTTGAAGTTTGAAAGTAATAGCCTTGATACTTCAGAATTTAAGTGGATCTAAACTCAAAATTTAACCAAATATTCAAAGTTATTAAGTCAAAAAAGGGCCATTATTCCATCAAAATGCAAACCAAAGTTATGCAACTTGTCCTTTACAGACCCCTTATGATAGTTAGCAAGTGTTCCAAGTGTGAAAGCAATAGCTATGATATTTTAGGAGTAAAGTGGACCTAAACACAAAACTTAACCAAATTTTCAAAATTCTAAGTATAAAAGGGGTCATAATTCTGTCAAAATGCCAGTCAGAGTTACACAACTTTGCCTGCACAGTCCCCTTAAAATAGTTAGCAAGTGTTCCAAGTCTGAAAGCAATAGCTATGATACTTTAGGAGTAAAGTGGACCGAAACACAAAACTTAACCAAATTTTCAATTTTCTAAAAATAAAAGGGGCCATAATTCTGTCAAAATGCCAGTCAGAGTTGCACAATTTTGCCTGCACAGTCCCCTTATGATAGTTAGTAAGTGTTTCAAGTAGTAAAGCAATAGCTATGATACTTTAGGAATAAAGTGGACCTAAACACAAAACTCAACCAAATTTTCAATTTTATGAGTATAAAAGGGGCCATAATTCTGTCAAAATGCCAGTCAGATTTACATAACTTTGCATGCACAGTCCCCTTATGATAGTTAGTAAGTGTTGCAAGTATAAAAGCAATAGCTTTGATACTTTAGGAATAAAGTGGACCTAAATACAAAACTTAACCAAATTTTCAATTTTTAAGTATAAAAAGGGCACATAATTCTGTCAAAATGCCAGCCAGAGTTATCTAACTTTGCCAGCCCAGTCCTCTCATGATAGTAAGTAAGTGTACCATGTTTGAATGCATTACCTTTTATACTTTATGAGAAACATGGACCTCAACACAAAACTTAACACAAAACTTTACCGGACGCCGACGCCCAGGTGATGACAATAGCTCATAATTTAAAAAGAACAAGAGCTGTGAGCTAGGATGACATATGACCCCTATAAACGCTTTGATAGAAGTTATGAGCATTTTCGAAACCTAAACGCGGACCCTAAGTTCAAGGTCAAGGTCACAGGGGTCAAAAATTTTGTGAGTATGGAAGTCTTGTCCCTATACACATGCATAACAAATATGAAGGTTATATCTCAAGGGACATAGAAGTTATGAGCATTTTTCGAAACCTAAACGCAGATTTTGAAACTTAAACGCAGACCCTTAGTTCAAGGTCAAGGTCACAGGGGTCAACATTTTTGTGCGTATGGAAAAGCCTTGTCCATATACACATGCATACCAAATATGAAGGTTATATCTCAAGGGACATAGAAGTTATGAGCATTTTTCGAAACCTAAACGCAGATTTTGAAACCTAAACGTGGACCCTAAGTTCAACGTCAAGGTCACAGGGGTCAAATTTTTTGTGCGTATGGAAAGGCCTTGTCCATATACGCATGCATACCAAATATGAAGGTTATATCTCAAGGAACATACAAGTTATGAGCATTTTTCGAAACCTTAACACAGATTTAAAAACCTAAACGCGGACCCTAAGTTCAACGTCAAGGTCACAGGGGTCAAATATTTTGTGGGTATGGAAAGGCCTTGTCCATATACACATGCATACCAAATATGATGGTTACATCTCAAGGGACATAGAAGTTATGAGCATTTTTCGAAACCTAAACACAGATTTAAAAACCTAAACGCGGACCCCAAGTTCAACTTCAAGGTCACAGGGGTCAAATATTTTGTGGGTATGGAAAGGCCTTGTCCATATACACATGCATACCAAATATGAAGGTTACATCTTAAGGGACATAGAAGTTATGAGCATTTTTCAAAACCTAAACGCAAAGTGTGACCCTTCGCGGGCATAAAAAACAGATCAGCTAATAAATGTTTATATGGATATTGTTAAAGTACCATGACATCATTCTTGGATGCAAGTAGCTCCATAACCATCTCCTTGGCCTGTTGACATTTCATCTGGTCGCCAGAGATACGCAGGGGCTTCTCATAGGCCGTGGGCGTGTTGCTGTCCTGGATCATCAGCATCTTCACTCCACACTTCTCCTACACATACACACAGTCTATATAGGTACACACAACTTGGAATAACCACTGAATCATCAATAGAATGTTATTGTAACATTAAAAGGTACACATTTTTTGTTTTATTTAATCTCTATCGACTGTTGTAAAACACAATATAAAATACAGGTTGCAAAGAATATGGTAAATGATAGATAATAACTGTAGTTTTTAATTAACAAGAACTTTTTGTAGTTTACAGAGGTTTCAAAACCCTAATTATCTTACTAGTCAATTTCAAAAAAGATATTTAGTGACTTAATGTACAGGAAATACAGAGAACATTTAGCAACAATACAGAAAAATACCGAGAGTTGATTTAACGTCCCCTGGTTTACTGCATGTAACATCTTAAAAGTTGTAAGGGTCATAGTTTATTCTCCATATATTAACTTCACTTAACACATGCAATGATATATATATATATATATATATATATATATATATACCTGGAGTTGTTTAATGGTCTCCCCTCCCTTGCCGATGATGAGTCCGACCTTGTTGCCAGGGATCATGATCTCCAGGTTACCAGACATGTCACCGTAGCCATGGTCCGAGCCCTGGGCACGCTGGATGATCTTCTTGATCTCCTCCTTGAACTTCCTGCAGGCAGTGCAAATACAACTTAAAAACTCCCATTGGTAAACACATACAAACAAAACTTTTAACAATGCCTTTAGAATATTCAGATGTCTCTTGACTTACTTATTACTGACAGATAAAACATTTTCTAAATGTGTGGCCAAGCACAACCATCTTTTTCTCCTTGACATAACACATCATGTAATCCAAAAAATGTCCTATTATTGACCATTTGTAAATCATGTAGGTAGACTAACATAACAAAAATCAGCTCAATATCTTTTAGTGTTGCGTAAAAACCCTCCAGACAACGGAATGCCGGACGGAAAGACAGTCGGACTACAATATGCCACCCTACCGGGCACATTGACAAAATCATTGTATCTGAATCTGTTGCCTACATATATATCAAATACTTTGAATTTAAAACCATGCCATATTATCGCAAAAGCTCCAAAAAACACTGCCACCAATAATTATACACATGTTTTTTACAAGGTTAACCTAACACAACCTGTTCTATGCTTTCTGAGAATGGTTCAAACAAACTTACAATCAAATCTAAATGCAATGCTCGCTGGTGCAGACCGCTCATCTATTTTTCTTTTTAAAGGTGAAGGGACCTATCTCAATACTTCAATCAAAAAGGGGGAGGGTTGGGGTGGAGAGGGGTGTATAGTGTGAGGTGTGGTCATTTATTACATTATCTTTCAAAAAATAAAATAAAAAGAATTTTTTTTTGGGGGGGGGGGGTTCTTGGGTGGGATGGTTGGACAGTCTTTCAAAAGTAATAATAATAATAATAATAATAAATATTTGTGTTTTTTTAACAAATATTTGTGTATTTTTTTAACAATATTTATTTATTTTTGTTGGGGGGGGTCAGGGGGGGTTGAGAGGGGGTATAGTGTGGGGTGTGGTCATTTATTAGATGATCTTTCAAAAAATAATATAAAAATGGGAAAAAATGGGAGTGGGGGATTCTGGGAAGGGGCGTGGGGGTGGTTTGGGTGGAGTCTATTGTGGTATTTCAGGTAAGTGTTATTTTGTCAAAGTATGAATCAAATCTGATCATAAATAAAGAAGTTATGGCAATTTTAGCAAAATTGAATACTTTGACCTTGAGAGTCAAGGTCATTTAAAGGTCAAGGTCAAATTCAACTTGCCAAGTACAGTACCCTCATATAAGTAACAAAGTATTTGAAGTTTGAAAGTAATAGCCTTGATACTTCAGAAGTTAAGTGGATCTAAACTCAAAATTTAACCAAATATTCAAAGTTATTAAGTCAAAAAAGGGCCATTATTCCATCAAAATGCAAACCAAAGTTATGCAACTTGTCCTTTACAGACCCCTTATGATAGTTAGCAAGTGTTCCAAGTGTGAAAGCAATAGCTATGATACTTTAGGAGTAAAGTGGACCTAAACACAAAACTTAACCAAATTTTCAAAATTCTAAGTATAAAAGGGGTCATAATTCTGTCAAAATGCCAGTCAGAGTTACACAACTTTGCCTGCACAGTCCCCTTAAAATAGTTAGCAAGTGTTCCAAGTCTGAAAGCAATAGCTATGATACTTTAGGAGTAAAGTGGACCGAAACACAAAACTTAACCAAATTTTCAATTTTCTAAAAATAAAAGGGGCCATAATTCTGTCAAAATGCCAGTCAGAGTTGCACAGTTTTGCCTGCACAGTCCCCTTATGATAGTTAGTAAGTGTTTCAAGTAGTAAAGCAATAGCTATGATACTTTAGGAATAAAGTGGACCTAAACACAAAACTCAACCAAATTTTCAATTTTATGAGTATATGAGTCCTATTATTGACCATTAAATTAACAATACAAGACTTATGCCATTGTAAGCTAACCTTCGATTACAGCTTTATCTATTATATCGCCCCATTGGTCCAAAAAGGTACCTTGTGCCTTTTAATTGCAATGTCACATGGTACCTTTTTGCACCAATTGGGCGATATAATGAACAGGAGAAGCAAGTGACTTACGCGATAGACTGTGGTGTCCCAGTCAAAGTAGTAGACCTTTCTGGCATTCCATTGCTGTCTACAAAGTCAAAATCTTGACAAGTGAGAACGTCATCCCCTGAACTGCTTACATTACTATCATCCACTTACACATTATGTATGAAAAGTGTAATTTGATCCTGGCTTTAAATGTTATTGTGGCAGAATTGGAGCAGATACTCTGGCTGATATTAAGAAGACTACATTCTGCACATAGCGATCAGCATAGATATTAATTCCAATTATAAACTATGCCATTAATATACAAAATGTTCACCCTTTTCATGCTGGGAAATGTGTCGTCTGCTAATATGTCATCTGCTGAATTTCTAAAATTAGCATTTTCTTCGATTTTTTTCAAAGAATACTATAAGAATAGCCAATAGTTTGTATCCTGATGAGACACCACGTTCTGTGGCATCTCATCTGGATCCAAACTGTTTGCAAAGGCCTTCAAAATTCGGTTCCAGCACTGAAAGAGTTAAACAACCTTACCTGGAGCAATTTGTATTTTACAGCTGGTCTCAGTTTGAAGTCTGGCGATCTGTTCTCCACCTTTCCCAATAACTGCAAACAGGGACAAATGCACCACATCATTCCAAACTAATAAACTGGAGATCAGAACTTTTTAAGATATTATCTTATCCAGCAAAGCTCTGCGTCTGAATCAACTTACATGTATGTGGTATTTTTTAAGCAAAACCTTACCAGAAGTGTAAATGTCATAAAAGAAATATTGTTTGTTGCATA
Source organism: Dreissena polymorpha (assembly GCF_020536995.1). Taxonomy (NCBI): domain Eukaryota; kingdom Metazoa; phylum Mollusca; class Bivalvia; order Myida; family Dreissenidae; genus Dreissena; species Dreissena polymorpha. The sequence continues at coordinate 84,590,069 of NC_068362.1, forward strand.
ATTCAAAGATGGAGAACCAGATTATTAGCCATTCTTCTCTAACTGAACTTTTCTGTAGCACATAACTGGACCGAAACAGGTTAATGAAATCTTTGTAAGGCCTCCATTGCGCAGCTTTATATAGCGTTTTGGCTAGATCATATAAAGTCACTAGCTCTGTAATGTTCTTGAAAGAATATATTACCCGAGATTTTCCTCACTACTTTGGGAATGGCATTGGAACAGTCAAATTGGGAAAATTAGCAGGGTTTTCATCCACATTGGGAAATTTATTAATTATGCTGAAAACTTAATAAAACATGAAAATATAATAAGTTGCATATTAACATCAAAGTGGCGAGTGATTTCCAGTGAAATCCTGTTTCTATTAATACTTAACAATGAGTTTATTGAACTAAACACTCTTTTAACTGAAGCTGAGCTTCAGAGTATCAACTGTCTAAATCGGGACTCTGAGCCTCATGTTCCGTGGGATAACCTGCTTCTGACTGAACCAGGTTTGCATCAGTAGACTCAACTGTTGATGAAAGGTTGTTATAATAAACATTTGACAACTATGCACCGGACTCGATATTTGATTCATAATCCTAAATTTTGAAAGTCTGACTTTTATTAATGCCCTATTGATAATCAGCACTGGTAATTTGTTTGGCGGTGTTCATTTCACATCGAAATTTGTTACATATACTACAGGTAGCATAAGAGTATGGCTTAAAGGCACTGAAGATGCGAACGATTGTGTATCAATTATGAGTGAATAACCAAGTGACAATATCAATGGATAATTAATTTCAGTTGTTTTGTGGCAGTTTGTCGGCGTTGCTATGTCTACCACACTAACCAGTCATTACGGGATATTCCTCCACTGGAAAATTATGGCCAGTTATTTATGACACTGATGATGGCAACCTGGTGTTATCCTCGTAGAAATTTTGCATTTCATGCTTAACATTGTCAAAACATTTATTTCGACATGTAGTGTGTTAAAAAATGATTATTTAATTAATACCAAAAACTGCAAATGTTAATTTAAAATAATACAATTTGCAAATAATAACATTTGTAATTAAAAACACATATGAATTTAATGTAAACGCAACTTCAAATAAACACTGCACATGTATTCATTCTTTGTCCCAATAAAAAGCGCGCAAAAATTAGGCCATTTATGTATAACGTCATATTACAGCATGGAAAGCGTGGGTGTATTGAAATTTGTATAAAAAATGTAGCATAGAGACAATTTAAATCTTCAAATTTTCGTTTAAAATTGTGTTGTTTATTTAAACTTAATTATATAATAAATGATTTTGAATAGACGTTTCCTAAAAATTAATTTCAAATCAAACATGCTGTATCTTTATAGTAACTGTCTTTTAAATGATTCATTATTTAAGCAGTTATTGTACTGTACATGCTTAGCAGATATACTGCCCTATTGTGAAGTCTGCAATGATTTGATAAAATGGGTTAATTAGTGCATTCGCAAGTCTTTGCCAAATTGGGATTTTTTTTCTGAATTAGGATTTTTTATGTTGAAATCGGCAAAACTGGTCTCATTGGGAATGGTGCCGTTTTACGTTACCAACTTTATATAGAGGAAAAACACTGATTATACATTACAAAAAACAACTATTCTGCAATGTGCAGATCCACTCAACATATAGATGCTAGTCATATCTTAAAATACGTATGTATAAATATTTTTTTTACAATTTGTAATTGACTCTCTATGTGACCAATTTACGTGAACTATTAATAATTCAAAAACAGGATTCCAGCTTTCCTGCAAGATACTACACAGATACGCAACAATGGTGATAGTTAAAGAACATACATTTATAGCCATATACTGGTATAGTGTTTTGTGTGGGTTTTCATTTAATTGATTAAATAAAGAAACCCATGTGCTTGTATTAACCAAAACTATCATTAATCCATGATCATTGTTCAATTCAAGACTTGATTGGTCAGCTTCTATTACTCACTGAGTCCGACCATCCTGTCGGGAACCTTGTACTCCTCTGTGATGACTATCCCCATGCCCCCCATCTGGTCTCCCTGTTGATGCATTCCACCCTGAGGTGAGGATACTCCTAGTTGCTGGTTGATTCTTGCTGCTTCTTGGGCTGCGGATTGTGCTGCATCTGTGTTTCTGTGAAAACACCAGCAGTCATTCACTCAGTAGTGGACTCAACAAAATAACGTATCTATTCACATTTAATACATGATTTATTTACTTAGTAAAAACACCTTATGTTTTTGGCTTTGACAAAAATAAACATGTCCATACAGAAAACCAAACAGAAACTGAGTATATACGATTGAAGAAGCATTTTTATATACACTGCAAAGTACCAGTATGTTAGTAAAATCAATTACACACCTTGTTATTAAAAAATACCATTTACAATAAGCACTAAATAAAAAAATCAATAAGGGTCATCTGCAAGTCATGATCAATGTACCTATGAAGTGTCATGATCCTAGGCAAAAGCTTTCTTGAGTTATCATCCGAAAATCATTTTACTATTTCGGGTCACCGTGACCTTTGACCTTGTGACCTCAAAATCAATAGGGGTCATCTGCGAGTCATGATCAATCTACCTATGAAGTTTCATGATCCTAGGCATATGCGTTCTTGAGTTATCATCCGAAAATCATTTTACTATTTCGGGTCACCGTGACCTTGACCTTTGACCTAGTGACCTGAAAATCAATAGGGATCATCTGCGAGTCATGATCAATCTACCTATAAAGTTTCATGATCCTAGGCATATGCCTTCTTGAATTATCATCCGAAAATCATTTTTCTATTTCGGGTCACCGTGACCTTGACCTTTGACCTAGTGACCTCAAAATCATTAGGGGTCATCTGCAAGTCATGTTCAATCTACCCATGAAGTTTCATGATCCTAGGCGTATGCGTTCTTTAGTTATCATCCGGAAACCATTTTACTATTTCGGGTCACCGTGACCTTGACCTTTGACCTAGTGACCTCAAAATCAATAGGGGTCATCTGCGAGTCATGATCAATCTACCCATGAAGTTTCATGATCCTAGGCGTATGCGTTCTTGAATTATCATCCGGAAACCATTTTACTATTTCGGGTCACCGTGACCTTGACCTTTGACCTAGTGACCTCAAAATCAATAGGGGTCATCTGCAAGTCATGATCAATGTACCTATGAAGTTTCATGATCCTAGGCCCAAGCGTTCTTGAGTTATCGTCTGACAACCACCTGGTGGACGGACGGACCGACCGACCGACCGACCTACCGACCGACATGAGCAAAGCAATATACCCCCTCTTCTTCGAAGGGGGGAATAAAAAGAAAGTTGTTGGCAGAGAACATAAACCATATTATGTATATATAATCAATCTTCTGGATGTGTTAACAGGTTCACCAAATACACATGGTTTACTGTAAACTTTGGATTGCTTCAAACACAATTATTTTTTAATTTGTCTGCAATTGAATGAAATGCAATCAAAACATGGATTAAATTGTAGAACTGTTCAGTTTGTAAGCAACTGATTGGATAAATTATTTTACCACTACATATATATGCTCAGCTTTAAAGAAAACAAGAGGGCCAGGGGCCCTAAGGCGCTCACCTGAGACCCAAAGGAACTAAACTATTCTGGGAAGGTGGAGTTCAAAATAATAAAAGTACTTCATGAAACAATAAATATTATCATAAGGTTCACAAGAAGAAATGTGCTTGCCCCTGGAAACCATGCTCTTCAGAGAACCAGAACCATTTTCAACTAAATCAAGATATTATAGGAACATATGTTCTCAACATTTTGCAGTAAGATTGAACTAAAACATGACTTATAGAGAGTTCACTATGTTTCACTATAGCAACAAGGGCTGTTTGTAAAACACCCATGCCCCCCAAATGGGCTGTCAGTTGTAGTGGCAGCCATTGTGTGAATACGTTAAGAGTATGATCGGCAATTTAAAGAAGAATTGCTCGCGTGACTCGTTGAGTTGCTGATGAGAGTCTGTTGTGTATTTGTCATAAACTTCAACAAGATATTTTTGAGATATTAAATAAAGACAAGACAAAAGTGTACATATCTTTATCAATTTTGTATAATGGTAGCAGTAAGTTACAGAGAGAAGTTGTAAAAATAATATCTAAAGTACCTATATGGTTTGATGTGTATTACAGTCTTCTGATATGCACACTGGAGGTAACATAGCCGTCTTTGGGTGAGTATTTATGTTATCACTCTCGACTAAGTATCAATAGTTTATATAGTTTTGCTTAAGCATTAGTATTTGTGTGGTGGTGTATTTATTGTTCTTCCACAAAATCTGCTTGATTCACACTTTATTTGACTGTTTAGAGTCTTGTGACCTTGACCGTTGAACTAGTGACCTGAAAATCAATAGGGGTCATCTGCCAGTCATGATCAATGTACTATGAACTTTCCTGATCCCAGGCCTAAGCGTTCTTGAGTAATCATCCGGACACCATTTGGTGGACGGACCGACCGACGGACCGACATGTGCAAAACAATATACCACTTCTTTTTCAAAGGGGGGCATAATAAATATGCATTTTTATTGTAACAACTCTTCTTATTTACACCAGGATGCTGCGTTTAAAAAACAATGATGCTCCCGGTAGAATCCTTGTGAGTATCATCATTAGTTCATTTGAGTAAGTCAAGTACAGTATAAGATCAATGTCAAGGTCAAATGTCGGTGAGATGATGTGAGTGTGATGAGTGTTGAAAGGTAGTATCAAAGCTTTTCAGTAAGAAGTATTGGTGTTAATAAAACTGATATTTTTGGTAAACCAAGAATTTGGACCTTCCCAATTCGTCCCAGTCAAAAGGAATGTAAATTTTAAGGTCACAATGAGGTAGGTTATGTGGATGTGTTGAAAGTATTCATAGATAACATATATGCACGTATCAAAACTTTGTAGCAAGCTGTATTGATTGTAGACGAAACACATCCTTTTGGGTTAACAAGGAAATTTGACCTTGAATTAGAATGTCCAAAAGAATGTCAAGGTCAACATGTGGAAAGGTGACGTTAGTGAGTTAAAAGTGTTTATACGTAACATTCATACAAGTATCAACACTTTTTGTGCTGTGCAAGCAGTATTGATTTTGACAAAGATGTCATTTTGATGTTAACCAAGAATGTGGACATTCTGAATGAGTTCAAGTTCATAAGTCAGTCAATGTCAACATCAAAATGACGCAAGTGTGATGTGAGTGTGTTGATAATGTTCAAAAGATGACATTCATGCAAGTTTCCAAGCTTTGTAGCAAGCGATATTCATGTTAAGAAAAAACGTGCCACTTTATTTTAACCAAGAATCTGGGCCTTTTGAATAAGGTTATGTCAAAAATAGGTCAATGTCGAGGCCTAAATGAGGTCAGGTGATTTGGGTGTGTTGAAAGTGTTCATAGATAACATCCATTCAAGTATTAAAGCTTTGTGGGAATCTTTATTGACCGTATTCAAAGAATTACATTTCGGGTAACCTAGGGTAAACCTTGTTAGGACAGACTGACAGAAAAAAAAGAAACAGGCCAATGGGTTTATGTCTGTCGGCATCAGTAGATGCTGGAGGCATAAAATGATAATGTATTAGAGAAATTAAACTCCAACAGACGTCTGAATAACTTTAAATGGCATAGTTCATTTAAAAAACAATTAAAACAATTACAACAACCATGATTAACAAATAACAAATATTTAAAATTATTTTTAATAATTACAGTACAAAATATCCGATTAAAAGCAGATGAACAGCACCAATGATGCTTTGTTTTGAGGTATGTCCAGGCTCTTGCATGGCAATATAATTTTACAGTTTTGGTAAGATACTTATATTGATTTTAGTTTTTAATTTAAAAAAAGCAAAAACAGGCAAGAACTTGATTGGAATATAAAAAACATGCTGTATGGTTACTGGGCATCAAAAGAGAGTAACTTAAAGATTTTTTTTAAATATGATAAGGAACTAGACAAACGAATGAAGATACTTTGCAAATACAGACCCTAACATAGACGGTTCTGCATACACACTACCGGTACTGCACACATCAATAATATTGTTATCTGATAAAACAAGACAAAATAGTTAGTGAAGTCAACAGCGAGTGTAAATCAAGGATCTGACACAAGTTGTTATTTTATACAGTTATTATAAAAAAGAGGAGAAGAATTTTGTTAGTAGGCAAGCCTTTTGCAATCTTATTAACACATTATCTGGGCGAGTTAAATAATGATATAGTATGAAATGACAAAGAATGTCAGATCTTTTTTTATCACATGCTTTTTAATTAGCCAAGAAAATACAATTTCTGTAAATGTATAGATACAAGTGGAAAGTTGTTTTGATTGTATGACATCACTTGAAGTTGAAACAACAGTTTGAAAAGCATAATAATGTTACTCTATTGGTCAGTTTAAAAAACTGAAAGCCATGAAAACCATTAAAAAACTATATAAAAAAATATTATAAAAATAAAAATGGTTATGTTCACTAGACAACAGGGTTTAGCATGTGATAATAGAACATTTCTTAAATAATGAAATTTTAGTAATTTAATTTCTTTAAAATGAATTCATTGTCTTACAATTTGGACATCAAACTGCCAAAACATTAAAATTGAAAACAAGTTTGTTGCATGTCTTAAGTGAAATTGTTTCAAAATAGTTGTATGAATGTTGATCTTTCTTCAACTTAATTTAAGAATTGTGTAAGGTTTACGAAAACCTTTACGCGTGATATGGGCCCTGGTGAATAATAAATGACTCTCAAAGTCAAATGAAATATGAAGGACAACAAAGTGTAGATTTTTTTTTCTTTACAAAAATACCACAAAACCAACAATACAATACTCATCCCATAATTTCTACACATTAAAATTAAGCTTTGATAAATGACACTAACCATGAATGAGGAAATGGCTATTTACACATAGAAGCATTGTTTACGTTTATCTCCATTTAAAAATATAATGAAAAGATTGATAATGTGGATGTTGTGTTTAGTAAACATAGATCAATGCAAAAAACTTCACAATATAACAGAATATATGTAGCCTGATGAATAACCAAAAAATCTGAAGTTTGAAGCAAATACTTTTTAAAGTATTTTATTATGCAAATAGCAAAATTAGTATATTTCTGTCATAGGCTTCTACAATTCTTATATTTTGCATAATCACTGACTGCTTTACTTTCAGTCAGAAATCATTTGTAAATGGCTTCTTTTTTTCTATTCGGATAAATTTGCATCAACACTATATGTTCATTCAGATGATACTTTTTGCCCCACAAAAAACTCAATGAGCTTGTAATATGAAAGCACACACCAACATACCTTTAATAAGCAACTAGTTACATATAATCAACACCAAATTCACCAGTGTCAAACTATGTCGAGATATCTCTAAAGCTAGCCATGAGCATGCTGCGCTCTGGTCAGCTTAAAGTTAAAAACATTTTATTAACACATCTCCATGAAATACACATTTTTCTTAGTTTTTTATTATTAAACAAACACCTTATGAAACTAGCCATTTACAGCCACATGAATAATGTTAATATAATTCTACTAAAATGATTTAAATTACAAAATGCATACTGCCAAACAATTGCAATATTGTAAGTCAATCATTTCCACATATAAAATGACTGTCATACCACATTACTATGATAAATTGAATTAAAATATGGAATAAAAATGTAAAATTATATAAAAATACTTCCAGACATTTAAGTGTTCTAGAGCATAATAAAAAAAACCTAGACCTTGAACAGTACCTTTGATCTTTACCAAGCTCCTTTGTAGATGAACCTGATACCTGAACAGTCTTGTTCAGGTGAGTCCTTTTTATCATTCAATATAATAATCCTTATAATAAATAATTATTTGTGTTATATTACAACAACTTATTCTAATGGTTATAGATAGTTGAAATCAAAGCTAAATCTTAAAAGAATGCCTTTATATGATACAACTTCAGAGTTTGATATTGTGTGATTTTGTTGCTTATTTTGAAAACAAGGTCATTTCAGTCACTGCTATTTAAAAACATCTTGTTTATTTGCTTTTGAAAATACACTTTCATTTTGGTAACTTTGGCAATATGTGACATAGCAACTTTAAATCTTATTTGAAAATGGGCTCAAATTTGAAATTCATCACAATGCACACAACACTATTACTCTTGTATAATCAATAAGGTCTCGGTCTTCGAATTCTATTATGACCTTGAGAGTAATGACCTTGACTTTGTGACCTTTCAAATGGGGCATCATACCATGGACCTGATTTATTGTCACTGCCCCAGCCATAATGGCGTCCAGCCTGATCACCCTGATATGGTTGTGAATCATTTCTTGTTGTTTGTTGTCTGTAACCGTGGTACCTGTTTCCATAGTAACCGTCATTGTAATGACCTTGACCTTCCCAGGGCGGTTGTACAGTGCTACTTCCATTCCTGTAAGGATGTTGACGACTGTCTTGAAACCCAGGGTAACTATCGTGTCTATAATTATTGTATTGTCTTCGTTCATAGTTTCCTGACTGATTGTTCCTTCTTTCATAGTTATCTGACTGATTGTTAAAAGTTTCAGGTTCTTTAGTAAAGTTGGCATTGGTCTTTCTCTGATGATCAACTGCCTCTTTGATTTCTTTTTCTTCTCCAGAGTCTGGGTCGTAGTCTTCAATTCTGCAATGAACAAAGATTGAATATAGGAACACATTCTTAAGAACTTACTAGATTAATGGTAAATCTGTGATTTAACGTGGTTACAAATGTATGTCTGCAAATGAACAATCAAACAAACCAGTGCACAAATAAGGTTTATGCTAGTATTTTACATTGCATTTATTTTTACTAGAAATATATCCCTTCAGGAAGAAAAGTGTGCTATATTATAGTTTTATGTGATTTTAAGTATTTCATAAGACATTTGAATTAAGAGTGCACAGGCAAATCTAGGACGACACTTTACGCACATGCATTTAACCCCCCTTTTCACAGAGCACGGCTCAATTCATATTCAGCCAATAATTCCATATAATCACGACTTCAATTAAAAATATATTTTCTTGCCAGCATTGAAGATGAAAACATGCCTTACAATTTTATAAACACAAACTTGCGCCATTTCTGTAACTGGATAGTGAATTATGGGACAGTGGTTTTCCAACATACAGAAACAAGAATATCAGTGAAACTGATGAATGCTCCCTGATGATGCGCTTTGTCAATCTATGTGTTAATAACCACCTTATAAAATCTTTTATTAGCCTCGCTGACCTTGACCCCAGTGACCTCAAACCTCATCAAAATGTATAGGCCCATGCAAGGTACCTACATGCCAAATATGAAAGAGATCGGTAAAGTATTGAAGGTGCTATGAGAAACTGTTACAAAAGCTTGACGGAAAATATATTAATAGCCTCAGTGACCTTGACCTTGACCCCAGTGGCCTTAAACCTCATCAAAAGGTAGAGGTCCATGCGAGGTACCTACATGTCAAATATGAAAGAGATCGGTAGAATATTGAAGGCGCTATGAGAAACTGTAACAAAAGCATGACGGAAAATCTATTATTAGCCTTGGTGACCTTGAGCCCAGTGACCTCAAACCTCGTCAAAAGATAAAGGTCCATGGAAGGTACCTACATGCCAAATATGAAAGTGATCGGTAAAGTAACAAAAGCATGAAGGAAAATCTATTATAAGCCTCGGTGACCTTGACCACAGTGACCTCAAACCTCATCAAAAGTTAGAGGTCCATGCAAGGTACCTACATGCCAAATATGAAAGAGATCGGTAAAGTATTGAAGGTGCTATGAGAAACTGTAACAAAAGCATGACAGAAAAATCTTTTATTAGCCTCGGGGACCTTGACCCCAGTGACCTTAAACATCATCAAAAGGTAGAGGTCCATGCAAGGTACCTACATGCCAAATATGAAAAAGATCAGTAAAGTATTGAAGGTGCTATGAGAAACTGTAACAAAAGTAAGACGGAAAAATCTATTAGTTGCCTCAGTGACCTTGACCCCAGTGACCTCAAACCTCATCAAAAGGTAGAGGTCCATGCAAGGTACCTACATGCCAAATATGAAAGAGATTGGTAAAGTATTGAAGGTGGTATGAGAAACTGTCACAAATGTGTGACGGAAAAATATATTATAAGCCTCAATGACCTTGACCCCAGTGACCTAAACCTCATCAAACGGTAGAGTTCCATGCAAGGTACCTACATGCCAAATATGTAAGAGATCGGTAAAGTATTGAAGGTGGTATGAGAAACTGTAACAAAGTGTGATGGAAAAATCTATTATTAGCCTCGGTGACCTTGACCTTGACGCCAGTGACAACAAACCTCATCAAAAGGTAAAGGTCCATGCAAGGTACCTACATGCCAAATATGAAAGAGATCTGTAAAGTATTGAAGGTGCTATGAGAAACTGTAACAAAAGTGTGACGGAAGGAAGTAAGAAAGGAAGGACAAACTGGCAACTACATGCTCCCCGAAAATTTTCAGGGAGCAAAATAAGTTAATGAAATACCTGAACATCTGGTTATTCAGGTGGAATTATAACAGTCATTGGACTGGTGAATTATAATAAAGATTGAAGGCAACATACGTATACCCATTTTTGTATTAAAAACACAAACAAGAGATGTGTTTGTTAGAAACACAATACCCCCTATTGCGCCGCTTTGAAAAAGATTATGTTTTTACCTTTTACCTTGAAGGATGACCTTGACCTTGAACTTCCACTACTCAAAATGTGCAGCTTTATGAGAACGCCGCTTTGAATTTTTTTTTTTTACCTTTGACCTTGAAGGATGAAATTGACCTTGAAGGATGACCTTGACCTTGAAGGATGACCTTGACCTTGAACTTCCACCACTCAAAATGTGCAGCTTCATGATAACCCCGCTTTGAATTTGTTTTGGACCTTTGACCTTGAATGATGACCTTGACCTTGCAGGATGACCTTGACCTTGAACTTCCACCACTCAAAATGTGCAGCTTTATGAGAACGCAGCTTTGAAATATTTTTGTTATTTTTTTTTGACCTTTGACCTTGAAGGATGACCTTGACCTTGAACTTCCACCACTCAAAATGTGCAGGTTCATGAGAACGCCGCTTTGATTTTTTATATATTTTTTTGATCTTTGAACTTAAAGGATGACCTTGACCTTGAACTTCCACCACTCAAAATGTGCAGCTTCATGAGATACACATGCATACCAAATATCAAGTTGCTATCTTCAATATTAAAAAAGTTATGGCCAATGTTAAAGTTTTCGGACGGACAGACGCCATATATTTGATATTTGACCTTGAAGGATGACCTTGACCTTCACCTTTCACCACTCAAAATGTTCAGCTCCATGAGATACACATGACTGCCAAATATCAAGTTGCTATCTCCAATATTTGAAAAAGTTATGGCCAATGTTAAAGTTTTTGGACGGACAGACGCCATAAATTTGAGATTTGACCTTGAAGGATGACCTTGACCTTTCACCACTCAAAATGTGCAGCTCTATGAGATACACATGCATGCCAAATATCAAGTTGCTATCTTCAATAGTGAAAAAGTTATGGCCAATGTTAAAGTTTTTTTCAGACGGACTGGCATACTTACACACTGACATACTGACGGACAGTTCAACTGCTATATGCCACCCTACAGGGGGCATAAAAAGTGAAAGTAAATTTCACTTCAATTTCATTTACAAATGTATCAAAATACGTATCTACGTGCAGATTGAATGTTTAAATATACCTGGAACGGGTCATCAGATCAGCGACGTAGTTTTCTCTCTCAACTGGATACCCACGGGCTGTTTTGTATGCTGAAAGAAAACATTTCACGTTGTATTGAATGTATTTGATTTTGAAAGACATTTTATCATATGCAGTTCCTTTTTTGTTTGCATTTTTACTAAGTTTTATCATTTCACTATGCAAACTAGCATGGGCATTAATAACAAAAAACTTTGAAGAGGACCAATTAATGATGCTATGATAAAATTGTTTTTTTATTTGTTCTTCAAAAATTTAACACTTTTTAGCACGTGTGACACAATTAGTCAACACACCATAACAATTTGAACAAACTTGAGGACCTAACGATCAAATTATGAAAATAAGTTAAACGGTGTAAGCGAGATTTAAATAAAAAGTTTCAGTATTCCTGACCATGAGTATGAGGTACTCCAGTAAACTAATAGGTGTTATTACCAATCACAATACTACAGTTCCTTAAAAACACACGCCATTTTTGCTACAATTTAAAACTATAACTTCAATTGGTAATTAGTTATTCTAACATGGCGCTTGTTTTCTATAGATAAAAAAAGTCAATCGTCTGAGGGTTAGTCAGAAATAATAATGGCTGGAGCCCCATGTTTTATATATGATTTCATAGCATGCACGGAAAATATGTAGTAAAATGAAAGTGGTTAAATGCGCTCTTTCAAAATCTGTAAGATTATTAGATGACCTGCATGCCAAATATCAAGTTGCTATCTTCAATATTGAAAAAGTTATCACCAAGGTTAAAGTTTAGGGACAGACACACTGACAGACAGGCCAAAAAAACAATATACCCCTAATCATTTGATTTGGTGGCATACAAATAAATTGTTAAAATTGGTACACAAAAGTATAGACACATGTTTTCACTTACTTCCCACCCATGTATGTAGTGCTGCAACAATACGCCAAAAACCGTATTGCAATATATTGTCAGTTCAAAAACCCGTATTGCAATATATCGCAATATATTGCTAACTTGTACCAAAATTATAACTTGCCAATTACCCGATAATCCCGTATATTCCAGTTTTAAAGCAAATTCTGGTATATATCTACTATAAATGTGCTCAAGAATAACAAGAAACACAAACATTCGCAAATTTTCTTAAGTATCAAATACATTTTGGCATTCGTTACTATTTTAAGATGTGATGAAATAACGTCCAACAGGGGCGTTTTTTTTTCACTGAACACGCGTAATTCACCAGACGTGATGTTCCCGTTTTTATACAACACAAAATACACCCATGCTTTCCATACGACGTTCTACATGTCTGTATAACTTTGCGCTCTTTTAATTCTTTTTATTGAGACAAAGGACAAAGCACTTTTTATTTGACGCTAGAATTTTTTATTATCGCATTAGCATTAAAATTTGGAAGCGTATTTCCGAAATTCGGATTACAAATTTAATAATGCTTAATTCAGAATCGAACGAAAAATTTACAGCTGTGCGCAATCAATTCAACGATAATCTGTTCAAAAGCATCAAACGAATGCTCCAATGTAACAACGCTACTCCGTATAATACACTTTCAGAATGCTATTTTTACGAAAAAAATATTTACACTGCTTTGTTTTGTTTACCTTGTTATCATTATTTCGGATGGCTTTTCTGGACGAAACGTGAATGAATTTTTTTAAAATTTTCGTACCGGTATGATGAAAATCGTATCGCAATACAATATGCGGATTGCGATATATACCGATATACCGGTATATTGTTGCAGCACTACATGCATGCATTCCTAGGCATCTATACCTCTGACCAACTAATTCAACAACAGCAATAAATTTGATATAAAGTGATTATTTCCTAAAGATTGACAATCCATGAGTACGCAATATGGGTCTATTAAACAGCAATACCTTCCAATGCATCTTCTGGCTTCATTCCCAGTCGCTCAACCATGTACCTGGAAACAAAAAAAAATGCAGTGACTTATCAATTCCATACGAGATAACAAACATGAGGGGACATCACTTCCATACAAGATAACAAACATGTGGGGTCATATCAATTCCATACCAAAGCTCCAGATAAGGTTTTGTGAAATTCTTAACGTTACTACCAGATTTTCAAAAATAATTCTTAACTCTGAAATTTTATTCTTAACGTTACTACTAAGTTTTGGAAAATAATTCTTAACTTTTCTAAATGACCTAAAAATAAATAATAATGGTTATTTTCATGCAAAAAATTAAAATAAACATACTATCAACTTAATTTAAACGAGTTCAACAGTGTCTATTCAGTATTATACAATTTTATTTTTCAAATACATGTACCTTCAATGCCCAAACTGTGCTTAGATTGCATGCCTTTGATGATTTTTTTTTTACATATTTCACAATTAAAACTGGTCTTCCATTCAATCTTTTCAACGATTGGCCACGGGAATTGTCCCTTCCAGTCGTTCAATGTTTTTTGTTTAAGTTTGGACCCGTTGTGTCGCGTTTTTTTTAGCTTTTCCGACTGTTTTGGCAACTGTACATACAACATCATATAAGATCTTTTCTATAATGTCTTTCTTAACATTCAACTTCGGCTCACTTTGCGTACAATATGTTAAAAGCATGTTTTTGCAAGCTTTGCAGTTTTTAGGACGCTCTCTGGGCGCCGCCATTGTTTTTGACAGAGAGACTGTACACGCCGCTTTTATTGGAAAAAATGCGCTTTGTTAAACAAACCCGATAACCATTTTATATAAGAACCGAAAAGATCTTTAATACGCAAAAAGAACTCAATAAAAATCGATACGAACCGATGTAAAAATAATATTCGTAACTTGATTTTGTAATTCTTAATGGTACAACAAGATTTTAAAATAAATACGTAAGAGACTTGAAAATAATTCGTAATTACGAAAATACGACCCTTATCTGGAGCTCTGCCATACCATATAAAAAACATCTGGGGACATATCAATTCCATACCAGATAACAAGCATGTGGGGAAATATCCACTTCATACCAGATAACAAACATGTGGGGACATATCTTCCATACCAGATATCAAACATATGGGGTCGTATCCACTCCATACCAGATAACAAACATGTGGGGACATATCAAGGCCATACCAGATAACAAACATGTGGGGACATATCAATTCCATACCAGATATCATACATGTGGGGACTTATATTTTCCATACAACAAATGAGAATTGATGTATATTTTATTTGTTTTATATCCATTTTTATAAAGGTTTTTTCTCTTTCATTAGACGACTTTGAAAGCACATGTCCCACTTGTCTAATGATACTTAATTATTTGTCGGAAAAAGAATTTTTCAGCGCACTTACATGCAGAATAATTTGATGGTACATGTAGCAACATGTACAATGTTCAGCATAAATTATAATATTGGACTTTGTTTGTCTCACTTATAACTTAATCATAACTGATAAGAGAAATGCTCATAACAGCTTTATACCATCTTAACAAGTGACCAATGTTTTCAAACAAGACAAGTACATTTGTAAATACGACAAACTTTTCCATAGAAAAAAAAATTTGAACAAGACTATTGCCAAGCAATATATGTCCCCTACCGGCTCCACCATTGTCAGATTTTTTGTTTATTTGTTGCCATAGCAAACAAAATTTTTGAAGTAGGAACAAAATGAAATGACATGCATCATGTCTATTTTGCCATCTATCCATGTTTCAAGTTTCATGAAAAAATATGAAGAATTTTAAAAGTTATCCCAGGATCCAGAAAAGTGTGATGGACTGACAGACAGACACACAGAGCGCAAACCATAAGTCCCCTCCTGTTTAACCGGAAGGGGACAAAAATATATTCTCTCTACGCCGATAACCTATTGATGTAAAAAAGATGCCACTGATGGCTTCTTGGTTAGTTTCAGGCCTTACCGACACACAATGTAGCCGGTTCTGTTGACACCGTGAGTGCAGTGGACTCCAATCAAGTGATCTGAAAAAGAAAACCATCATTTTTTAACACTTATTAGCCTCACTCTGGGAAAACAGGGGTTAATGCATGTGCAAGTAGTGTCGTCCCAGATAAGCCTGTGGAGTCTGCATAGTCTGATCAGGGACGTAAATATCCGTCTTAACTGGATTTTCGCTAGCAAGAGACTTCCTTTGAATGAAAAATACAAAAAAGAGCGAATGTCACCAATTATATTTGTATTAACGCATACTATAGGTATAGACACCAAAATCACCAAATTTGAGTGGATAAGTTAAATAGTTATGATTATTAATAGGTTTGGCAGCCATCTTAAAAAAACAACAAGAGGGCCATGATGGCCCTGTATCGCTCCACTGTTTTTTCTTTGCGAAAAAAACGTGTAATGCGCATGGGTTGAAATGTACTCAAGCATGTGACTTTCTCTTTCTATCCCTCGTCCCACTGGGCGCTTAAAGTTGGAAGGGTGAGCATTTTTATATATGGAAAAAGTTACTACCGTGTTAACTAAACAGACAAAAAAGACCGGGAATTGTTGCACAGGTCCTTTGCTTATAACGTAGGTACATTTATCTCTCCAAAAGATATTGTCGTTCTTTCTATTTCACATATTTTTAGATGCTGAAGATCAAATCTACGCATTTGATTTGAAACAGATTCACAAGACCCATAGGAATCAAAATGCCTTAACCCTTTACCAAACAACACATTTTGGACTTTCCCAATTTGAAAGAGGTTGCAAACGTCAATTGAATTAAAATGGAATATGAAGGAAATGATCCGGTAGGGTAGAAATAATTGTGATAAAAGGAGAAATTGCTCATCAACCCACACATCCCTAAGACCAACAGGCCTGAGAATATTATGATAATCTAAAGATTATTTCTTTATATTTATAAATGTATTTAATTAAGTAATACATTTGACTTCTAAGATCAATTCATAACTTGTATTAAGAAAATTATAAAATGGTCAGAAATATATATGGATTGTTGAGCAATTGACAATCATTTCAACAATTCATGATCAGTCACGATTCACAAATGGAACAATGAATCATTAGTTATTAAAAAGCAGCATATACGATAGTTAAGAACATTGCACTTCATTAATTTCAACACCTTCTCTTGGATACAAAGTTTGAGTTTACCGAGCAGTATCATATATTGACTTTCCTTGAAATAATTATGTTCATGGAAGTTGTGTTTTTTAAATCAATAATATATTATTAAACTGGTTTTACCACTACAAAAAAGACATGAAATTAACATGTCATCCCAAATATTTTCATCCGGATATATGGTCACTTTCGACATATTTAAATAAAACCCGACCTATTTCAGTTTATAAGAAAAACATTCATAACACATGTTCTTACTTCAATGCCTTTGTAAGCAGTCACCATCTGACCTAAAATGGCACTAAATGACAGGGTTTTATCTCATGTTTACAAGATGTTGATGTTGTTGTCGGTCACAGCCAAACGGCCGCAGTAATCTCCACTGGTAAACGTCATATGTTCAGTTTTGTGACCCCCAGGGCCGGGTCAAATTTGAGCCCAGGGGAATAATTTATACAAATTTGGTAGAGGACTATTAGATATCACTACATACCAAATTTAGTAGCCCTAGGCTCTATAATTAAGAACAAGAAGATTTTTAAAGTTTGCACAAAATAGGCCTTATTTAAGTATATGTTCATTTTTGTGACCCCTGGGGCAAGGTCAAATTTGTTCCTAGGGGCATAATTTGAACAAACTAAGTAGAGAACTATTAGATGTCACTACCTACCGAATTTGGTAGAAATAGGCCCAATGGTTATGGACAAGATTTTTATAGTTTGCACAAAATGGGCCCCATATAAGCATATGTTCAATTTTGTGACCCCTGGGGAACGGTCAAATTTGATCCCAGGGGCTTAATTTGAACAAACTTGGTAGAGGACTATTAGATGTCATTACATACCAAATTTGGTAGCCCTATGCCATACAGTTATGGACAAGAAGATTTTTAAAGTTTGCACAAAATAGGCCTTATATAAGCAAATTTACGATTTTTTGACCCCCCAGGGCAGGGTCAAATTTGACCCAAGGGGCATAATTTGAACAAACTTGGTAGAGGACTATTAGATGTCACTACATATCAAATTTGGTAGCCCTAGGCCCAATGGTTATGAACGAGATTTTTTAAGTTTGCACAAAATAGGCCTTATATAAGCAAATTTTCAATTTATTGACCCCCCGGGGCAGGGTCAAATTTGACCCCAGGGGCATAATTTGAACAAACTTGGTAGAGGACTATAAGATGTCACTACATACCAAATTTGGTAGCCCTTGGCCTAATGGTTATGGACAAGAAGATTTTTAAGTTTACACAAAATAGGCCTTATATAAGCAAATGTTCAATTTTTTGACCCCCCCGGGGCAGGGTCAAATTAGACCCCAGGGGCATAATTTGAACAAACTTGATAGAGGACTAAAAGATGTCACTACATACAAAATTTGGTAGCCCTAGGCCCAATGGTTATGGACAAGAAGATTTTTAAAGTTTGCACAAAATAGGCCTTATATAAGCAAATTTTCAATTTATTGACCCCCCGGGGCAGGGTCAAATTTGACCCCAGGGGCATAATTTGAACAAACTTGGTAGAGGACTATAAGATGTCACTACATACCAAATTTGGTAGCCCTTGGCCTAATGGTTATGGACAAGAAGATTTTTAAGTTTACACAAAATAGGCCTTATATAAGCAAATGTTCAATTTTTTGACCCCCCCCCCCCCCGGGGCAAGGTCAAATTAGACCCCAGGGGCATAATTTGAACAAACTTGATAGAGGACTATAAGATGTCACTACATACAAAATTTGGTAGCCCTAGGCCCAATGGTTATGGACAAGAAGATTTTTAAAGTTTGCACAAAAAAGGGCTTATATAAGCAAATTTTCAATTTTTTAACCCCCTGGGGCAGGATCAAATTTGACCCCAGGGGCATAATTTGAACAAACTTGGTAGAGGACTATAAGATGTCACTACATAGCAAATTTGGTAGCCCTAGGCCCAATGGTTATGGAAAAGAAGATTTTTAAAGTTTGCACAAAATAGGCCTTATATAAGCAAATTTTCAATTTTTTAACCCCACGGGTCAGGGTCAAATTTGACACCAGGGGCATAATTTGAACAAACTTGGTAGAGGACTATAAGATGTCACTACATGGCAAATTTGGTAGCCCTAGGCCCAATAGTTATGGACAAGAAGATTTTTAAAGTTTGCACAAAATAGGCCTTATATAAGCTAATTTTCAATTTTTTAACCCCCCGGGGCAGGGTCAAATTTGACCCCAGGGGTATAATTTGAACAAACTTCGTAGAGGACAATAAGATGTCACTACATACCAAATTTGGTAGCCCTATGCCATACGGTTATGGACAAGAAGATTTTTAAAGTTTGCACAAATAGGCCTTATATTAGCAAATTTTCAATGTTTTGACCCCCCGGGGCAGGGTAAAATTTAACCCCAGAGCATAATTTGAACAAACTTGGTAGAGGACTATAGCTGTCACTACATAGCAAATTTGGTAGCCCTAGGCTCAATGGTTACGGACAAGAAGATTTTTAAAGTTTGCACAAAATAGGCCTTATATAAGCAAATTTTCAATTTTTTGACCCCCCGGGGCAGGGTCAAATTTGACACCAGGGGTTTTATTTGAACAAACTTGGTAGAGGATTATAAGATGTCACTACATAGCAAATTTGGTAGCCCTAGGCCCAATGGTTATGGACAAGAAGATTTTTAAAGTTTGCACAAAATAGGCCTTATATAAGCAAATTTTCAATTTTTTGACCCCCCGGGGCAGGGTCAAATTTGACCCCAGGGGCATAATTTGAACAAACTTGATAGAGGACTAAAAGATGTCACTACATACAAAATTTGGTAGCCCTAGGCCTAATGGTTATGGACAAGAAGATTTATAAAGGTTGCACAAAATAGGCCTTATATAAGCAAATTTTCAATTTTTTGACCCCCCCGGGGCAGGGTCAAATTTGACCCCAGGGGCATAATTTGAACAAATTTGAAAGAGGTTCACCACAGGAACATTCCTGAGAAATTTCATCAGATTTGGACAAGTAGTTTAGGACAAGAAGATGTTTAAAGAAAAAGTTAACGCACGCACGCACAGACGCACGCACGGAGGCACACACGACGGACACAGGACCATGACATAAGACCCGCTGGCCTTTGGCCAGTGGAGCTAAAAACCAACTTTCCCAAGGTCCGATTCCAGTAAACTTTTTATATGTTATAATGTACCTTCTACCTTACCTGGATCAGTCAAAATACCTCTTGTAGCAATTTATTATAGATTTAGGGTATATTGACTTGACTATACCCATTAAACCCCATTTCTCCTAAAGGGAGGCTACATGCAAAAGCATTGCATTCAAGATTCATGTATTATTTGCCATCATCAGAATCCACATTCAGGCACAGGCAATGCTATTTGGTTTAAATTGGAGAAAAGGCAAGCAGAGTAATGTTCTTGTTAGTTTTTAATGAGACATCCAATTGATTCCACATCAACCTCTTCATACAATTTTAAAAATTATAACCTCAAGAAAACAGATTTCCGGCCGGCCGGACTGACGGACAGTGCGATTGCTATATGCCACCCTACTGGAGGCATCAAATGAACCATGATCTGTAAACATGTCTTAATTTTTACAGTTGATATTATCCAGTCCATAAGTCATTGCTTTATGACTAAATTTGAAGAATTTAAAGCGTTCTAAATGTAATAAACATTTGTTTGAAATTCCCATACAATTCTAACACTTATAACATTTAATTATGACAGCACCTTATAACAAAATAATTTAGACTCTTATAGTGTCAAAATGTTAAAACAAGAGAGCCTAAAAGGCCCAAAGTCGCTCACCTGAGATTCAAAGGAACTGACCTGTTCTCTGCAGCCAAAGATGTCATTAGAACAAAATGTTCTTACCAACTTTCATGACTAGTGAACACCCTAGCAGCCATGCTTTTGAACAGACCAGAACCATTTTCATACACATCAAAGATATCTTTTAAACATATATTATGACAAAGTTTCATGAAGATTCATGAAGACATATAAGGAACAAGAGTGCCAAACTGTCAAAGAAACGCCTGTTTGAAGGTTGTGGACAACTTGATAACTTTACCATTGAACTTGACCTAGATAGCATTAAGACACAACTTCTGACCAAATTTGGTGAAGATCGGATGATAACTACATCAATAAGAGAGCGGACACCATGGTAAATCCTTGAAATGCACTAAGTGACCCCGTGACATTGTTTTTGACCTGGCATGACTCATATTCGAACTTGACCTAGATATCATTTAGACACAACTTCTGA
Organism: Dreissena polymorpha; assembly: GCF_020536995.1. Lineage (NCBI taxonomy): Eukaryota > Metazoa > Mollusca > Bivalvia > Myida > Dreissenidae > Dreissena > Dreissena polymorpha. The sequence continues at coordinate 84,611,253 of NC_068362.1, forward strand.
CCAAATTTGGTGAAGATCGGATGAAAACTCACAGCTCCAGATAAGGGTTGTATTTTCGTAATTACGAATTATTTTCAATTCCGTTACGTATTTATCTTAAAATCTTGTCGTACCATTAAGAATTACAAAATCAAGTTACAAATATTATTTTTACATCGGTTCGTATTGATTTTTTTGAGAGAATTTCGCGTATTAAAGATCTTTTGGGTGCTTATATAAAATGGTTATCGGGTTTGTTTAACAAAGCGCATTTTTTCAAATAAAAGCGGTGTGTACAGTCTCTCTGTCAAAAACAATGGCGGCGCCCAGAGAGCGTCTTAAAAAAACTGCAAAGTGTGCAAAAACACGCTTTAACATATTTTACGCAAAGTGAGCCGAAGTTGAATGTTAAGAAACACATTATAGAAAAGATCTTATACGATGTTGTATGTTCAGTTGCCGACACTGTCGGAAAAAGCTAAAAAAACGCGACACAACGGGTCCAAACTTAAACAAACAAAAAACATTGAACCAGTGGAAGGGACAATTCCCGTGACTAATCGTTGAAAAGATTGATAGTAGGGACCCGTTTTAATTGTGAAATATGTAAAAATTCATTAAAGGCATGCAATCTAAGCACAGTTTGGGCATATGAAGGTATTTGAAAAATAAAATTGTATAATACTGACTAGACACTGTTGAACTCGTATAAATAAAGTTGCTAGTATGTTTATTTTGATTTTTTGCATGAAAATAACCATTATTATTTATTTTTAGGTCATTTAGAAAAGTTAAGATTTATTTTCCAAAACTTACAAGTAATGTTAAGAATAAAATTTCAGAGTTAAGAATTATTTTTGAAGATCTTGTAGTAATGTTAAGAATTTCACAAAACCTCATCTGGAGCTCTGAAACTACTTCAATTAGAGAGCGGACACCATGCTAAATACTTGAAATGCACTAAGTGACCCCGTGACCTAGTTTTTGACCCAGCATGACCCATATTCAACCTTGACCTAGATATTGTCTAGATACAACTTCTGACCAAGTTTGTTGAAGATCGGATGAAAACTATTTGAAATAGAGAGTGGAAACTGCTGTGGACGCCGCCCACCCTCCTGCCCGCTAAGGGTGAAACTATAATACGTCCTGTTTTTAAAAAGGGGCGTATAAAAATGCCCCGCCCCCTGGTGACCATCTTTTTCAAGCAACTGGGAACATTTTCGAACTTGTCCAAGATATCATTGGGACAAATCTTCTGAGAAAGTTTCATGATGATTGGACAATAAATATGGCTTCTAGAGTGTTAACAAGGTTTTACTATAGCTATACAAGGAAAAATGCCACGCCCCCTTGGCGGCCATGTTTTTCCACCAACAAGAACCATTTTCGAACTAATCCAATATATCATTGGTTTTACTAAAGCAATATATAGCCATCCAAGGAAAAATGCCCCGCCCCCTATTGACCATGTTTTTAAAGCATCCCAAACCATTTTCGAACACATCCAAGATATCATTGGGACAAATCTTGTGACCAAGTTTCATGAAGGTCGGAAAATAAATGTGGCCTCTAGAGTGTTAACAAGGTTTTACTAAAGCCATATAAGGAAAAATGCCCCGCCCCCAGGCGGCCATATTTTTCAACCAAACATTACCATTTTCTCACTAATCCAAGATATCTTTGAGACCAATCTTCTGACCAAATTCCATGAAGATCCGACAATAAATGTGGCCTCTATAGTGTTAACAAGGTTTTACTAAAGCAATACTTAGCCATACATGTATAAGGAAAAATTCCCCCCCCCCTGGAGGCAATCTTTTTCAAGCAATCAAAACCATTTTTGTTCTTGTCCAAGATATTATTGGGATGAATCTTCTGACCAAGTTCTATGAAGATCGGACAATAATTGTGGCCTCTAGAGTGTTTACAAGATTTTACTATAGCCATATTAGGAAAAATGCTCCGCCCCTTGGCAGCCATGTTTTTCAAGCAAACGTAACCATTTTCAATCTCATCCAAGATATCTTTGAGACCAATCTTCTGACCGAATTTCATTAAAATTGGACAATAAATGCAGCCTCTAGAGTATTAACAAGGCAAATGCTGACGCCTCACAACGCACGACGGACAAAAGGCGATCACAAAAGGGCACCATGAGCACATTGTGCTCAGGTGAGCTAAAAATGCTATGCTGTTGATGACAATTTACTTTGATACCAATATTATTCGTCCGACACTAATGTAAGTGAATTTTCTTGGGTCATCTCCACCATGTAATCAACTGTTAAAGGAACGTTCAAGCCTGAAGTCTTATATCAGATATTGTAGAAAAATATACAAATATTTAAGATCAAACGAAAATACCAGATTCTATGGATCTACGCAAACTTCATGTTCATAATATAAATGAATATACTGTACCTGGGCTGGATTCTAAGAAAGCATCTACTGCCTTGTAGAAACTGAAAAAAAATGAAAAGGAAAACTTGAAACAACAAGGCAATCCAAAGGGCAGCTTCACACTGCCCTACCCCCTTTAAAGGGCATTGGAGATAGGAGATTGGAGAAAGGTAAAGGGACATTTCACATTAAAAATTTAGCTAGTGTTCAGGACTCATACATTTTGCACATTGTCTCAATGACCTCAACATTTGAGCTAGGTTTCAAGAAAAATCTGTAAAAATACATAGAAGATATGGAGTGGAAAAGAAAATGGAGGCTCATACATATAATTATTTAAGTGCAGGGACCAAATTTAACCTATCAAGGCACTTGCATTTTTTTGCAAGTTGATTTTTTTTCAATTTACATGTTGGCTACATAAAACAAGCATAATCATTGTCACTGTAAACAACATTATCTAGATTGATGTTAAATTCAGTCATTCATTTTTTAACTTTTGAGAGCTTTACGTTTCTTTGCTGTCCCAGCGTCCTCGGATGCCGGCCTCTTAAGAAATTTGTCCATGATAGATGAACGTTTTTGATCGTGCAGACGGAAAGATTTTTAGAAAGTGGTAAACACCAAGACGCTTATAAGCCACAAGCGCCTAGCTAACCATAGCTTGTACCAGAGTAGCTTCCCTTGAATCTTACAACAACAATAATGGCGGCCGAATGTGTTTATGCAATTTTTTAACACTTTAATTGTTTAATTAAAGAGATTTTGATCTTGAAAATGGGAGTCGTGATTATAGAAAGTAATTATCTCTCAATACTCACTCAAAGGATTTATGGAAAAACAGGTTTAAGAAATCTGAAATTTCTACTCGCAGAAAATTGGAAGCTTTATATTTTTCAACTCACTATCCATAAATCTTGCTCGAATTTTGCGAGTATGCGAGCTAAGTTTCGGTCCTCGAAGTGTGACCTTGAGCTGGCATGAATGACTTTTCCCTTCTGTACATTATCTAAATAATTTTAATGTTGAGGCAAGGTGGCGTCAAAAAAAGTTATAAGGTTTTTTTAAGATTTTACTTAGTGACCCAGTCTTGAAAACACAATAAACATTCTCACCAAGTTTCATTAAGATGTGGCCTCTAGAAGGAATACAAGGTTTTTCTTAGATTTAAACTGGTGAAATTTTTGGACGCAGATGATCAAGGCTAAATTTGGCTTATCTTTGATCAAGCTTTACATTCTGCCAAGTGCATTAAGATTGACTGAGTCACACTTTTAACATACTTATGATATATTATATACATATAGATTGATAATAAAGTATATCTAAGATATGATACCTTGACCTGGTTTTTGGAAGTACATGACCAACATTACAACTCCCAGATATTTTTCAGGAAAATATTCTGACCAAACTTCTCCAAAATAGGATGAAAAATGTGGTCTCTAGAGTGGTAACAAGCTTAAAGATGATGACTCACCTCACGGGACACACAATGGACAAAAGAAATCACAATAGCTCGACTTGAGATTGTCATGCTTAGGTGTACTTAAATATTTCATAAATAAGTAATTTTATTTAAGCATCAACGCATATAAGCCCCTCATCAACGAAGATAGCTGTATTATTTTGGTTAAAAGCACTGTATGCACACAGCTTGGTTATTATAATGAAAATGTCTCCATTAAAATATGCAATTGCGACCTACGTTTTAATTATGTTAATTGTTGGAATTTCGTGACCCGGTACTAAGATTTTCTGGTGCAGCACGTCGTGGCTGGTGAATTCTTCTGGTTGGTAGTAGCGGGTGGTAAAGGTCAGGTCAATCACTAGGCCTAGCGATTGGTTGCTATCAGTCATGTGATTGATGAGCATTTGTGGAGTGAACCTGAAATAGTCAATAGTTGTTACCAGTACAAGATATTGCCATCAATTATATTCGCACACACCAATCTATGTCAAAGAGTAAATAATTGTTAAAACCAGTTGTGTTCAATATTATCTGCACCTATCTGATCTAAGCACAGGCAATGAAATATACCTACACATAGACCGCCAATTAGTATAAGATTGTCAACATTCAATGTATTAAATGTTATTTATTTCAATGATTTAAAGAAAATGGCAATAACGGCAAAAAAGTACTCAAATTCAAAATTTAACTGTCATTACTTACAGAATGAACCAATCTGGGAAATAACAGGTCAGCACAAAATAGACAACATGTTTTATTAGCTTTCTCTTGTCTAAATAAACAAATACAATTTTTATAAAGATTGAAAAGAAAAGTGAACAATCAGTTGAAAGACCAATAAGCATCCCATACATGCCGCTTATACCTATAGCTCACTGAACACATATTGCTCTGATCATCTGAAACATTAAAAATGAGCAGAGCGGCTTATTATTTTTATGTAAAAGAAACATTTCAAACATCCCTTTCAAGAAAACAAAATAGACTTTGAAAGACTTAAGCGTTATCTTAATTGAGGTATTATTTTATATAAGCTGTCAGCTCGATGAACAAACTTTGCTATTTTGGAAGCAAACATCATATCAGACTTAAAAATAATGTGACTATTGTTGTGACCCCTATATTTACTTATACCTTGTTAACTTACTATACTAGTTTCACATTTAGGCTAGAGTTTTCAAATTCTACTTTAATAACATTAATACCTGGTTAAATGTTTTTTGAGATCGATTAATGATATTGATGAAAAAACATACCATTGATCTTTTGCCAGTCTTGAGTGAAATTTCTGAAATAAAAGTATATTCATATCAAGCCTGAATTCTTAAACAGTTAAAGTAGTATTTATTTTATTAGTTTGGGAATTAAGGACCAGCCATTTAGATTGGGAAAAATCGCCTTGTTTTGGCAAAGATTTAGTTTTTTTTTCATACAAATGCTTTCAAATTAAGAATCAAAGTGGTTTTAACATTACATTTGCACATTTTAAACTCATAGAGCATGATTGTACTGGCTTCAATAAATTAAAATATGGCCTTTTATAGTTTATGACATTATGCAATATAAACAGGTCTATTCACTACTTGCAAGTCTGTTCCTGAATTTCCTTCAGCTGATGGGAGATAACCATACCTGAGTGAATTGATTTACCCACAAAAAAATGAGAAATTTTAAATAAATATTTTATTCAAGTCATTTGAGAAGATATATAAACCTTTTAAGATTGGGAACGGATGCATTTGTTTGGCCCCAAACTTGCAAACTTAAAAACTTACTGCAATGAGTTTAAGGGACCTTTTCACAGATTTTGGCAGATATTGAAGTTTAATTGTCATTAAAATTTAAATGCTTTATACAGTCGAAACTGACCTAACGGCAACCTGAATTTACCGGTCACCTGCAGACAACGGTCAGTCTGGAATCCCCCCGACCAAAAACACTCTAGATTACACCTGAATTCAACGGCCACCTGTCCATAACGGCCAACGGCCACTATATTCAACTCCGAAATTCATGTTTGAACTGAAATCAACGGTCACGCGTCAGTCGTCTTGAGTCGCGAAAATTAAAAACACTGCACATCATTTGTCCGTCTATTTTGCGGTTAAAGCGTTTGATAGCGGTAAATGCCTTTGATATTATAAAAGCGGCTCGCTGCGAGTAAACAAATAATAAGGTGTTGAGAAGGTTTGTTTTCCGGGGAAAATTGTGGGGGTTTCTTCAACAGAAAATATTTCAGAGTTTTTGACACGTTTAAAGTAATAATCGCTAATTAAATGACCGCTAATTAGCACATTGTACTTACAACATTGAGTATCGATTTTAAAATAACATTTTCGGATCATTCTTTAAAAGAGCTTTCTAGCGTTCACAACACTTCTAAAAGCAATCGGAATAATAAATCACGGAATAACAATGAGTGGTAAACGGAAGTTCCTCACATTAGAGGAGCGAGTCAAGTGTTTGAAACTATTTGAATCTGGAAAAAGTTCGCGTGTAATAGCAAGTGAGCTCTGTGTTGGACGTACGCAAATGCAGAGTGTGCTTAAGCGTAAGCGAGAAATTATGGAGGAGTATGATTCGAATGCAAATGTGAGTTTGAAGCGTTGTATTTTGTATGAGGTTGTTGAATTAAAATGCTTTTTGTGTGATGTTTGCGTACGAATAAATTTGAACAAACTTGTTGCATCTTTTTCTTTGAATTAGAACGGTACAATATCACCGTACTATCGGTTTATGAAAGCGAATCCGCTTTTTAGACTTGTACGGACGTGACGTCAACGGCACGTGACAAGTTTTATTAACTGAATGATCGAGATGCATGATTAAACAATTATACTAGCGTTGATAAAGTCATCACTTTAGTTTAATAACAATATGAAATTAAATCAATCTATAAAATATTATTCTGTATTATTCAATGTAAGTAAATTCTGTTATTATGCTTAGTTAACGGCAATGAGCATTTGTTGAACACTGTGTGCAAACGACTGGGTGGGGTAACGACGTAGCAATACTACCAACTGACAAACCATCTTAAAATTGTGATCCGAATTCAACGGTCACCTGTGGACAACGGTCACTTTGGTCATTTCCCTTGACTGACCGCTGAATTCAGGTTTGACTGTATTGATAAATTTAAACATTGAATATAAAAAGCTCCGGTATGAAAAAAAGAATAAAATTAAAGAAAAAAAAGTAACCCTCAACTGGACTCGAACCACTGACCCCTGGAGTAAAATTCTGGGGCTTAGACCACACAGCCATTCGTGCTCATACAAGTGATGTATTTTATACTTTATATATGAAATCCTTGTAGTGTCACAAAATATGATGACAACAACCCAACTCTCCAAATAATTCAATCATTTGGAGTTGCAACGTTTTATACTTTTCAGGTTTTTAAATTGTCAAAAGATGCATATAATCAGGGATAATTTTAGGCCTGCGTCCTGTACCCATAGAAATAGCAGGTGACGCAAACATTTGCTTTATATGCGTCTTGCAGTGTATAAATTATGATACTGAAAAATATTTCGCAAACAGAGAAAAACGAATTTAAGACCAAAAAACTTGCAAATCGACCAAAAATGGCCACCATTTTACTATTGTGCAATCAATAATCCGGGTCAAAGGAAAGCTTAATTTTGTATTCAACAATAGGACGCGTCATTATGATATGGAGCATGGTTGCATAGCACTATATTTTTCTGACAATTTTGTAATTATCTCGCAACTAATTAACAGTCCTCGTTCAATTCATGTAAAACATGCGAAAATAAGAAATCATGCAATTTTTCCTCGGGCATGGGCATGGGCTTTTAATTTGAAAGATGAATAAAAACTCGTAGTGCTTTGTTTTGAAGTGGAAACTTTTTATGTTAATTACACTCTTAATGGCTACAGTCGTTTAGATATGTCAGTATTGACGTAAAACAGCTCATCTATTATAATGGTCAAGTGGGGTTATTGTTTGTCGAAATACACATGCGTGAATGTGATGTACAGTGGCCTGTTTAAGTCTTGAAAACAATCTAGTCATAAAATTGTTGAGTTGCCTTTTAAAGTTCCCTGTTTAATTGTGACTAGATAGCCATGTGATGTCATTAAAATGTTGAAATACCCTGATCCACTATGTTTTTCTTCTGCTCATAGATGGGACCAATACTTGTTCTAATGGGACCCATAGATTAAAAACCTATGACTCCCTGGGACACATACTTTTGATTTCTAAAATTATCACTGCATATAATGGCTATTTAAGTGCATGGTAAATGTTCAGTATAACTGTTTCCTCACAAATATCATAACTACAATTGAAATTTGTGAATCTGAAACAAAATTTGTAATTTTGTCAATTAACCAAAACATGAAAAGGTCCCTTTAAGTTTAAATCACTGACTGAATATATTATTAAAAATGTATATTGTATTATGACATTTGCATATATCAAACCTACCTCATTCAATGGCACTTTGAATGTAACAAACCTTGTGCCAGCTATAACACTACCAATTGGCGTGTAATCAGTCCATCTGTAATGAGAATTTAACGAACACATACAAAAATGCAGATCATCCGAAAACCGTAAACATATCCGAATTACGAACAATTGTGTTAAGAAAATAAAACTTACACGCCAACATCACATACAGCGGAATATTTGTACCTGTCAGGTATTGAGTTGTTTCCTTTGTTGTGGTGTCTTCCTTTTCTGAATCCAGGCGGCTCAGGGTTCATTTTATGATATTTTAGAGTATATGACCGCGTTAACGTTTTCAGAAAACCCAATTTAGTTGCATGCGGTTACTTCCTCTTAAGTTGTAGGTTACAAACCATTAAAATATATGAAGACAAATCCCTCGGACATATCTAAATGTTAAATAAATGCAATAACAATTTGTTTGATTCTCTAAATGCCGGTGTTTTTAAAGTAAATACCAGAGAAAATACAGTTATAAAGATTGGAACTCATAGAGTAATATGATTATAGGTGCTACCTAATTTACGGGCAAAAGCTTTTTATGTTTTTTTTGATAACCATGTATTTGTAATAAATAAATTGACATGATTGTGTTCAAAATATTATAATTGTTGCAATAATTAAGTAATGCATAAAAAAATTAATCTTAAAACGAGTAAAATGTTCCTAGCTCAAAGATCTAGCAACTAATATTTTTTTATAAGACATACTATGGCGTACCATTTGGGTTGAAAGTCAAGAAGACCTACAAGGTAAAAAGAGAAATGTACGTCAAAGTACAATTATTGTACGTCGACATACAAATATAAAAAACACTTCGAAGTATATATTTGTACGTCAAAGTACAATTTGTACTTCGACATTCATGTTTGTACTTCGACGCACACATTTTCTGAACAGCCAATCAAAACACTTGTCTCTTGAGCGGCTTTTCCTTCAGATTTATTCAGAATAAATGTTTAAAATCTCTTTTTTAATTGAGGACAAAATGAATAAAAATATCAGAATTGAAATAGATTATATAAAAATTTGAAGAAGATTCAATGGTTACCTTTTTAAAATTAAAATTAGTCAGCATATTGTGAGTATTTATTGATCATGCGGGGCGGAGTATCACAACCGTCCAGCGCATTACTGTGTAGGAAATTCCCAACGTTAACCAAACATTTACCAAACATTAACGGGATAAATAATGTTTAATAATCCGTTGGTCGTATTTTGTGATAACCATAACTTGCATAAGTCAGAGGTTAATTGCGCCACCGGGTCAACAAATACGCACAAGTTATATGAGTTAAGTGTCAATAGTCGCATAATTTGGTATAAATAATAATAATAATACTGTTTAATAAATACGCACAATATCTATGAGTAAGCGGTCGATAGTCGCATAATTTGGTAAAAATAATAATAATAATAATGTTCAATGTCAAATATCTCTATAAGCAACAGATGTAAGGTGTCTTCTGATTGGCTAACACTCAAGGGTTGGTGAAAATTGTACGTCGAAGTACATTTCTCGTTCTACCTAGTAGGTCTTGTAGACTTTTGACGTCATGGTAAGTCATATAGACACGAAGTACTGGTCCTACCCAGGAAACACTTTTTGATTATCAAATGTCTCAATTCAACTTGACAGCTTGCTAAAGCAGTTGCATTTAGCATACAATTCACTGATTTAACATAATCAAAATCATGTGATGTGTCAAATCAATTTTAATTGACAAATTTGACAGGATTTTTTTAATCCAATAAGTTTAAGACTGTCAAATAACACACACTACGTATTGAAAGCCATGCCTGGTGCTTTCGTCTGTATACCACTGACTTCATCAGAAGAATGATTTCTATACTGTTGGGAAACGTTAACACCGCTAATTGTCTTCTTATTTATTATCAATGTATAATTATGTGTAACAGCATAACAACATACTTGTTTCGCAATTAAAATATTTAATAAATACAGTTATCTTGCAGGTTTCTAATTATCTTTCGCAAACTATTGTCGAATAGTTTAAATTTTGTCGCCACTAAAAAACTAGCCATTTTGTAGCAATTCTTAAATCACAGTCTAAACTGCATACACTTAGCTCTATAGTTACAATTTGAATGCAAATATTAGAATGCATCATGTTATATCATCCATATTTTTTTTATTTAAACATTCAAATAACACATAACACAGTACATATATAAAAAGGTATGTGGTATTGGGTGGAGATACACAACACTTCACATCATTTATTTGCACATAAATAGTTACAAAATAAGTAATACTAAAACACTGTCATTAACCTACAGTACAAGAATACTTACGTATATGAAATTACAAAGTGGTGTTATTTTATTACCTTTTACAAAATTAACAATGCTGGTTTTTTTGTACTAGCCATAAAACATTTATCATGGATTAACAAGTAACAACCAATTTATTAATTACACAATAGAAAGGAAATCACATTAATTGCATTATGCATTTACCAAACAAGCTATTTGCTACTGTTTATAATTACACTATCCTACTACTAAAAATGATCACAACAGGTACTTAGTGCTTTTACATACTTGTGGTAAGTTTTGTATTACTAGTTTGACATTTATTGGCAGACACTAAATTGTCGATATACAGACTTAATTTGCATGGGAACTTTCATATTTTTTCAGCATAATGGCCTTCAAATTGTTAATTTAACAACCCTTTGACATTGTTTGCACATCTGATCTTATTATACCATAGCTGATTTTAGCTGAAGGTAACCATTGTTTATAGATAGACAGATATAGACTTTTCAAAGTTCTATAAAAGTTCACACATGTTCCATCCAAGTAAACCAACAGAACCAATAAAGATCACCACAGATAATAACTGTATGTATAGCTTGGAAATTTTGATGGTTCAGAAATCCCTCCATTGTTGATTTCTGTAAACCAAAACTGTCAGTTTTGCTAGATAGAATGGATTGTGTGATGCCAAGCTCTTGCCTTGGCAGAACAGCTTCTAAAAAACGGAAAACCAACAAATATCTTAAAATTTGATCAATAATACAGACAATTTATAAATGTCTTGTTCATTTGTTGATTTCGAATCTGGAAGATTTTTTTACGTAATATTGTTGTACGAAAATCCAACGGTATCGGATTTTGTCGTTTTAGGCCTAAACTTATTATAGTGATATGTAACCTTTCGGGATATCGGTGTAAAGTGCGATCAGACGAGGTGTAAATATGTTACAAATTAAAGCTCAAATACTAAAAAGTTAGATCGGAATATAAAATTTTGTGAATATATGTGTTTCTAATGGATAACAGCGACAACTTACCAGAATATAACTCATGATCTTTTTTTGAGAGCGAATGGAAAATGCGTCACGAATTCTGACAAATAAACAGTAGGGTGACGTTATTGAAAAACCGCGAGAATACTGGAAGAATAGAGATGCCAACTATAATGTTTAAAACAAATATTTTTTTAACAAGCGTTTGTAATTTGTCTGGATAATAATAACAATAAAATATCGAAAAGATCAAATCAAATAAATTTGACAGAAATCTGATATATTTGGAAATATATTTAAGACGGGTTATGGTCACGTAAATTGTGTTTGGTAAAGACTGTCACTATATGTAGTGAACCAGTCTTCGGCTTATACCCACTCAAGATGAGTATTCAGGGGAGATAATTGAGTAATGACTTAATTCTGGAACGGTTGCGAAGAAAAACAATTAATGCGAGAATATTTAGTGCGATTCGCTACACAATTATGATGTCATTGATATAATTTTTCCTGAGGTAAGTATTAACATGTGATTAAGCATATGCCAAAGTGTTTTTGATTTGTTCAAGGTCATAAATAGCATCGCGAAAATATATGTCGCGTGGCAAATGTTTTTGAGACGCATCCTTATGTGGTATTCTTATGTAATTTTATGTCTAAATTTCCATATGTATGAACGGTCAACTCCCGCTTCGCGGGCTTTTGCCCGTATAAAATAATGAAATATATTGCAAAGAAGCATTGTTTCGTTTTAGTAATGTGCGCTTGTATCATTGTTGAACGTTTTGAAAAGATTTAAGGATTTTAAAAGTTTCAGTGCAACATTTACATTAACTTTAAAAAGTCAGACGATGTTAACGAAACAAGTCCGATGTTAGCCTGGTAAAATAGACGCATAACGTCACAACAATAAATGTAATGTTCAATGAATAGTACTGCATGGTAATTGTACTTTTAATCCCAACATGGAACTTCTGATAGTATATTGTTTAAAAACCTACCCGTCCATTTTCGTCTAAAATGTTCTTCGAAAGGGCACATGATTCATCACATTGAAAAGTTAAGAAATTGTTTTATGAAATATGTTCAATTATATGTTAAAGCATCACAAAACCATTTCTGTATGACGTGAAACCTTGAATCGACACCTCTTGAAGCGATCAGAATGCTTATTAAATCGCTTTAACAGATGAACATATAGAAACGTCATGGGTTTTGAAACAGGAAGCAGAGCCTACGCAACCAAACACAAATCGTTCAGAATGAAGAACTAAGTGTGTGTGTATTCAAGGTTTATTTACAGGTCGCATCCGCGTCTTCACGACTACATATAGGTACGGACCTGCCCCTGTGACCTTTAAGGGGAGAAAATTTAGTTGTGAGCCAAATAAGGTCAGATTTACCCCGGCTATCCGGGTAGCAGGTAAAGTTTTTGAATGAAATGGATCAGTGCACGATGGCCAATGAGACTTTTTTTCGTGTGTGCGCGAATGTGTGTGCGTGTGTATGGGTTATGTTGATGATGTTGTGTGTGGTGGTTTTGCGGCGCGGAAAAGGAAGGGTTTTGTCAAGTTGTTCGTGTCTTAGCGTGTAATCCCATGGGCTCTCTCTGTCGTGCTTATGGATAGTGTCAGGTGTTTAATGGTGTTGCAAGGGTCAGACTAGTTTTGGAAAGATCATTTAGTTGAATATAGTAGAGTAGGGGCTGAGTTTGTGTGGTTGGACCGAGATGATAAGTTCGTTGGGGGTCGGGAAAACAACAACAACAAATACCGTCACCATTCTTTTTTTGTCATGTTGGTTGGGTCATGTCAACAGAGCCAGAGTGCACTGACGAGATGGTATTTCGCTAGGCGCGCCCTACTAGCCCAGCCGACACGCTCCATCCAACATGTTTTAATAGTGTACACATGTTTTAATAGTGTACATATGAGAAAAAATAAATGCTTATCGTATTTAATTACAACATTATTTACACCTAAAGGGCCGGGTTGCACTGTTGGTAAATGCGATTTGCCCACGTGCGCATTATTGCATCTTCCGATACTCTGTGTAAGTATGTGTGGAAGTATGTTGTCTGTGTGCTTTCCCATGTCTTCGTAGTCGGTGGCTATTTACAGCTTAAGAGAAGGAAAAAGAGGGTCTCGCGGAACCCTGGGTTTTGTTATATAGAGCGTTATTTGGTTTTAAAAGAAGGATTAGAGCTTATCCATAGTGGTCTAAAAGGCCGAGTGACATATGTATTAGGGGGAGCGTACCATTCCGTCGTTGAGATTCTTAATTCTCACTTGAATTTATTTCAACTGATATGTATATATCTGGTTTCGATTTTGTGAGTGCTACCGGTATACTGTAGCCTGAAGATCACAATGTGATATCGTAATTCTTACAAAAATCTATTCCAGACATTTGGTAGTGGTATTCAGTGAATTAATCATACATTGCTATTTATCATGTTTAATTGTAAATTGAATCTACTCCAGCTTATATGTAGATGTCTGATTTCAATTATGTGAGGGCTATACTGTAGCCTGATAATCACCATGTGATATCGTAATTCTCACAAAAATCTATTCCAGACATTTGATATATAAAATACATGGTTGGTGCCGAGATGGAGAAAGTTTATCCGGTGAGTCTTAGAAAAAGAAAATAGGGCGAGCTTTAGCGAGATCTTCTCCATCTCGGCACCAACCATGTATTCGATTTGTCCTGCTTCATGTCGGTGACACAAATTGATATAACAATATAATTATTCTTGTCGAGCCTCCTACATGTACACAACATTTTAGACGACCGAATAACTACCGATTGTGTCACGTAAAAAATAATTCCACTTTAATCTGTTCCTTTTAATACTTTCCAATTGAAAATATGAGAAGAAATAAAAAACTAATCGAGAATGTGATATTTTTCTCTTGGTCTACAATTACGATAGCAGCAGATATTGGTAAAATACTACACCCTTGTGTAGTGTATTGGAAAGGTTACACTCAACTATGTGCAACAGCTCGCGTAGGAATACACTACTTCCTGTTGACCGAAAATTTATTCGACCCTGCTTTATTAGATCAATGTTTGCAACAGAGGCAGGATAAAGTGTTGTTCTGGGTTATAATTAGACAAGATACAGGCTATATTAGACTATGCCTGTTTTGTCCCTAATTTCCTTCATGTATATTTATCCTGATTACCTATTTACCGGGGTTGTAGTTAGTCGAGATGTGTGTAGATAGTTTGCGTTTTATTTAGTAAGTCATTGGAGAGCGAGTGGCACGGGCACGCGGTTTATTATCACGCTTTGGAAAAGGTTTGGATCGGGGCGGATCGAGACCGATCGGAGTCTAAATCGAGCAATTTGGCAAATTATGGTCTTCATTTCGACTTGTTTACTTTTTCTTCTTGTTTTATGTTGGCCACGATCCCGCTACGCTTGTTTTTAACATGTTCAATAAGCGTGGCGAGAGCGTAGAGCTCTCCGATCATGACGACTCTACCGCGATCATACTGCGCTTATGAAGACTCCATTACGCTTCTCTTGCGAATCGTCACGATCGGCCACGCTTTGATCGTAGTACAAGCGGCGTCTATGTGTGAAAAGGGGGTGGGGGTGGGGGGTAAAGTACCAAATGCAATGAAGAATTGCCAGAGGTCATAATACACTAAATAATTTCCCTATATAATTCAATGTAAATGCGACAACTTTGAGCGAAAATAAATGCAACATTTTGCACATAGAGACCCCCATAACCATACCTTTTCTTAAAGGCCATTCTAAGCGGAATCGATTTATGCAATAAAAAAGATATGTCATGTACAATGCAAGAAAGAACTTGACACAAATCAAAATCGACTGTTTTTGCAACTTTTTTTCCGGCCGTTTCTTAGTGGAATGTAACCTTTTCTAGTGCAATGGTTTACTGTAGTCTTCACGTGTATCATATTTCAGGGATTCAGTAGTGAACACCTATTCATGCCCTACCATTATCACCGCAAGATAACACACGAATAATGGTAAAAAGTGTAAAACATGCCTTCCTGTCAACTATGATATTTTTTTAGAGAGTACAGCCCTACATGAAGCGATCATTTAGTGTATTGTAACCCAGAGGGGGTAATCACGTGATGATCTAAAGGAAGTCAAGATAGCGACGTCCGTGCCGAAACATGTATTTTTCGCCGTTTTATACCCTTTGTTACTTTTATATTTAAATATTAAATACCGCTCACCTTCCAGCAAGTAAGTGATGAGATGAGCGTTTATTTCGTAGTAATATTCGCTCTATAATTCGACCCTCCGCAAATTTCTTAGCGGGAACTTTTTGCCATATAATATGTGATCTTTGCTGGGTTTCACTCATTAACTTACTCTCATGCATATAATCACAGAAATATTGTTATGTAAAATGCATATACGAATATTCTTTTAATGTTTCTTTCTATGTTTGGTAAACAAATAGATGTGTACGCATTGTTTTTTTAAGTAGTACAAACTTAAAAAGGTTTTACGATCTAAATGGGTCTTGCTTTTGAGCTGATCACAAAGGGATCCCGATTTCAGCCAAAGTTTGCCCGTTGAATGCTTTTCTGGTGTAAAATTAAACGTGATAAAAGTATTTTGACTATTTAATATTTAGTAGGACGAAACTAATAGCTATTATCAATCAAAACCAAACATAACTTTCGAATGCCGCTCCCATTCAGTTCAAAATTACGCATGTCTTTTAGCTTTTCGGACGCAACACATCTTTTTATGTGCAACTTAAATACCTTGAAAGGTATCTCGTATGAAACATATAAGAGAGATCCTCTACCTACTTTGATCAATTAATGTTTTAGAAGTAACACATTAACCACGTTCAGGGGATCAACTGTTATATATAGTCGAACATCACACACAATAATCCTCATCTGAAAATCTAAAAAGATAAGACACAAGGGTGTTACATCGTGTGGTGGCACTAAATTAAATTAGTTTAAATACGACTACGTCTAAAACTTGCGACGAAAGTATGGGTGATACTTTTAAAGAAGCTGTATATATCAAAAGCTGTTCAAAAAATTATCTTCTCTGACAACCTTGTCCAGATATTTTTTTTGGCATTTATCATCACAAAGTTCGGTAAAAACGTGCACCTGGGTTCAAAACCGTCGACGCTAAGATAATCACCTGACTAATTAAGGCTAATACAAGCAAAGTACTATACAAACTTGATTTCTCACTTGAAAAGAGTGTTTAATGACAGACAGACTGTGGTATAACCGGCTGTGGAGACACCCTCGGTTGATATTCCAACGATATGCGTCAGCAGGACAGCGAAGAAGATACATAAAAGAGTAGGAGCGAGGACAAACCCCTGTTTGACGCCGCTGCTGATTTCGAAGGCATCTGACATCGAGTCGTAATACATTGCCTTTGATGGTGTACTGGACCGACTGACCACACACAGGAGTCACGATGGACAAACTTGGCAAGGACGGTGAAGTGTCCATCCATGCTGACAAGGTCGAATGCTTTGGTCAGGTCTATGGAGGCGACGAAGAGGGGAGTTTGCTTGTATCTGCTATTGTCTTGCAGTTGATTGATATAGAAGATCAATCTATTGTTGATCTCTCTGAGCGGAATACGCACTGTAACATTGGCAACACTATAATAGCTAGCTTCTCTAGTCTGAAGGACACGTGAAAAGATGTTTTCACAGCACTCGCAATGATCTCCCTGTTGTCGTTGCAGTCTAACGCCCTTGTCTTTCTGCAGGGTGATAATATTGGCATCTCTCATAACTTAATTTACCGATGCTTCGTCCCAGCTTTGACAGAGAGGGTTTTGCAAATGTTGAGACACTGATGTCGCATTTACTGACTTATGGTGTAATGTTTAATGGGAACGATGTATGCATGGCATTAACTGTTTAGATACGAGACGCGCGATACGCAAATAGAAATTAATACTGTTGCCCTTACTTTTTACAAACACCTTTAAATTTAGAAACGACCTATTCTATAATTTATAACATTTATTTGTAAGAAATTACATCAAACGACAATTTGAATATTATGAAAATAGAACAGATGCAAATGTTAACAATTAAAATGTACCCGTACATATAACATGGAACTAAAACTATAACTCAAACGAGCATACATACTACATGTTGCAATGGAGAACGTAGCTTAACGCATTTTCATGCCAAAGTATGTTGTTTCTTGAATTATAGCCAATGTACATAGTTTTTGTAATTATTAAGAGATGGTTATAATATTATACGCATATATAAAAAGCTGCCTATTTTGAACGTCAAATAAAACAACATATTTCAAACATTTAACAGCATATGTAACATTTTGCGGATATAGACATCGAGGAAAAGATTGTGTAAGCATTTTGGTGAACTTAAAACACGAGCAGGAAAGAATAACAGTTGTTTCAAAAAAACTACAAGAAACATTGATACGCCTCAATAAAATTTCACGTCCACTGTTTGAATACGGATTCTTCCCGCTCGCTGTCAAAATTTGGACAGAAATCGATGTGAAGAATTTCCGAGAACCCTTCGGACTTCAACGGAGCCTCATAGTTTTTTTTGTACACGTTGTAACCCACGTCCGGTACCCGTCGCACCGTGCCGCTGGTCTGTGTTTGTCGCACATAATTCAGGTGGTTGGCAAGATCGATAGGCGTGTTCATCACGAAACAGCGACATGGTACACCTGTTTGACGAAAGAAGTATACGTTTGTATACTGGCAAATACATTAACCGCGGCTGAATTATACATTTAATATGATAACCGCTGATCTTTTTAATTTGAATAGTACACTTTACCAATTATAAAATGTAACCAACCTACTGAAATAAATTGCTCTTGGGATTTTAATTTTATGTTTTAATTAAGCTCATACATGGTAAATATGTGTTAGAAATTTACCCGCGGCTTTGGCTATGTCCACAAATTCCTTTCTTGCTGACACGCTTGGGTTGGTGTTATCGGCCACGACGCTTTTACCTTGCATCAATGCTTCTTTAGCAACCTGTAATAGCTTATAAAAATGAATCCGAACTTGGTTCTTAGAGGCAATTCCATCCGTTCAAGTGATGGTAAGACAAAATATCCCACCGAAAACATCAAATTAATATCTACTATTATAAAATGCTATTATATCACGGGGTTCATCAACTGCTCGACAACATAAAATAACGAACCTTGACACATTTTTGCATGGTTCCCAGCGTGTCCCTGTTAACGGCGACGTATCCGTGCGCCTCCAGGTAACGTTGCCGGAACGTGCTCTTTCCGCTAGCGGGCGCCCCAACCATAACGACCACTTCCGGACACTGCAAATTAAAATGTAAATAACATATTTTTTACTATATTGCTTTACTTAGAAATGGAAAAATTCCGGTAAGAAGTTGTTTACTAAGGGTCAGGGCGCCCATGTTTTAAAGCTCATATGAACATACAGGTTTTTAAACTTTACTTACAAATATACTTCGTAACCGGTATATACATTAAAATGTCTATCCTAGACTGTTTCTAAAAAAGTATTTTTTTTTTTATTAGATTCATAATTCGTTATGGTACGGTACTAGTATTAAGCTACTTTTAATTACATTAATGTTCGTGGACGTATTTGATTTTTCGGCGTTGCTTTGTGTTCTACAATGTTTCAATCATACTAAATATATACCCTGGTCGCGAAAAAGTATAGAATGAATCTCTGATATTGTTGCACTAAAAGCCTAACAACGGAACCGTTGTATACCTTGCTATGGTAGACAGCCTTGTCGCCAGGAGGCGCCTTGTTCAAGAAGCTAGTGGGGTTGGGAGAGCCCCAGTCGAACTTGGCGGGACTCTCGCCCTGGAAGAACTCTTCCGGTGTCTGGAATTCTATATGAAGTAACCACGAGTCTGGTCATTCAATGTTGGCTTGCTATCAAATTTTATTTATTACAGATAGACATGTTGAATAAAATGGAAACCCTTCTTCTTGTTATGCATTTTAAAATGAAGAACGTTTGAAGTGTTATACATATTCTTGCATTAATGTATACTTATTTATGATAAGCATTTTTAGGGTTATTTTAATTTTCCGACAAGATTGCAAGCTAAATTAGTGTCTACATAGGTTCCAATTGACAAAGTCATAAATACTGCAGTCATCTTTTGATAAAAAATGCAACAATGATGGAAAGTGTTCGTAAGAGTGTGTGTTTTAATTTGATGTAATGGGTATGTAAATGATAGAGATGTTCATCAGAAACTGAACAGAGCTCAAATTATTTATAAAAAAAATAGTAACCGCTGAACGCCTAAGCCAATAATACTGAAATCTACGTACTGACACCAAGGTTGGCTGCGAACTTCCGGTCGCTGCAAGAGAAGTCCTTTGGTTTTCCGGGCGACCACTCCTTGGCACGACCCGCCGCGTCGCCAACGTACAGGCTTTGGGAGCGATCCACCTGCCAAACGGAGGTGGATAATTTAACATATTATTTTTATTTTATTGATACTACTGATAAAGGCTATGGCCGAATATGTTAGGTATTTAATAAATTTAAAAGAAAACAACAACAAAAGGAATGTGTTTGTACGGAATACTATATTCAATAATTTAAAATATTTTATTAAAAAATCATAGCAAGTCAGTTATGCAGAGTCTAAAACTGCTTTAATACAATTAATATGTGTAAATAGTATTAAGACTTCTTTTCCAAGATTTTTTAACGATACAATTTCGATGCCGTTTAAAATTTAAAATTAAACATTATCAATCTGGATGTGTATTTATTTCGCATTAACAACTCTTATGCAGTTGCATTGTTGGATAAAGCTAAAAGAAGCCTTGTGAAAACCAGTGAGTACTTTATATTGACCGATACCCAGTAAGTACTTTATAATGACTGGTACCCAGTGAGTTATTAATATTGACCGATACCCAGTGAGTTATTTTTTTCTGATATGTTCCCAGTGAGTTATTTCTCACAGTCGTGTAAACTACTAAGTACTATTCCGATGCCTAGTGTGACATTGACCTCACCTTGACCCCCTGGTTAAAGCTGCTCTCCCAGTGGTCCCACATCAACGTGCTCGGCTTCCGATAATGGTTCTCACCCGTACACACGAAACACTTAACAATAGCAATAACACGTTTTTTAACAAACATACTTTTAAGGCACCTACATGTTCATACAAATAATTCGACTTGCAAAGGTTATTTCTTTGTAGATGGTCATAATCATTGATGAAAGAATTAAGTTGAATGAAAATCCAATAATACCCTAACGAATTGTCGAAATTATGGAATACAAAGCTATAGGTGTTACCCTGAAATGATGTTATTCACATAATATCATTTCGAGTAGAAAACACAAGGCCTGTCAAGGAAAACTCGATAAATTTAGAACAGAAATCAATTCGTACATAGTATACTTTAATTTCACCATTACAGAAATTCCTAGTTCTTTAATAATCGCTCCAATCTTCTGAATCTGTTTCCACTCATTTAGAAGAGAACATAATTCATATGATTTAATTATACGATAAATAATTATATGAATAACTTATACGATAATCTCACCATGACGGGAATACTGAGTTCTTTAATAATCGCTTCAATCTTCTGCATCAGTTCCTCTGGTTTAACCTTGAGTTTTTCAATGCCCGCCTGATTTGTGAAAAATAACACCCGGTAGCCGCTCTCGTGCAGGTCTCGCAGTTTCTCGGGAACGCACGGATCCCACCACTCCCAATCGTTTGCCCCTGGAAGAACCAATCAAATTTGAATCAGAAGAAATGAAAATACTTTCGTATTTGTGGATTTTTTGCGATTTCATACTATTTCGGGAAGGTAGGTGGGGAATAATAATTTTCAGAAACCATGAAGAGAACCAACATTTTTAAGGTAACGTTTAACATTGGGTTTGATAGGGAGTATCTTATTACTTATTTCTACATTTGCAGAAAGAAAGTAGTCCAACAAAGACTTATTCGCCTCAAAACGATGTGTATAAAATGTTATTCTTTTCTAATGCATTATTTGAAAAAACAGACAGACGCACTAATCCCCCGTGTTTCGCGCAGTACACAATTAATTCCTACTCAATAGAAGAAATTTCATCAATAAATAATATTGATGCTATGCCGTTAACATCGAACACGAACCCAGTCACGGAATGTGCAATGGAAATAGTAATTGATCGTAGTATTGCAACTTGCAATCTTATGAAAATCACCTTTAGTCTGACGCTTCTATAATTATAATCGAGCAAATTTGATTATAATGAGAAAGGGCGATGTTGGAATGTAACCGCAAACAATAGCAAAATAATACATGTAAGAGAGACTACCGTTAAATCACGAATTATGAGGAAAATACGAGCATTGTCTTAATAGTACTGCAAACATCGATTTCCTTTCTTTAACTTCGATTGATCCCGTTCCTTACACATCTATAAATAGACATAATATTGATAGATCTTTGCTAAAACTTTGAGCATAACATTTGATATTTTTAAAATATTCTGCATGTAATTTTTTTTGTATATCGCTGCAATACGATATAGCGTAGCCACTAATTAACTTTCAGAGCAAGTTCCGGTAGTTAGGTCCATATCTTAACAAATGAAAGCAGCAATGTAGGATGAATTGAGCGGTTTTGAGAGAGACAAAACCATGCACACATATACATATATGATGTTTACATGGTAATGTAAAACGATTTTGGAAAATAATGAACAACACTATCTAATAAAACGAAGACTTGTGAAATATTTTTGCATGTATACTATATATAAATTTTCTAATATCATCGCTTATTATGTACTAATTAACTGCGCTGAAGATATATAATGTTAAAGTATAAGGGCGGTGTTACATGCCTCACTTTAATCACAGGAGTTTGAAATTCTATCCATAAAGCTAATCTAAAGCTTTATGGATACAATTTCAAACTCCTGCGTTTTAATGTATACCTGATGCAAATTTTCTTCCGCTCGCAGTCTTTATAACGGTGAAGTCGATATCAAACCCTGCAGCCTTCGGACAGCCCGGTAAGGTGGTCGACCCCAGCAGCATTAGGGGATTGATACCCTTGATCAACTCACCAACTTGGGACCATTTTAATTCGCTCCCTAAATCAGTTTCCCCCCTCGCTCGCTTTGCTTTAATAACCGCGTCGTCAGCTGCTTTTCGCTTTAATCCTTGTCTTCTAGCACTCATTTTAGTTTTTCTTTTTACACTTGTGAATGGTGTAAACACATTTAGAATGACTGCCTATTATAGCAGCATTTCACTCTTTATATATATCACTGAAACATGCCGGATATTATACATGCCAGATAAAAATAGCATGTGACATTACCTGTTCAAGTTTAAACAAATCGACTCGTTGGTTCCCGGTGTAGCTTATTGAACCCCGCACTGTTCTATAAATAGCAGCTACGTCATTGTTACGTTAAGAAGTACAGTCTATGCTATTTTTGTCGAATAGAGCATTTCTTTTCCATACATGTTTATTAAGCGAAACAAAAAGCGAACGCAAGTGCATACATATCAACACATGTTAACTTCAACGGTATGACATTTTATATTATAATTGGATTCTACATAAAAATGTTAACAGCATTAGTATTAAATATCCAAGCTAGTTTGGTCGATTACACGAATTGAAATGCTAGACCTTAGGGATAATGCTTTCATACTGATAGAACGAATTATAATTTTAGTTATGAGAAATAGTTTTGGGTGATTTTTTGAAATCACAAAAACTGTGAACTAATTAATTAAATTCATCGATATGAGGGTGAATATCTGATTAGGTGCCACTTTGACCGGAGTTCAACTAAAAAAAAATTCTTAAGATATTGATTTCATTTCTTCACCCTGTGGAAGGATATTGTGTCTAATATATACCCGGAATATATATTAAAAGTGTGGGCACAATACAATCCATCGCATTGTGTTGCTATAGCAACAAATGTTTAGAAGGTGCTGCTGACATTTCTCAACACCGTTACGGACATTGAGTATGAAAGACCCAAATATATTTCATATATGCATGTTTTGAAATTAAAAATTTAAACTGTATCATTAGAATACCAACTTATGAATCTGTCAACAACCATTTTATTAGCCACTTTATTACTACACTTTATTACTACACTCAAATTACAGCCGTAACCGTGTTGAATAAAAGTTTTACTACAAAGTATTATTATTGTTGTTGTTGTTATTTTCTGAATTAATGAAATTTGGTAGAACTCTTTAACTGTGATCATGTATAGATTTCTAACCTGCCATGTTAATTTATTTTGAGAGAAGATAGTTTTGAAAACTGACACTGAAATAATTAATAAATAAATACCCGTAACGGTTTTGAAACCTTTGTAATTCATATACTAATTTCACCACCGTTACGACTTTGTCCACACCGTGATTGGTAATTTGTAACGGTGGTGAATTCAACGGTCATTTAAAAACTGTGCATATATGACACTAAAATAACTTAATTAGAAATATTTTAGCCAGGATTATATCTATATGATATCGTATTTCCATTATAAGTATATGTTATGTTGGCTTATATAAAACAATTCATATATTGATTTCACCACCGTTACGACTTTGTCCACACCGTTATTGGTTATTTGTAACGGTGGTGAATGTAACGGTGGTGAAAAAGCCACGTTTTGACGTACTTAACTATAAACATGATCGTGAAAATATGTTTCTTCTTAAAGAACTACATAATTCAGTATTACTTAGTAAAGTTTGTTATACCGCTTAAATTTATATATACATACATGCAAGAACAGTTGCATGCACGGTGTGGAAAAAGAATGAATATAACATTCATACTTACCACATTTGAACATCACTTTTCAGTTGTTAAACAATTTTTTGAAATGTAAACAAGAACAAAGGCGCTGTAGACTTGTATGAGCGGGAAAAATAAAAAATCACGTGGTCATTTTTGCGCTCTTTAATTCAAAGAGTATGTAACGGTGTGGAAATTCAATATCAAGGACACATTTTTTTGCTATTATTTTATTACATTAATAGAAAAAAGAAAAATGTTTTCTTTCCAAATTTAGTTATTCATTTTAATTTAACAAATTCTTTAGCAAAGGAGGATTTCCTTTTAGTTCAAATAGTTTTTTTGCCAATGCTCCACTAGTACATACATGAAAATCCGGACACAACACCGTTACATAATTCAAGGGTATCCATTGGGTTGGGTTCAAATAAATATATTAAAATCTATTTGTATTAATCATCTTTTATAATGAATATGCTCTAATATGATGAAACTATTGACATTTCATGAAAAGGTTAAAAAAAATTCATATGCGTACCATAAACACAAACTGGACAGAAAATGGCACCTAATCAAATATTCACCCATGAACACATATTAATTTAACTTTGTTAGAGATAGTTTTATCTGTTACTACAGGTAACCCGTATATACACTTCTCTTTGTGTTTTTAATTTCAAAAACAACTCCTGTTGATCCACTGTTCGATATTAAACTAGTTATAGAACAGCAAAAACACTCTTCTGGCTGTTTCAAAGGCTGGATTATACGCAGCATGTCTTCAATTTAAATATGCTGAATAAGTTTCGCAGCTTGTAAGGTCCAATATTTAATAAACGTTTTAAAATGTAAGGTTTCCTTTTTACACTTAATTGAATGATATATACAGTCGCAGAAAGTGATTAAGGGTTTTCTGTTTACGCAACACGATTAAAAGAAGGAACAACCTCATATCGGCATAACTTGTGTTTTCGCTTATACAGATACACGTAAACAATTAGGAAACAACAACTTTACATTGAATTCTTGCAAAAAAATATATGATATACTATATTTTTCTATTCGACATCGTTGTTTTTTTTCATCTTAAAGACGTAACGAAATTCCTTTGCTTGTACGAGTTGGTATTTAACTTTACTTGAACAAAACATAGACTTTTTATAGTGGAAAAGATTACAGACAACATTTCTTGCTAAAGTGCAAGGAAATGGAGTGTTAAATTCAACATGCATCCTTTAACCATGTACAATTTATAAATATTATAAGTCAATTATTTTTTTCGCATCAATGTACTGATAATTTTTCGCATTTTACACGTATTCTGAATGTAAACTCCTGACAATATTGTTCTTATATCGCCCCGTATGTGTTTAATAAGTGTACGCGTATTTGCTCCTTAAACGAATAAGTCTTCAAGGTTGCTCCTGATTTTCACCGCAATAAGAACAATTATTATGGACATCATGAGTTATCATGATACAAGAGGAACATGTAGGGTGATAAAAACCATTTCTTGAAAACATTTTGAAATATTTTGGGAAGACTAAAGCATATGACATTAATAATAAAAGCTTTTGGTAGAACTGGCTGATGTAGTAAACTATTTAACTATTTATAATGATATTTGTGTTTATAGTTTTGACAAGTAAGACATTTTTAACATAGTAAAGTAACTAGGAAAGGGGTTAGAAAAATGATACAAATGTTAAGTATATATTTCAAAACGATAATAATTTAAAAAGGAAATATTTTGAATCATCGAACAAAATATTTTGCATACAAGTATGGAATTATTTATGCATTCTATATAAGGTTTTGTTGAATGCATGATATTGTGTGCACACAATACAAGGAAAACAGTTTACTCTTTAGATGTTGAGTTGTTACTGCATGCTACACAGGTGGTCACTTTTTGATGCTGAATGATAATGTTTACACCATTTTAACATATGTATGAATCGGTATAGAGTGAATATAAGTCAGTTCAACTGATTCTGATGAGCAACGAACATGCGTTGTAAAATAGTATGTCTACATGCTTAATGACAAAATTACAGCGTAAATACACTCCTTTGTTGTACTGGTTCACTTTTTTCCTACTCGAACGTTATGGCCAATCTAAAGGCAGATTTGTCGTTCCTTGTCAAGCAGATGCGTTCAAAATACGTGTATTTACATTGATTATTTTGTCTGCATCTGAAATGAATTAATTCATTTGTTGAAAATGTATTGTGTTCCAAGACTTTTGGTCCTAATTTGGCAAGCCTCATCTTGAGAAAACGTCATTTGAAATGACGTCACATAATTTACGCTGAATTTTGTTTCAATGGCCCTTATTTGAGAGAGTTAGGCGAGTGCCCTTTTGATATAATGCAAACACAAGCTTGCATCAGTGCTTTGACATATTTTCTGTATGAAAAGTTTTTGGGTTTTACCTTTTTAATTGAACAGTGTAAATTGATGGCTTTTATTGAAACTGGAGATGGTTGGTATTTAGCCACACTCTATTTACTGACACACTTTGATAACGATTTTAGCTTGATAATAATTCTATTTGAGTATTATTATATATTTAAAACAGACAGGTAAAAAATGTTTGCGAAATATTTTGTTTACATCGGTGGTTTTACTATTTTGTTTTAATTCATAGAGATAGATCAAACGTAGCACTGCATATATTTTGTCTAAGTGTGCATGCATTTTTGTAGCAGGATATTAAATCCTGACCAGTTTTACTTTTGATCCTTTTCATATAAGTGTATGATAGGTAAACTGATTGGATGAAAGTTACATGAGCTTTCTAAATATGCATTCCAAGCTTTATGATGCAATCCAACTATTGAATGTGCTAGTTTATATGGCTAATACGTTGAACCAAATTTGGTATGTCAGGGATAAAATAAGACGTCATAGTACATACATGTATTACCATTCTGAAGTAATATATGTATTTAAAGACGCATACTTTATATAGTGTAATTAAAATTCATTTAAACATCCACCTGCTGGTTTCGGTGAATAAATGTAACATTATATAAAATTATTATTATACATGGACGTAATGTATACTAATCATATCATTAAACACGGCATGTTCGCTAGAGATACTTTTGTTTTTAATCTGATGTTAACAATAGAGCTTAAGTTTTAATAATTGAACGAATTGGGTCTTGTTGATGCAAACTCATTCTCATTTCTGTCAATCAATGGTAAAAATAAAATAAGGCAAATTGAAGTTTACCGCTTGTTTATTTCATATAATTGTCACATATCTTATTTTAACACGTAGCAAACTAATTTGGATAGGAATGAAATACCTGATGTTTATTGATATGTAACCTTAACAAGAGTTTAAATCGAAAGCGACATATTTACGGGGATGTTTTTCTTGGTAGCTAATTAACTTCCGCCCAGCAGTTGTTTTGCGCAGTTACATACAGACGAAGACGAATATTGGACATACAAACGAAGTCATTTCATGTTTGTTATATGCTTCATCGAAATTTTCTAATTGTGTGAACTAAAGTATACATTTTTCAAAAGCAACTTGTGATTTTTGCTTCAAAAACGGTTTAACGAAGTAAGCGTTGTGTTTACTGTGCACTTAAGTATAACAGTGTAAAACACCTATGTTACGTAAACTGAAGCGTTCATGGCAACAATAAACATCCATCTAGAGGATTTAAAACTGTACTGACAACTACAATAGAATGGTAAGAAACTCTGTTAGATTTTAATGTTTAATACATTTTTACCTTGTCAAGTGTTTAGTTTTCAAGTAAAATATAAATATCGATTGTTAATAACAAACTATTTTACAATAAGATATGTTTTATGGTATTTTAAACGGAAATGAAAACTTAGCGTGAAAGTACCAGATTTCGAACCTCTTAGTATTTGACAGGTTTAAAACAAAACTTGAACTCTTTTAAAAAGATAATAGTGTGTTCATTTGGATAAAAAGATAATTCCTACGTAGCCGACAACTTTAATGAAGTGACAAAATAGTTGCTGTTATTTTAAATCACAAGTAGCCAACATCACCCTGCCATATAAAACTGTCATGGCCGCCAAAATATGAGTACCTGTTTTCGAACCTTTCAGTTTTTACTGTAAATTTGATAAAAATTATTCCAGACTTGTTCATAATATTATGAAACTAAAATATAGCAATAAAACTTGAAATACAAACTTTTATTAAACAATTTTATTTTTCCTTTTATTTATCAGTATAATAACACAAGCATAATTTCACCCGACTCCTTTCTGTTTGCAACATTATTTGATTTTCGGCAGTTTAATCAGGCATCCCTGATTTCTAAACAAGATAATATACATTTATGAAAGGTAATGGGGAGTATTCCTTGTGTTTTAATTGTTATTTTCATAAATTAAATTAAATAACTGAAAAAAAAAATAATTTGAAAAACAAAGTCAGTGATGACACAAATGAATTGATTCCAACATTTTTGGTGATAGGTCACTTTGACCCAGTTAAAAATAAACTTGTCACATGACTTTTCCATCGTCATGTAACTTGTTGCAGCGGCCGAATGGGGTCAGTTGGAAGTTGGTCAGGAACTGAACAATTATCATTTTTTATACATTTGTTTTTGTAATAATATAAATAGATGAAAACTGCAGTAAGAAATGCACTTATTTTTACCTTAATGAAGGTCCATAAATAAAACGGTTTATGTTTGTTTTATTCTGTTTTTTTTGCATGATGTTTGCTCGATTGCAATCGTTTCAACTCAGCAACACACCCTTCCATCACCAAAGCAAACCACGTTCTTGCACCCTCACCCAGTCACTCACGGACACATAAATTAAAAAGTAAAAACTGCCAATTGGCATGTAAAAATCTTAATTTTGATTACCTGCCATGAATACATGACTTAATAAAATGAAACAAATACAACTTCATGATGGACAATCCGATCTATTAAGAGGATGGTTAGTCTAATACCACAAAACTAGCCAACATTTGAAAGCACGAATTTGAATGAACTAATATGATAAAAGTCCACCACCCCTTTTAAATACAAGTCGCTTTTAAGATTTTGCTTTGTGTGTGCATGTGTGTTGAAAAGTCACTGCTTAAAAAACCCATTCAAACGCATATTTTCAGTATAAATTCATGTTAAGTACAATCAAATAGGCAAAGATACAAAATATTATTTAAACGTGTCAGCTACTCGGCTGGTAGAGTACTGATAAGATCCGAATGCAAATACCCTGGGTATATCAATTACTTGGAAGCTATTTTACTTCCGCCCAAGATTTTTTAAACAGATAAGTAAAACATTATAAAAGGAATGCTTTAAATGTAAAGGTATCTTTGTTGCTCACATAATTGCTAATTTCAATCTTTAACATTTGTTTAGTTCATTTAATATTAACGAAGTTTTCTGAATTGACCCATGCATTTGTAAATCAAAAGTGAAAGTGAAAATATTTGGAAAGCAGACGCGTTTAGTTCTTCCCAGAAGGAGAGACTTTGTAGAGTTAACAAATGTGAGGTCGTTTTTTAAAATGGTAAGATGTGCATTACCCGTTTAAACATCATAGTAGTTCTTAAAAGCTTTCGCTTACAAAAACCTGCACAGAAATCAAAATAATAACAGTGGTCAAAAGTAATTGTGTTGGTTATTGTTAGTTCTCATATACTTTTATGTGATAAATGCTAAAGAGTCATGTAAGAGCGCCTTTCTTTCGGATTTTTACTCCGAATTATTCCACTAGCAGATCATCCTGTGTACACAACTCTGTTTTACATTATTTCTAGTAAATTGATATCGTTATTTAAAAAATATTTTTTTATCGAAAATAATTTACCGTGATTATTTCTATTACTTTACAACAATAAAAGAGATGTTTTTTATAAGCTATAAATTATCATATCTAAACAAGTTATGTGATTTCAGCTTTTATAATCAAAATAACAAATCATTTCTGAAATTGTGTAGCACTATTGTGAATATGTAAATGTATCATTGATCAATCTCCATTTATGCATTCAAATACAGAACAATCTTAACATCAACTAGGTCATATTTGGGCTCGATAAGTTTAACCATTAGCAATCTGCTATCGAATATTTCAATGACGTAGTTTAAAGCATATATCACTTTACAGTATGTCACGCGCATTCGTTTGTCGGTAAGTTTGTTTATTGTCGTTCATAAATCGCTGTACTTGATTAAAGCAAAACGAAAATAAAACATTTCAGTGCACTTACTCTAATATTTCTAGATGTTGCACGACACAACTGATCTGGGAATCAAAATAATATCTTTTGTAAACATCCATTACTGTAATGAAACTAACTTTGGTACATGCAATAGATCGTATTTGTTTGTACCTATGGAGAAGAGTACTGTTGTTTCTTCACAAAGTGAAAGCCACCAGGAGAGAAATCGGATTTTCAGAGCGTGATCCGTTAATTAACAAATGTTAAATTACCGTTCAATTTGATAAAGTTAAAATATACACACCAAAAACAAACGAACGCACTGAAACAGTATATACTTCGTAGGAACGGTCAAGGCAGTGGGCTTTAAACCGGAGTAAAGTGGCATCAAACCACATACCTCCTAGAATTTCACATAAATCACTGTAGTTTTAACAAATATTTAAATCACATCATTTATATTCAATAAAAAACGTATACGTTTAATTACCAATCTGAATGCAAGAAGAATGAAAGAAGCATTTAATTTGTCAATCGTCTGGAATTGAAGTCGTTTAATGCTTGGCAAATCGCAAATTTAAACTATAATGAATAAACGTACAAACAGCTTAAAATTGCATTCATAGCAAGTGAATTCAAAATAATTAGTAAATTTAATGAATTATTTATCATAATGCATTACATAGTTATCATCCGGCTGTAATATTTGGACAAGATATTAATATTTAAGAATTACAACTTTAGAAATATCATCAGATTAGAAATTCAGAGAGTCATGAACACGCAAGAACGATATTGAAGGTGGTAGTGGTGGTGCTTTTCTTATTATATCAATATGAATAAACTTTTTTTACTTTGATAATTGATTTGTTAAATTTCGAATATCCACTACTCACAGGCAAAAAGCGATGGCGAGCTGGTGGTCGCGGCTATTGACTTTGGAACAACGTATTCCGGATGGGCCTTTTCATTTAAGCATGACTTTGAAAGGGATCCTTGTAAAGTTTCGGCAAAAACATGGACTGGACACCAGCTGACAACTCTTAAAGGTGAGTAGGCAAGTAAGTAAGATGCAGTTACGTTCGCAAATAAGCTATGTCAGCAAATATAGCATTTTGAGCAAAATTAATGCAATACTTGTATATAAATTTAATACGTTACATACTTAAATCAATAGTTAATTGTTAGATGTGTAATTGTCGTGTCGTTTATATGCGTGTCAGTTGTAAAGTGTTCGTAGAATACAGCTGATGTTTACAGAAATAGTTTGTTAACATGTTTTGTTATATATGTTTTAAATGTATTATACAATAAAGACACGTGTTTGAATTGTTTCGTTTTTAATTTAAAAAAGGTAAACTACAGAAAGTTAAGTGTACTAAATACATGTTTCTTAAGCGTCAAGTCTGGGAATTTGGCCATTCCATATTTAGCATGACCTTATTTTTTGTAAATAACGACACTACATTGTTGCCAAATACAGGAACTCCATGACACAGGTGTGTTCACTTATTTAGATGGAATACAAATACAAATCCGCAAAATACTGTCATTCCAAATAATTGACCTCGATTCGTGTGTCAATTTGCTGATATTCTTATGAAACAAGTGAACTAAACAGTACAATCTTGTTTAAACATCGGGATAAGTTGAGTTACTGATAAGGTATTTTACCCTGTACATCGTTTTAAATTTTACGCAATCAGAAAAGAGCTTATCATGTCATGCTGGTACAAAGTAGGAAAACGTCAACTAGCGTTAAGGTCAAACACAGATCCACTGTTGGATTTTTTTGTTGGAAGCGTTGTGTTTACTGTGAACTTAAGTGTAACAGTGTAAAACACCTATGTTACGTTTAAATGCGTTGCAATTGCAATTATAACAATTATTTAATTTAATTTTCTCATTTTCAAAGCTCTGGTAAATGGCGATACAAACAATACATCTTAAACATATTTATATTATTTTCTAAAAAAAAATGTAATTCCAATTTTCAAACTTTACCGTAATGTGTTTATGAAATGATTTTCATCTAAATTCACCTTCAATTTTTTAGCATAAATATAAATATGTTGGTGGTAAAATATCGATCGGCGGAATTCACAGTGGACCGAAAAGATTCCTGAATGTGTCGGAAATAACAAGTGAAATTGTGTACTACATTAAAAGCAGAATATGACATAACACTAGTAACGTCAGGATTTTTTCAAACATTTTGATACTAGTACTTACATGTCTAGTTCATTTTCATTTTGCGAACGATTTGTATGATATATAGGCCCAACGTGCGTGTTGATTAAACCGGATGGAAAAACCTTGGACACATTTGGTTATGATGCCGAGACGCAATATAGCCAGCTTAGTCAGAGTGGGGAACATAAAAAGTGGTACTACTTCCAGAAATTCAAGATGATGCTTTGGAACAAGGTAAATTAATTATAAATACTTGTATACGCCTTATACTTCATTAAAACACAAATACCAAATTGATTGTAATCATATCAAACACAATGCGATTATATTTATAGCCAATACACAAAGACATGATGTTGGACGATGAAAGTGGTAAAAGCCTACCAGCCATTACCGTGTTCTCCCTGTCAATAAGGTAAAGTCAAACAGTGATTGAAACCAATGCCTCTTAAACATGCATGTACTCGATATATTAATTACACACATGAAAATATGACCAAAACAAAATGTTTTTGTTGCATTTGGCTTTTTACCGCATACATAATTTCTCGTCTGCAAGAGTTTCGATTTGTTAACGAACCCAAATGGCAATGCAACGCGATAATATAGTTTCAAAATTGTCCGTTCACACTTACGACCGTATACTAAAATTATTGTTCGAAGTGTAACAAATTCCAGCAGGAATGTCCCTTTGAAAGATTTAAGGTCTGTTGTACCAAATTATGAAATATATTTCAAATATCAAATATGAGTGTCCGGAAATTATCAATTATTGTTTTGTGGATGCATACGCTTACTTTATATCAAGCGCGAAAACCTGAGTTGAATATTAAATACTAAAATAACTATTTACATCTTTTGTTCTATTTTATTTCGACAAGGTCGTGTCAAGGAAATAAAATTGAATCATAGACGATATGTACATTTTAACCGTTTTGACAAAAACTATATGTGTGGTCTTGATAGCTGTAAATTAGGCAACAAATAAGGCTTTTTAAGCAATAACCATCTCTAGTGTTGTTTTCAGGTTCATGATCGATGATTTGACTAGTATGTCAAATCAACAGGTAAGCGGACTGAATCTGGAAGACATCTATTGGGTGCTCACTGTACCTGCTATCTGGAATGATTCAGCAAAACAGTTCATGCGTCTTGCCGCTCAAGAGGTAGCATGTTACCATTTTATATACGCCACGAGTTTCATGCATTGATATATATAAATATATAT
Source organism: Dreissena polymorpha (assembly GCF_020536995.1). Classification (NCBI taxonomy): domain Eukaryota; kingdom Metazoa; phylum Mollusca; class Bivalvia; order Myida; family Dreissenidae; genus Dreissena; species Dreissena polymorpha. The sequence continues at coordinate 84,645,295 of NC_068362.1, forward strand.
AATTAAGAAAATATTATAACGGTTGTTTGGCGTACTCATATTTCGTATTTTGAACAATTCGGAAAAGGAATATGGTTAAAGCCACACACCTTGAAATTAAATACATGTTGATCAATACATATAGATGCAATTTGAAAGTGTGTAAAATTGTCATTAAATCTATAGCCTAGTTAGCAAGTAATTTATTATTTTTTTAAATTTATAAACCGAAAGTAGAATTTCTAAACGTATACGTCCATTTCGACTTAGGCGGTTATTTTTAAGTTTTAAAGCGCAAAAAAGACGGATTTCTACCTTGTAACCACCAGATATATTTTAATCGGCATAGATAAAATTAAATCTACATCCTAGTAAGCAAGCAATTTATTATTTTTCAAACGGTACCGCTTATAAAACCGAAAGTAGGATTTGTAGACGTTTACGCACACAAGACGACTTTCTACCTTTTAACCACAAGATATATTCTAATTGGCATAGATAAAATATGTTTCTTATTTTTACTTAAATTTACTTTCATTTCAAGGTGTGCGGCTTTAATGTAACAAGTACTTTATCAAAATCATATAAGAGAAAGCCAACGCATACCAAAATGCCCAATCTTTGTTCTTACCCCTTAACGGCAGAAAATATGACCACAAGATTTAGTTGACCATTATATTTAGATACGCATCAGTTATTTTGTACATGTAGTGCGAATTCAGGCTTGTTGAGGGAGCGAAAGAGAGAGAGAGAGAGAGAGAAATGGTATGAGAGAGCGAGGGAGAGAGGGGGAGAGGAGAAGAAGGGGAGAGAGAGAGAAGGGGGATGGACAGGAAGAGAGAGGGAGAGACAGGGAGAGGGAGAGAGGGAGAGCGAGGAAGAAAGGGAGAGAGAGAGAGGTAGAGAGGGGGAGAGGGGGAGAGAGGGAGAGAGGCAGACAAACAGACAGGCGGGCGGGCGGGCGGTCGATCGGGCGGGCGGGCGGGCGGGCGGGCAGACAGGCAGGCAGGCAGGCAGGCAGACAGACAGACAGACAGACAGACAGACAGACAGACAGACAGACAGACAGACAGACAGACAGACAGACCCGACCAGACCAGACCAGACCAGACAGACAGAAACGCAGACACGCAGACAGACAGACAGACAGACAGACACGCAGACACGCAGACAGACAGACAGACAGACAGACAGACAGACAGACAGACAGACAGACAGACAGACAGACAGACAGAGGGAGGGAGGGGGAGGGAGGGAGGGGGAGGGAGGCTCCTGAGGGATGGAGGGAAATACCATATATATGATCAAAGACTCACTCATGTTAAGTATTGGTGTTTGTTCTTGCAGGCTGGCATACCATGTGAAAAGTTATCAATTGCATTAGAGCCTGAGGCTGCTTCGATTTACTGTTGACACGCTCCAGTCCAAGTTGACGCCACTGCAGGTGGTATTTCGTCCTTCAAATCGGGCAGTAAATACCTGGTGTTAGATGCAGGAGGTAAGAAAATGTTATAGATATTTCTTGATGTGGGTGTATGATTGAAATTTATTTCACGATTGGTTTCAGAAACAAAAAACTAGTGGCGTGGAAACGAGTGAAATTTTTACAGTTTTTGTAACCACGAGTGAAATAAGTATTTTAACATTCTTTTAAAAAGTGCAATACGGGAATATACACGTCATGAAGAAAGCATTGACGTCATATGTTTGTTTTAAATGGCGTTATCAAAATATAATCTAAACAACGACACATATGAGTATAATAGAAAAAAATAATGTCATAATAAAACACGTCGTTGTAGCAAACTTTCCGTTATTATGTGTTTCATGGATTTAAATTTCAACACGTTTTTTTTTAATATTCGACTCACATTTGTGTTTGTAAAGAAATGTAACTGACAACGATATACCGATGTCTTGGATGGAAAAATAATGCAATATGTCTTATATTTTCAATCAGTGACACAAATAAAATCGTATTGACATTTTACTGAATTTAATCTATTTTCTTTAAGAGATAAAAAAAGAAAATCATTTAATACATGAAGAAGCTTTCAGAATTTTGTAATAAAATCCTACTTCCATGTCTTAGTTCCCCAAATACATAAAAATAAATACATCATGCGAATACGTACGAAGTTAATAACAATATTTAACTACAACACATTAATGAAGTAAATATGATAATACACTTGCTTGGGATAACTCGTGCAGGTCTCGAAAATAAGTGCCCATCTTGACCTGTTATCAACAGTGTTTTCTTTAAACAAATTGTTATGCTTGCAAGGGCCTTTAGGTGCAGTAAACACAATATAAGTCAGATGACAATTTTTATTACGTGGTCTTCATAATACTGAACTGAAAACTACACACAACAGAAAACTAAATTCGATGTAAAGTACATCGCAAACATTAAAATATGTAAATGTATCATGATAAAAAGAGGTATTTTAACATCTTATATCAGGGACACATACAAACAAATGGATGTGCAATTTTGCGATATCCAGTAACAACGCGAAAAAAACAGGTGCGCGAGATTTGATAATTTCGATCGATTAAACGATGACTTAATCAATAATGCGTCTAGATGACATCGATTGCAAGAGATTTCGCTCTTGTATGATGTTATGTTTTTGATACACCACTTACTTGTTTAATAAACAAACACTTATTCATTCATATTTTTAATAATAAATCATTTATTTGTCTTATTAACAAGCGGTATGTCACATGTTCGGATGCATTGACGAGTAACAGTTTCCGTTTCTTTATCAAGGGTTCACTTGTCGATGTATATCGCACGTATGTACATGTTCAATTTCAAAAGATCCTATTTTAATTAATTTTAAATCTTACCCTGGTCTGAAATATCGACATTATCATTACCTGTCAATTGCATACAATTAACATGTATAATTGTTCTTTTATCCCCCGAAAAAAAGTTTTTTATTCCGTTGTACTCCATTTGAACATAATATCCGTGGAAGTTACTGACAATGTCTTATAAACATAACACTTTTCTTATGCTGATGATAAAGCAAAGAAAAAATCACATGCTAGCTCCACCTTGTTGTGATACATTTGCGGAGTATAACTGTGTACAAATTTCGCGTTCATGTATTGAAAAAAACATTATCAGAATATAAAGGCAAGGCAATTCAGAAAAGTCTTAAATCGTATATTTCTGATTATAAATCAGTAACATTTAAGTCATTGTATATGTGTTTTAGTATGATTATTATTATATCCGTTCAAATCTACAGAACAGGAAAAACGACATTAAACATACAATATACATAATTTTGTGCAAAACACATTTTTTACAAGCATAGAATCCCGGCTAATGGTAAAATATACGTAATTGGGTCACTGAAAATACAAATTATAATATGCATGATAGGTAAACTTGGTATTATCCAAATTTAGGAATCTATATAAGATAACAATAAAATCATGATTAGACATGTAATTAACAATATATTCGTATTAATTAAGCTAAAGAAAATATCCATAGCACGTGAGCAAATCACATTTTTGTACCAGATAGTGCACAAGTACCAATGTAAAATGTTAAATAGAACTTAATAATATGACTTACAATTTTATGTTTATTATTTCAACAACAAAATACAAAAATACCCTTTGACCTGGTGATGCAGTAGATTTGGTAGATGTATTTAAAGCCTACAGCAATACAAAAATCTTATTAAAATAAAATACAAAATCACCTTCTTTTAAACTTTTTTTTAAGTTTTGAAACTTAATATTTATCATGTGTTCTGTGAACACATTATTATGAACATAATTAAATATAAAGAAGTAATTTTGGAGTTAAGCGAAGATTTTCATTGCGGAAATATGTTCATTTGTGAAACACTGCAAGAGTTTAATTGATTCAACGGAATGTCTGAAAGACAGAAAAAAGACAGACAGATATAGATAGTTTTTACAGACTTATACAACAAAACATCGTATAAATAATAAAATATACAAATTATTTTCTTATGTCACATAAGTGCAAATAATTACATTACATTATGATACAAGTTATGTTAAAAACATCAAATGCAAATAAACACAATATATGACAAGAACACGTAAGTTCTATCAAGGGGTGATGAAATCTATTAATCCGTATTATTATTTAAGATCGTATTTCTTATAATTAAAGCTTCTTTTATGTTTTTCTTTCATCTGCAATTACTTATCTATACCATGAAACCAAATACTTGTGGAATTTATACACAGACAGATAACATAAAATATAAGGATAATATATTTTTTTTTACTTTCATCAGTTAAACAATTGCATACATATAGCAAAGTACTCAAAGTACTGGTGGAGCGATTTTGCTCAAATTTTGAGGTCGTTAAAACACTATACACCGTAAAGCCAATCAACTTTTTTTAAGAAAACGGATGGAAGTAAGGAAGGGTGACAGGCTGTGAACATTATATGATTTAGCTATTGGGGTTAAATGTAAATGCTGCTTTTTAAAACAAGTCATTGTCATATTTGCCAATTGATAGCTAAACTGCGAAGATACACTTACCCAGTTCCAAATTTAACAAAGATTTGATAAAGACAAGCATTGAATTAATTTCTAATGATTACAGTGTAAGGTTTCTGGTTCGTTCTTGTCTAAGTACACGGGCCTCTGTATGTGTCAAAGTATAAAGTAAATCCATTAAGTAGCAAGTAAGGTACGGCAAATGTTAGTTTTTGAGCAATTGGATACTCAATGTCAACTAGGGGTCAAGGTAAAATATTCAAGAGAAAGGTCTTGTCCAAACGGGTGTTTTGTCCAAGAATTAAGTACATCCATTCAATTATAGGGGAAATAGTAACATCCAACGTGGAATTCGAACCTTAGACCCCGAGTTTATCATTCTGGTGCTGTACCAACTGAGCTAGCCAGGCGGACACATTAGCCTTCGTCATATGTATTATTTAAATATCAAACAATTTCTGATAGCTTTGACATCTGGTCAATTTTTGCAACGGAAAATGCCGAATCACTTCGTAACAGTGTTCGTGTGGTACTTATACCATGCGGTCGGAGCTATTTTGTTTGTGAATGCAACATTTGGATGCAAAATGGTTAGTTGCATTAACGGACTTCTTTCTTCGGTATATGTATATAATGTTACCTATGGGGCGAATTGCAGAAGGCAATCGCCCCAAAAATGGTATTCGTCTTCTAAACCAACGGAATCACAACATATACAATATAACGTTCATTTCATGGAATGTTGTTCAGAGCATATCTGCCAGTTTGTTTTTTTCAACGGATATGCAGAGACTCTTAATCTAACATAAAATAAGCGCAAACGTCTAGGACGTCAGTCTAAATATTCACCGCATTCCAAAGATGATTAATAAACTTAATAAATATCTAATACAGAACTGTTTTTTATTTTACCATACCACTCTTGTTTAAAATTGTCAACTCTACAATTGAACTATCTAACACAACAATTTACGTGTACAACGTTTGGATTTTGAAATACATAACCAAACCCAAATATTTAACATGTTCTGAATATTTGTGACCCAATTTTGTATAACTTTTGTAACACTCGTTTAAAGCTTGTTTGTAAACACTTTGCATAACAATATTTTCATTGCATTGTATATAATTTAAAACCAAAACTTTATAATTTTAACATACCTGTTTTACATACATCGGATATCTACTTCATTCTCCATATACAACAACGTAGCATGTATTTATTTGAACCTGAAACAATCGTTTGCAAAATTTTAAATGTATGCCTGTATTATAATATGAGGCATATTTTAATATAGAACCCACATAAGAATCAAACAACTGAAATAATATGTTTGTTTTTTCTATCAAAGTCATGAAAGGTTATCAATAATGTATTCAAGGCTTTACCAACCAAATGTTCTTGGTTTAATTTTAAACTTCCAGTATATCAACACCGCGCCTAAATAGTTAAAGTTATCAACAACTGCGATACCATTACCATTGTATAACCCTATTTAAATTTCTCCTCTTTCCGAAATACTATTATTTTAGGTTTTTGCAGTATTAGCATTAAGCCCCCAAGAATTGCAGAATAAATATAATTTATCTAAATGTGATTGGACTGCAGCAGTTTACTTGACTAAAGTAGCCATGTTATCAGCAAAATATAATAAAATCAACACAATGTCATCAACTAACCAGAGTTAATGTTAGCTTGTAAGTTAAGTTCAAGATCTTCAACAAATAAAGAACACAACACCGGCGACACTACCTCCCCTTGCCTCAGTCAGACCGCATAACTAAAATAATCTGAATAAGATGAACATGATTTAACCCGTGACTTAACATTTGCATACATACCCTTCACTATTTTAAATAATTTACCCTTTATACCAGACTTAAACATGTTCAACCATAATGCATCGCGGTTTATACTTTCAGTACATTTTAACATAATGACGTATATAACATACAACGTTTATTTTCATTTAAACAATTGATTACAATCGACATCAATATATAAATAACAACAAACGTTGAATAACTTTTCTAAATCCGATCTGCGCATCCGAAATAATATTGTTTACATTGCAAAAAGTTTCAGTGCGCTTGTTCAAAATCATGTATTTTTTTAAAGCAACTTTCAAAACTATATTGGATTGAATTTTTCATTGTCTGAGTTCTTCGGCAAAGTTTGTGAAGTTTGTTGTCACCACTTCTATTTCTAGACCTGATTTCATTTACATCATCTTAGTGCACGGATGTTCAAGGAACGTCTCAGACAAGGAAACAAATCAGATTCGTATTTTGAATCAGTATCAGTATACAAAGCAAAGCTATTATCACCCATGTGTGTAAGCACTGTTCTAATTCCACGAGGTTGTGCAAGAAGAAGAATTTTTAAATGTGGCATGAACTGGGTTTGTTCAAGTAAATGAGTTTTGCTGGCGTCATGACTTTTTTCTTTGCAGGGTCTAACATTCCGTGTAAGAATTGACCCATTTTGATCCTTATAGGCATTCTGAAAATATAACACAATATAATTTGAAATTTATTATTTAAACTGTTATAGCTTGTATCATTTGAAAATGAGGATTAAGATGTTAATAATATGTAAAAAGACCAAAGATTCAATGTTGAAGGTAGAGCTTTTAATGACAGAGACTTAAAAAACACTGAAATAGGTAAATGGGTTTTAAGGTGCTTAAAAAAATGTTTAACGAAAAACTAGTGATTGTCACTTTTCTTTGAGCTTATAAAAAGTTGTTACTTTTTAAACAATGCAAATAAACTGTGTACTATAGAATTAATAAAAAATGTGACATTTGGGGAAATACCAACATGAGAATAATATAGCCTGTAATTACTGAGCCTTTTGAAAAAAGCTGCGACAGAAGGGGGTTAAAATAATAAAAAAGACTTAATTTTTATATTCTATGAGCGTATTCAAACTCTTGTATTTTCTAATAATGCCAATATATTGTCCACCATACCTTTTATAACAATTTGACATTTGGCAAAAATACCAACATGTTAAGTATATAGTTTTTAATCATAGATTCTATTGAAAAAAAAGAGCAATGAATGGTGGTTTTATTGCTTTAAAAAATGTGATTGGAATTTTTGTCTTACGCTTTTTATATTTACATGTAACCTTGGTCTTGAATCTATTTTTTACATTTTAAATTAGAATTGCACTCTCTCTAATCTCATGTAAATAAACTGTTATAAGGCAGAATATTTTAATAATCGTTGTGGTTCTGTTAGGCAATTTCTGTGGTGTAAAGGATACCTTAGCAATCGTTGTTTTTATTAGTTATTACAAAGATTGCCATACAATAAAATCAGTAAGAAGTGGCAAATTCAACTTACTTTAAATATTAGTCGTTCATCTCGTGAAACATTCGGTCTAATTAATATTATCATCCGTATTATTCGTTTCCTGTCCGTTTCTCGCATTTAATAAAATGGTGACCTTGAAAATGTGCGCATTCGCGTGAAGTCTCGCTTGTGTTTTTGCGTGAAAGCATAATAGTTTAATCTTCGGATCATTAAAAATGCGCATCGCTTTGTTTGTATAGGTCCCTGCTTATATAAAGTCTACACGCCACGATAAAATTACACGATTGACGAAATATGCAGTCGGAACCACGCTTAAGGGATTTACGAGTTGAGTTCTACAAATGACAGTAGCACTGTGAATGAACAAAAACTGTCACGTGACCACAAAAGTCAACGTCAGTAGTCATTTTATGACAACAAACAGCCGCGCAAGGTAGGTTTTTTCCAATATATTTGCTGATCATCCTCTGACTTTCATACGACATAGTGCAGGCAATATGGCATTCATATAGCTTTCGATCGATATATCACGCGTTTTGTGTGTTGCTCTGGTTTTCGAGAACGCTTCTGCGCAAATTTTCATTTAAGAAGCAAACGTCAGTACTAAAATTACAAAGAAACAGTGTTCTCGAAAATTAACTGTCTATACTTTACCGGACGAACATATATTACATATGTCTATGCATAAACAAACAAAATATATACCAGATATAAAATACACTTTTAAAGAGTAAAAACAAATATGGCTAACGTCAGTAGTACGTTTAGGAATGGCAAACGTCAGTAGCAAAAATATGCAAACGGCAGTAGCCGAAAAAATGCAAGCGTTTAATTTAACGAAAAACATGTGAAACAATGTAATTTATGCTTATTTAGATTTAAATTAGATATAACAAGTTAAGATTGATGTCATAAATTAATGCACGACATATATAAATTCTGCAACAGCAAAAATGAACTAATGTTTAAGTGATATTATGGGCATCTAACAGTTTATAGGTGTCGATCGCAACCGTTGTTTATTTTTGGTGTTTTCACTTTATATACACGTATATTCGTTAATGCAGCATCAATATATTGAAAAAAATATCCCGGAAAGAGAAATATAATGCTTTTGAATATCAACCGTACTTTCGGTTTGACAAATGACGACAGGAATAATTCGATTTACAATGTGAATCTAAATTGAGTTTTATGCAGATTCTTTCATACGACACAAAGACACAAAGTCACTCGCGTGACCGATCGAAAGCTATATGCATGCCATATTGCCTGCACTAGGTCGTGTGAAAGTCATAGGCTAATCAGCAAATATATTGGAAAAAACCTAATTGCGCAGATGTTTGTTGTCATAAAATGACTACTGACGTTGACTTTTGTGGTCACGTGACAGTTTTTGTTCATTCATAGTGTATGGGTTTCTGCCATAAATGCTAGCACTTATGGATGGTTTCCTCTGGTGTTTCTTAAATCTGACTGTTTGGAATTTGTTCGATGCATTTGAACGCTTTTTAAATTTATTTGCAAAATTGACATCAAACGGTAAACAATACACCAATGACAATTCTTGCTGTTGGTAAAAAAATAATCACTTTTGACAGTACTTTTGTTTCATTCAAGCCTCTATTGTGGGTATTTGTAGGAGGTACGATAGATATCACCGTACATGAAGTTTGTTTTGGAGGTAAACTAAAAGAACTATTCAAGGCCACTGGTGGAGCCTGGGGTGGTACAATGGTGGATAAGGCTTTTTTGGACTTTTTGGCAAACTTAATAGGTGAGAATAAATCCATATCGTGTATTCAAAAAATAACGTGTTCAAACTATTTCCCAAGTATTTCGTTTTCATGTAAGTAAAGAAGTAAACTTAGAATACATTTGGTTATCAATGTTGTTAATCTTAATATATATGCAACATACCATACACAACGTTTACGAACAGATGAATCAGATATATATTTTTTATGCACACGATCAGGCAAAGACGTCCTCCAACGTTTCAAAGACGATCACATGGAAGACTACATTGACCTTCTCCGTGACTTCGAAATTAAAAAACGCGCTACAAATTCGTCAAGTGAGGGACTTGTGACGATCAAATTGCCGCTAGCACTCCTAGAGCTTGTAGACGAAAGCAAGGGTCTATCGATGAAAAGGATTGTACAGTCTTCGCGATACGCAGATAAGGTAGGAATTTGTTTTAATATATCATGCTGACGCAAATAGGGTATGACTTGTTATTATAGCAAAACTATTCACCATTATAAACAACACTTTTTGTATAGATTTGAAGATAATGATCACTAATCAGTCGTGATCAAATACATCTTTATAAATGATACGAATTGTGATGGCGACATGAGACTTTAATAATAAATTAATGCAGTATACACATAAATACTGTCTTATCTTATTTATGTTATATTGTAGGTTATACTTGTCGGTGAAAAGTTTAGGTTGGACTTCAGCATATTTCGGTCTTTCTTTAAGGAGTCGGTAAATGCAATTGTTAACCATCTGCAGTCATTACTTAAAGAAGGCGAGCCGTCGAAAGCGGAAGCCATCCTAATGGTTGGAGGTTACTCAGAGTCCCCATTACTGGCGGAGACAATGCGGGAGAAATTTCCACGACTGAAAATCATTGTTCCAACTGACGCAGGTCTTGCTGTCCTAAAGGGAGCTGTCATATTTGGACACTGCCCGACCTCTATCAGTGAACGAATGTCTAAGTATACATATGGGATCTATTGCAGAGTCCCGTTTAATAAGGACAAACATCCTATAGATAAGCTTATAAAAACAGATCATGGTGACAGGTGTGATGATATATTTAACATCTTGGTATCAGCCGACCAAACACTCGTTGTTGGGAAAAAACAGGCCGAACAAAGATGTCATCCATCTTTCATAAATCAAACTGAAATGAATTGCAAAATATATACTTCAACCAACAAAGATGCAAAATACGTCACAGATGAGGGATGCAGAAAGGTTGGATGTATTACCATTCCGGTTTCTGGAAGAGGTATCGGCAGGGCGGTTATTATTCGATTATATTTCGGTGGCACCGAAATAATGATTGAAGGCGAAGAAGAGGCCACAGGTCGAATCACAAGCACGGTTGTTGACTTTTTGTTGTAACTGAATTTACCGTGTGTGCAGTTTATTAAAGCTTCACCCGTTGGGACGGGATGATAAAGTACTTCATTATTTCTGGTAAGCAAACACATCAAAGTAAAGTTGTCTTAAATTAACGACCATAAAATGATATTTTAACTATAAATTCATTGTATGCACATACATTTTTATTCTGACCCTTTGTTCACTATAATAATCAAAATGCAATAGACAAATTCGTTTTGTATTCCAGTGGAGATCTTTTTGTGCACATCACACATGTATACGATTGTGAAATCTCCAATATTCTACGTAGATAAATCTTTACTGTTGTGTTCATAATATATTTCAAATTTATTAAGTACGACAGTTGCTATCGGCTTAGCGCGAGGGAGGATTTTGTGGTTAAGAAAATCTTAAAATAAAACATTGGAATTAATTAACATATAATTGTGTATACATTTGTGTGATTTAAAGCTTTATGCCTTTACATTCCAATATTGATTTAATGTCTTCAAAATCAAAAGAGCTTTGTATATTTGCGCCACATTTTCTTAATGTTCTGACTTTGAATTTTTCACGAGTTAGCTCGCTTAAATACGACAAATTAATCAAAATAGAAAACAAGATACCCATCTAATACGCGATAGTACTACTTTTACCAGCCTCCGTGGCTATAATATCAAGAGGTCCCGTGTTCAATCCGAGGAAATGAAAGTAAGTTTTTTATCCAACGTTTTTTTTTTGTTATTTTAATAGTTTTAGAATTTTCTAAATCATACAGTGCAGTTTATAAATATAGCACAATACATTGGAAACAAAATACTTAAGAGTGTGAAAACGTCCCTTATGTACAAGATATGTCGATAACCACGGTCGGGGTGTTTAATTCATTGCTAATCTTTATATGCGCCATTTAAACATAGTGTGTGTTACATTCTGAGTTGATAATCTACTATATATTATTGTCATATATTTAAGCATTTGTTTGCATTATATAACTTTTCTAGATTAAAACTTACAATTCTAAACAAATGCTTATGTTAGCAATATGACTTAAATAATATGATCTATAATGGTAAAGCAGATGTATGGGATAACATGTTGAGGTTAAACTAGAATGCGATCAGCACTTATTGAAGCAACATTTCTCTATGTTTATTTTGGGGATTGATGATTTTGAAATTGGAAGTCCTTAGTGAAAGGATATTGTAAAAATTGTCGATATTTTGAACAAGCTTGCTTTTATCTTTCAGTATTATTTGAGCTGAGTTATTATTGTTTCTTAATGGAGAATTTATTCCATATTAATAACAGTGAAGAATTCTAATTAGTAGTATTTGCATTTATTGTTTATACGTACGTTTCTATTGGTAGTTAAACATAGCAATGTCCCATGCAACTCCTTTATTACAATTGACCAGTCGCCAAATATGCGATCGCCTCGCCCACTAAGTTGTGGTTTCATAAAAAACTTTATCTATGTCTCCGACAGTCATTGTTTGTCGAACCATGTGGCCGCAATAAACGAAATCTGATTGATTATTACGTGACTTTGATTCACAGCTGGCGAGTGGTCAATTGAGTATGTTTTAAACATGAACTCTGATTATTTGCATGTGTCAATATACATGTGGATTGTTAAGTTGTATGAGTCAATTATTACCTGTGGTTTCATGTTCAAAAACGTTCTATCACCGTATTACTATTTTAACTTGTTCATGAACAATTTGTAAAAACTTGTAAACGATATTTGCGAATTTTAACGATATTTATTAAAGTTTTAATTCTTGATTAATAAATACAATTAATAAGTCATTAAATTATTACATTAAACAATGCCTATAGAGTTTTCGTTGAAAAGAAACGATCCAATTCTGATTTTTTTTTGCAAATGCCGTTCCAACAACATCAATTGAGTGAACACTTTACAAAAAATGTTTTTCATCACCTATTTTTATACTTGTTTACACTTAGCCGATCATTTCGCGTGGATATCATGGAATAAGAACACTTAAAATTTGCGTCATATTAAAATACATGTGGTTTGTTTTTGATGTTATATTTCATTTGGTCATAGGTACAGTTGAAATGTTTAAACAACGAATTTTTTTATTAAGTATAAAGTTTAAAGTTAATGACGGAAATTTGAGAGCATGATTTTTACGGGTTCCTTTTTTAATCAACATGAAGCATTTTATTTTAAATGTTCAAACTAATACTATCATTGGCTCATCTAGCATCTGTCGATAGCATTATTTTCTAATTAATTCGTTTAACGTAAATAAATTGCAACGCCAGTTGAATGCTCGCGGAGCAGTTTTGACCGTTCCAATGTTGTATGTTTTGTCCTGTAGTGTTTATTTATTGCCTTCAATATAAAAATAACGGTTGTTTTTAGGTTTATGTAGTGTCATTACTCCTATACATTGGAACTAATAAAAGGATGTATACGATGCTTGAATATTTGTCTATAAAAGCAGTATTCATCGATGTAATTACCGTTATCATGCCCTTTGTATTTGTGTATCTAAATTGTATTGGGACTATTGCATGCCTGTTTTTTCTAATACTTAATCGGATATAAGTGTTGAGTATACACATTTTAAGTATAGGTACTGTAAAGCAAAGACAGATTTTAATGGAGCGTTATCCTTGTTTTTTTTTATATTCTTGAAATGATGATTTAGCTAATAAATATAATTTCAACTGTCCAACGCTTTGCATTTTGTTTCATGCAAATTATGAAATTGGTTATATAAACGTTGGAAATAACAGTTTACGTTGTAATGTTAAGTTTTACAGCATAAATCTTGAACGATGTATATGAGGCTGGTACTATAATTTAGCCCGTTAAATGTGTAATATGTTTATGCTCACCGTAAGTGTATTTGTATGTATTAATAAGTTGCTTCTAGAGCTGTTTATAATGTGTATTGAAAAGCTTTTACTTTGGGACTGAAATTAATACTACTTGATTTAGCTTGATCTTTACCACACATTTATCACATTTATGTGCTACACAGGAAACAAGAGGAATTACATTGAACGTATATGGGCTGAATATATTGATCTTACATGGATTGCATATGGTTCCTATTATGTCTGCAATGTCTAGTTTACGGTAGCTTATTATTTAGAAATTACAAAGATATATCGTAATATGTACATAATACAGTTAATGTCGGCCTCGTGCTGGTAACATTATCAAAACTGAAAACTGATATATAGTAAAAATATTACAGAAGCAGAACTGGATAAATAAACTATTTAAACTAAACCGCGCTAATATTTCTTTTTTACATACTAGACATTTGTGTGCATGCAATTATATGTAAGATTGCTTCCGTACGATGTCATCGTTAATAATGAAAAAAAAAGAGAAACATACCGTTTGTTTGCTGTCTTTATGTTAGTCGTTGCCAGAAGTTTGTGATTTCCAAATTTATTTTGCGCACCAGGGGGCCGGACGAAAATGTACGTACGTATAAAGTTACGTACGCTTTTATGAATGCGTAAGTGCGTTTCTATAAACCGAACGTAGCGTACAACTTAGTTGCTATGTTTGAATAATCTCTAAACAGAAGTCTGGTGATTGCGCGGACCTTATAGAGAACATTTGAAGAAATTCATAAAGTAGATTTAATTTGCTTTCTCTAACAAACTTTCGGTAGACTTAATATTTATACATTTATCCTTAAGAAGTACCTTATAAAGAGCAAAGTTCTTTCCCTTGTTTGCGAAATTGCGATGAAAAAAGGGGCCAACTGTAAAAAAAGTTCAATCTCTTCATTCTTTTAAAATTAAGTTTGGCCATTCTTTGTTGTGCTTGATATGCTCTTTGTTAAAACAGAAGAGATGATTCTTACTGAAGCAAATCTTTTCCGAAGGTAAGTCAGATATATTTAAAACTGGAATTGCTGGAGCAAACTGGAAAAAAGTGGATAGAAAATACTGAGAAGACAGGCATGTGTATTATAGCTTACAATTCTGAATTTACAGAAACATAGTCAAGGAGTTTCCTGACAGTAATTCAATTTACTGGAAGGGTATCTTTGATTATGTTTAGTGCGTCACTGAATTACAAATGGAATGTTCTATAATGAGAAGAACATCAGCAATGGCCTCGGTAAAGAAGGTAGTATTTTTTGAAATTTCATTTACTGATCAATGAAAATGTACAGTAGTACAGTATGGTTTTAGAAGAATTAACAAACTCCGTAGCTTGTATTCACATGTCACACTTCTAGATAATTTTATAACAATCAACATCATGTTTTTACCTTGTTTATATTTATACTTGTGTGCAAAATATATAAAAAAACAACAACAGATTTTTAATCATAAATTCATTTAAAATGAGAATCTTTTTTCTGTGATAAATTAACATTGTCCATGAATGCTTCTATAAATTTGAGACAATAGGCATTTGCAATTATCATTAAATATGCTTCTTCACATATATAATTATTTTATATTTTTTGTTCAATATTTAAAAAAAAATGCATGGATTGGTAAAATATATGTCAGGATATGTACCAGTTGTGATAAGTTCTAAATACACAATTTGAGAAATTGGGATCCATCCTGGGTCATTGGTATGGGGTAATTGGTATGACAAGCGGGCACTTGTGTAAATCTGAATCACTTTACATGCTTTACCAACACAATGACTGAAATATTTGTGAAAAAATTCAGTCACTCATAATATACTTAAACATAATGCCATTCACTAATGGAAACTAATGCATCAATTTAAATTCATGGAAAAGTTTTACACATCTGGCATAATGTACATATGAACAAAACACAGGGAGAAAGCAAACCATTTCTAAATGTTCCTATTTTTATGAAGTTAAATTTTACTGGTTGAATCATGTCAGGATGACACAATTTATTCTTGCAAGTTCCTAATAATTATGCTATTAAAAATATGTATCTACATACTTGATATTAAATTTCTATTACATTTGAAAAAAAATCAGTAAAAATTGTGCTATTCAAATGTTTTTTCATGTGTTTGGGAAAGATACATACATATGAGAATATGTTAAATCTGTTGTTTTTTTTTTCAGTTCAAATCTTTAATATTTTTTTTTCAATTGATTTTTGAACACATACACTGATACCATACATGTCCGCAAAAAGCTTTATTTAGTGCAAAACAAACAACTTCTTTTGAATTTATATTTTCTTATAAGTTATGTTTTTGACAAATAACTTAATGTGAATATTATGCATAACTATGGTGTTAAAAGTGAAGAAACAAAAATGGTATTATTTAAATTATTTGATTGCAATGGTAGTAAATGCTCTACACAACACAAACATTGTCTATTATATATTTTTTATTTATTTGTACAAGTTAATGGATTTAAAACATTAAAAAAATACATTTACTTATAATAATAAAGACAGTATACCTTATTCCAATATTTCCCAACAAAAAATGGTATAAAATAACTGAATGTAAAAACAAATGAGAAAATTCGCAGCATTGCTTTCACAATATAAGATAAAATAAAGTGGGTTTGCAATGTTTACAGCATTATTATAGAACTTTAAATGGTATAAATGGACATTACAGTATGTACAAAAACACAGTATAGAGTTTAAAGAAATGTGTTCAAAGATATTGGAAAAAGAAATTGATTGTTGATAGTTTTCTGTCAATCTGTGTGACCACCTATAAAGAAAAAAGGTTCTAAATAACTTCTTATGACATAACAATTTTATTTGAACATATCAATCAAACTGCATTTAATGTGTCCATATTGTTTATAGGAAACTAAAAAATAATCTTAAAATTAGTAATTAAATATTTCAGACAGTAAAGATTAACAATGACCGTAGTTAAAATTTGACACTTCTTCTTCATGGCAACTGCATTTATAATAATAAAATTAAAGATTTTGAATGTTGATGATACCATATATAAAACAAAATAAAATGATTTTGTATTGTCCCCATGGTTTGTGTTCTAAAATTTCTTTGTAAAAAACCTAAAAACTCAGAAAAAAAGATTGTAAAGCATACAGCAACAACAAAGTTTTGCCATCAATATCATATTAATATGATTGATTACCGATGAAATCTGATAATAAACGAGAGCACCGCATATCTGGTGCCACGCTGGGCTGTGAAAGCATGTCAGAATTTTATATTTTTGTAGAGGTGACATTGACCTATAACCTAGTGACCCAAAATGGGTGTGGCGTTTAGAACTCATCAAAGTGCATCTACATATGAAGTTTCAAAGTTGAAGGTGGAAGCACTTTGATTTTAGAGCCAAATGTTAAGGTTTTAGCACATTGCCTACAGCGGACGGGCGGACGTTGGACAACTAGCTGGCTATAACAATAGCTCGGGTTTTCTCTCTCCGAAAACAGCCTCGCTAAAAATACAACTTTGAGCATCTTACAACTGTAACTTACCAAAATCAAATCTCATTGGTTAAAAAGTCATAGTGTTTTGACAGTTTTTGTATAAATGACATATTTGGTACATTTCAATACATGTTTTCAGTAAATTTACCTCAGCAGTGACAACTTTTCAAACCTACTTTAAAATTAGCCATTATTAATATTCATGTAACTTAAGTTTTAGTTGTTACAATAACCATTGCGCAAAGTTAGCCAAGTGTGTGAGCCTTGACCTTTACTTCCAGTTAATAATTGCAGCGCTTAAACAACTGAAGCTTGATTGGTTATTGTTGGCCCCGTACTACTTAAAAGTACCCGGGGTACTCTTAAGTACACTTCAATGTACCCTGGGTACAGAGTTTTATTCCTGCCTAATATCTGATGTCATCAAACGCACTTCCGAATACGAAACAAAATCCTCTTTGAACAAAACCTAACTCAATATGCTTTTTGAGTACGAGTTTCGATAATATCATCGCGGAGGACATTTCACAGAATGTAAACAGAAACATTATTAATTTGAAAATAGAGCCAACAACAGCAGATTTAGCCTAAGTATTCATGGGTATGTTTAAGTATATTTTCTCTACCCAGGGTATATTGTAGCATACATAAGAGTACCCAGGGAACTTTCAAGTAGTACCAGAGCTGACAAAGACCAATCTAACTCAACTGAGCTAACATGTCGACGGGTTGTATCTCACAGTCTCTACAGTATATTTTATTTTACGCAGTTTTGACAAAATGATATATGCATGATATTATTTCCAAAGAAATGTATCTTGATGCAGAACTTCTGCTTAAACTGTAAATGTGCCAAATTCAACACTTAAGTGACAACCGTATACACATTTATAAGAAGCGCTGTTGACATATCAATTAAAATTGTATACAGTAATCTACGTTTTTGTAAATAGTTGCATTTATATTATACTGCTGTGTCAATGAATGACAATTAAACAGTAATCCGTGCTAAAATTAATTGAATTAATTTTAGCACAGACTACTGTATAATTGTCATTCATTGACACAGCAGTATAATATAAATGCAACTATTTACAAAAACGTAGATTATACAATTCTAATACATAATTCTAACAGAAAAAGTATACTTTTACCCATGTTTACAATGAATCAATTCTATGACTCAGCAAACGTCACTTTCGTTGAGTTCATCTTGGCGTCTTGGGATGGATGAAGCCTTGTTCAAAACGAAAGTTGAATGAATTGTCAAAAGGAAAATCGAACAAAGCATCACAACAATCGATTCGAACATGTAAAATTTCCTCTTATAGCAAAACTCCAATCCACAATCGTACACAATAGATCCTGCACAATCAACGCAGGATTTCCGTTACAGTATCTTCCCATGCCCTACCAAGATCTTAATATAGATAAAGGTTTAAATAAACTAAAATGATGTTGCGCTCGTAGATTTCGTAGTCTACGTTCGGTTCTCCGAAATATCGGTGCATACGCCGCCATATTTACGCTTAATTACTGAGTTACGTGAGCCTTTGAGCACACGTAACTTTACGCGCAAAAATACGGTTAACGTAACTTTACGAAGTTTATAGAAACGCTACTAACTGAACGTTTTGCACTTACGCATGATTTTTGAACGTTCGTAGTTTTAAGAAACGGTCCCCTGGATTGTATATAGGTTCAAACAACAACAATAATTTGCAATTAAGCGTAAGGAAGCGCCTTACATAATATATGTAGAAATACAACAACCAAGTAACAATTATGTAACATGCGCTTTTGAAAAAATTATAACGTACGCGAAACCTAAATTTAATAAATCTTTAAAGAAAGAAATTATTTATAATGATAAGGCTCATAGTTATAGGGAATATAGATACACCCGACATTCATTGGCAAATAAACAACTTTGGATGAACTGGCAGTAATAGAAACGATGTATCATCATCAATTGATACTATTTTTAACGATTTAAAAGCCGTGCTATTAATTCAACCCACAGTGTATCGACCCCTTGAAACACTCGCTCCATGTATATTGGAGAGGTTCTTTGACCATGAGCTTAAATGAGTTAACCCTGACAGAACCTTCAAAACGATAATTTTTAATCATGGAATATTGGGTAAGCACCGAGAAATATGTAGCCGCTTTGAACAAAATATAATGAAACAGTTTACTTTAATGTTGTTGTAATGGGAATGCGTGCCACAGATATGATATCCTTTCTTTATGAGCTGGTGATTGTAAATAACTGACTATGCTGCCTTTTGCCTTTTGACTGTCGCAAGACAAACTTCATCTCATATATTATTGCGTTAATAGTCTATTTGTCACTATTTATGTTTATTCTTCTTCCAAACTGGTGTGTTTATAATACATGTATTGACATTTATCTTTTTGTTTGCATTTTAAATTAATGTATTTATTTGTATAAATGTGTAACTTATGGTCCTAATTATGCAAACCTCGTCTTGAGAAAACTTAACTTTTAATTACGTCACACATTTTACGCTTTAGTTTGTTTTTATCGCCTCTTATTCGACATATTTTAGCGTGTATCCTTTTGATTAAATAGAAATATAAACTTGCATTCATGCTTCGACTTATTTTTATAAAAAGGTGTTGACTCTGCCTTTTTAAATTAGACTGTGTCAAGTAATACTTTTTTTTATCGAAAACGTCTTTGATAAAAACGTGTTTCTTTGTTCATTCCAAATAACTGCTATAGCATAGCAGAATTATTTTGAAAAAGAGCAACAACGAACACATACGAACATTTTAACAACTGAAAACGAAATATAGAATTAATTTTGTAATAATTAAACGCAATTTTTCACCTATTCAAGAACTAATTTCTGTCGTTCAGTAGTACGCATTTACAAATGCCAATTGTTTTCTCACAGCTGGTTTTTTTTTTCCTTACTGCAAAAATTCTAATTGTATCTAAGCTATAGTCAACTACTTTGGATAGGAACGAACCACCTGGTTGTTAACGGGTATGTAACCTGAACAGTAGTTTATACCGAAAGCGGCCTATATTAGGGTACGTTATACGTGTAAGCTAATTTACTTCCGCCCATCAGTTGTTTTGCGCAGGTATATACAGACAAAGACGGACATCGGACATACAGTCGAAGTCCTACATGTTTGTAATGTGCTTTTTTCAAAATTTTCGTATAGATTTTACTTACGTAATACATTTGGCAAAAAAAGTTAAAGCTTTGCGTGAAAACTGTTTAACAAAGTCAAATAAGAACTCTAGAGCGTCCTAAGCAAGATAAAACATTCGCCCACAGTATTAACTACTGTACTGACAAGTTCAAAAGAATGGTAAGATCCTATTTTTAGATTTCATCTGTTATATATTTTTTTAACTTTTTAAGTGTTTTGGTCACGTACAATAAGATGTCAATCATTGATAACAAAATATATATTTATATATATTATACACTTTTAACGTAAATAAAAAACTAGAAAGCACATTCCTTTCGCAAAGACTATACATGCACATTTAGCTGGAGAACGTATATTATTGCCTAAATAAAAGTCCACACTTTACATACTGTATTTGTGTATTATTTTTTATTTATTTTTGTTGTTTGCTCACTCGCACTCTTATAAATCACCCACAAAACCACCAACTCAAATGACAAAAAGCAACACACCCTTCAATTATCAAAAAAACTCGCACACTCACCCAGTCGCTCACGCACACATACATTTTTTTTGCAATTTACAATTTGTAAACAATTTAAAAATCAGTATCACATGTTGCCAACTGACTGAAAGGTACGTATGAAGCCAGGTTCGATGATTGTATTGTGTTAAATAGTCTTATTTGCCACGAATTCATGAATTTATGACTTAATAAATGTGGTAAATAAAACTTTAGAAAAGATAATCAAAGTATATACTAAGTTGACGTATAGTATAATGGCAGTTAAGAATGAAACATATGTAAACAAATTAATATGCATGAACTGATTAGCTTAAAGCCCTCCAACGTTTTTTAAATACACGCCACTTTAATGTTTGCTTTGTTTGTATACATGTGTTAAAAATGCCAGAATCTACAAAATCCATCGCATTGTTTCAGTCTCTATTCATTTGTATTCGTGTATGGTCTATTCATATATCCTCTCATTTACCATTTACCCTCCGCTTCTGATTTAAGTAAGGTAGTCGTGACTTGCTGAACTTGATACTAAAACTATCTGCTACCCAATGAAAAGTGGGGATTAATTGACCGGCGTGATATTCCCGTAACTGAAGACTGTTGAAAACGGGGAACAATATACCAACAAAAAAAAACCAACATAAATACAAAATGATATAGTCAATGCTACAAGTCGGAATATAGTGTGTCTGAAATTGAGAGGACATTGGAGACGCAGAGGCGAGGACAGTATTTCTTCAAAACGAAGAGAACACAATATCGACATTGAATAGGCAAGTTGGTCTGTACAATTATAAACCTAACTTTTGGATAGTATATTTCATTCCAATGACATCTGAATGAAATAGTGTAGGTGGATCAAGTACCTGAAATCTATATTACTTTTCCCACGAACGTTTAAACAGAACAGTTTACCATATTAAATGGAATAAATTTACATTTCAGGTATTTTTGCTGCTTATATACCTGCTGATATTAGTGTTGCTGCTGCTGCAGCTACTGCTGCTACTACTACTACTACTACTTCTACTATTACCACCACCACCACCACCACCACTACTACTACTACCACGACTACTATTACTATTTCTACTACTACTACTACTAATAATAATAATAACAATAATACTAATAATAAGTTTTTTTTTATTTGACATTAGCTTTTGTAAATTTAAAGTCTAGCAAGCGAGTCTAGTTCCGCTCTGAAGGAGGGAATTTTACTTACACAAACCTGCCGATGGTATGTGAATAGTGATCAAAAGAAATAACAGTGGTCGATTGTTATAATATTGATGGAAATTATTATTTCGCATGTTCTGTTCAGTGATATTATAGAATTATGTGAATGTGCCGTTTTTATGATTTATTTAACTCTGAATGGTTCAACAAGCAGATCATCTGGTGTGGATAATTCCATTTTTAAATTCTTCACAGTAAATTGATTTTATTTTAAACAATAATTACTATTGAAATTTCATTGGCGTGACTATTTTAATACTTATAAAACAATCAAAGAGGCGTTATTTTATAAACCTTAAACAACACATAAACAACCAAGCTATGAGATTTTAGCTTCTACAAACAGCAGGACATCCTCGTCCTGAAATTGTGTGGCTATGATATGGAAATGTATACTTAATAAATTTCAAGCTACATTCATTTTAAATCAGAACAATCTAAACATTTACTAGGTCATATTTTGTTTTAATAACTTTAAACATGAACATTGTGCTGTCAAGTTGCAATATTTTGATAAAGAAGTTGATAAGGCATATATCAATGTACCATATGTCACGCTCATTCTTTTGTCAATAAGCTTGCATATTATCGTTCATATATTGCTGTATTTGATTTCAACAAAACCCAAATACAGTATTTCAGTACACTTACTCTAAATTGTCAATATTTTTCAATACACCACTGATCTGGGATACAAAATAACATCTTTTGTTTACACCTATTACTGTAATAACAGGCCTTTTTCTGCCTATGTCACGGGTCCGATAGTGGGCCCAATTCCAAATGCCATTTTTTCCCAATTCTCAATGTTCCTCCAAAATTCCGACAGAAATGATCGACGCCGCAAAATGTGTTTCCCGATAGGTATCCTTCATGACATATCAAGCTATGTATTTTATTTGAACTTCAAGCATAAAACAGTCTGGTTTTTTTTATCATACACATACTTACGTTAGCAGTTGACAATGACTGTGGCATAGTAAAAAAAATTTAATACTTTTCTTAGCATGTTTGGGCAATACCTATGTATGAAAACATTAGATTTAATAAGAAAAAATCAGAAAAAATAATTTCCCAAATAATGCTTTTGTCTATGAGAATTCTTCCCAAGTTTGAAGATTTCGCGACTCGAAAATCCCAATTTTGCTAGGTACCTTTTCACAAAAAAGACAGAAAAAGGCCTGCATAAAACTAAAAATGGTATATGATAAAGGTCATCTGTGTTTGGACCTATGGAGAAGAGACTTTGTTTCACAAAGTCAAAGCCACCAGGAGAGAAATCGGATTTTCAGAGCGAGATCAAATCACTGCTACCTTTTTTTGGTGAATGATTCCCTTTGTCTTTTTGTCAACTGGGTAGTAGATTTGCATGTGTCATAACCGTCGTTTTTGTCACTATATCAAAGTTTGATTTTTGCAGCTTTGAGATTTCAGCGATATCGTCTTATTGACACAAGATGCCCAAGTTACCACCACCACCTGGCAGGTCTGGGGGCAGTAGGCCTCAACCTCCAAATGTAAGTGTACTACAGTAAACCATGTTCTGTTCGCAACAATGTAATGTGTAAAAGGTAAGGTCAATTCGACATCCATTCTGAAGTGTAAAAGTTAAGGTCAATACAAAATCCATTATGAAGTGTAAAAGGTAAGGTCGATACTACGTCCATTCTGAAGATTAAAGGTTAAGGTCAATTCTATGTCCATTCTGAAGTGTAAAGGGTAAGGTCAATTCTATGTCCATTCTGAAATGTAAAGGGTAAGGTCAATTCTACGTCTATTCTGAAGTGTAAAGGGTAAGGTCAATTCTACGTCCATTCTGAAGTGTAAATGGTAAGGTCAATACTACACCCATTGTGAAGTGTAAAGGGTAGGGTCAATTCTACGTCCATTCTGAATTGTAAAGGGTAAGGTAAATACTACGTCCATTCTGAAGTGTAACAGGTAAGGTCAATTCTACATCCAATCTGAAATGTAAAGTGTAAGGTCAATTCTACGTCCATTTTGAAGTGTAAGCGGTAAGTTAAATTCTACGTCCATTCTGAAGTGTATAGTGTAAGGTCAATACTGCGTCCTATCTGAAGTGTAAAGGGTAAGGTCAAATCTACCTGCATTCTGAAGTGTAAAGGGTAAGATCAATTTTATATCCATTCTGAAGTGCGCACCCACTTTTGTAATGCCAAACATGGTGTCTATAATGGATATTTAGGAAATTACAATGATTTTTTTGCAAATTGAACTCAGAATAGCATCGTATACGTGTATTATCCACACTTGTTAAATCGAAATTGTGTGGGTATAAATGGTGAAGTGCATTATGTGGCCTTAATATCCAGTTTCAATATCTTGGAGTTTTAGTCAATGATGGTGTGACATGCATGTAGCCTCAATATTATGTGAAATGGCATTTTTTCTTAATTCGTCACATAAATATGATTTTTTTGCCAATACAACATGCCTGATGTGTTATATATTGTTATCATGCCACTCAAAACATAAGAGGCACTTTACAATGTTTGTGTTAGTTTGAATAATAATTATTTTCTAGAATGTATTACTTTAAATGGGTAGGCAATCAATGACACATGTATGGTCACCAAATACTTGTGAAACACATGAACATTAACTGGATTATGCCTTAAAGACGGTATAACATGAATTGTGTGTAAGTAAGAATAATTTGAATCATTTGTTTATAATATTGATGTAGTGAGTAAGGTAATTAAATGGTATTAACATAAAAAAGAAGCCTACCGCATATTTGATGTGGTCAGTGAGAGTTATTTTTGCAGCCCTGTGTTTCTCCCCCTTACCCTTCGCGCCCTGCCTCCCACAGACCCGGACAAAGCGGGGGCAAACTACCCCCAGAACCACCTCCACAGTATGGACATGTAAGTATATTCGACTAATTAGCATAAACAATCCACATGTCACCATTCATCAATTTAAACTTAAGTCCAAAATCCATTGCTTTATAAAACTTTATAAATTGGATAGTTAGCATGACCTACTTTGTACATTCCACTTCCATAATTTGCACAATATATGCTTTCCTTTAGCTGTACGTTTGCATTAATCAACATATAGCATTATGTGTAACTAAAGCTTTGATTTATTTTACCTACATGACTATATTTACTAACAATTTACAAAATAAGATTAGTATTAAAATCTGTAATTTTGTTTGGTCTGTGTATTTTTGTATTGCAAAATTTGATATATCATTCTAATAGAAATTATCCTTTCTGGTATATCGTTAAAAGGATCTTCATGCACTATCTTCTAAATATTGAAATTTATTTCTAAAAGGTTTGAGGGGTCATTTTAAGGGCCACGGTGGTTTCTCATCTGTATGATGTTTAGAGAATGCTTAGATGAATGACCATGTGATATGATATGGTGGTAACTTCGAATTGAAGGAGGAGGCCTTTACAGTTTTAGGTCAACAAGTTTAAGGTCAAGGTCACATTGCTTTCAGCATGAAATGTATACCTTTTTGTTTCTGCAGGGTATCAATAAAATGTGTCCACCTATGTTGAGAGAAATTGATTTGATTCTTATTGGGGAAGCAAGAGATTTTGATTTTGACCTTTGCAGGTCCAAGTTTGGGGTCATTTGGTCTTGTCACAATAAATTTAGATCATTTTGTGTCTTCATCACATCCAGATAATGCCTTAACACAAATGGTATAGTGGGATGAAATACACTTAATGATGTTGTTTTTAGCTCCACTGGCCAGAGGCCAGCGGGGCTTATGTCATGGTCCTGTGTCCGTCGGAGTGCGTCCGTGCGTCCGTGCGTGATTTAACTTTTCCTTAAAACATCTTCTTCTCCAAAACTACTGGTCCAATGCTGATGAAATTTCACAGGAATGTTCCTGGGGTAAACCTCTTTCAAATTTGTTCAAATTATGCCCCTGAGGTCAAATTTGACCCTGCCCCGTGGGTCACAAAAATGAAAATTTGCTTATATAAGGCCTATTTTGTGAAAACTGTCAAAATCTTCTCGTCCCTAATCATTGGGCCTAGGGCTATCAAATTTGGTATGTAGAGACATCTAATAGTCCTCTACCAAATTTCTTCAAATTATGCTCCCGAGGTCAAATTTGACCCTGCCCCGGGGGTCACAAAATTGAACATATGCTTATATAAGGCCTATTTTGTGAAAACTTTCAAAATCTTCTCGTCCGTAACCATTGGGCCTAGGGCTATCAAATTTGGTATGTAGAGACAACTTATAGTCATCTACCAAATTTCTTGAAATTATGCTCCCGAGGTCAAATTTGACCCTGCCTCGGGGGTCACAAAATTGAAAATATGATTATATAAGGACTATTTTGTGAAAACTTTCAAAATCTTCTCGTCCCTAACCATTGGGCCTAGGTCTATCAAATTTGGTATGTAGAGACATCTAATAGTCCTCTACCAAATTTCTTCAAATTATGCCCCTGGGGTCAAGTTTGACCCTGCCCCGGGGGTCACAAAATTGAACATATGCTTATATAAGGCCTATTTTGTGAAAACTTTCAAAATCTTCTCGTCCATTACCATTGGGCCTAGGGCTATCAAATTTGGTATGTAGAGACTTCTAATAGTCCTATACCAAATTTCTTCAAATTTTGCCCCTGGTGTCAAATTTGACCCTGCCCCGGGGGTCACAAAATTGAACATATGCTTATATAAGGCCTATTTTGTGAAAACTTTCAAAATCTTCTCGTCCATAACCATTGGGCCTAGGTCTATCAAATTTGGTATGTAGAGACATCTCATAATCCTTTACCAAATTTCTTTAAATTATGCCTTTGGGGTCAAATTTGACCCTGCCCCGGGGGTCACAAAATTGAACATATGCTTATTTAAGGCCTATTTTGTGAAAACTTTCAAAATTTTCTCGTCCATAACCATTGGGCATAGGGCTATCAAATTTGGTATGTAGAGACATCTAATAGTCCTCTACAAAATTTCTTCAAATTATGCCCCTGGGGTCAAATTTGACCCTGCCCCGGGGGTCACAAAATTGAACATATGCTTATATAGGGCCTATTTTGTGAAAACTTTCAAAATCTACTCGTCCATAACCATTGGGCCTAGGGCTAATAAATTTAGTATGTAGAGACATCTTATAGTCCTCTACCAAATTTCTTCAAATTATTCCCCTGGTGTCAAATTTGACCCTGCCCCGGGGTCACAAAATTGAACATATGCATATATAGGGTCTATTTTGTGAAAACTTTTCAAATCTTTCTGTCCATAACCATTGGGCCTAGGGCTACCAAATTTGGTATGTAGTGTCATCTTATTGTCCTCTACCAAGTTTGTTCAAATTATGCCCCTAGGGTCAAGTTTGACCCTGCCCCGAGGGTCACAGAATTGAACATATGCTTTTATAAGGCCTATTTTGTGAAAACTTTAAAAATATTCTTGTTCATAACTGTATGGCATAGAGCTACTAAATTTGGTATGTAGTGACATGTAATAGTTCTCTAATTAGTTTGTTCAAATTATGCCCCTGGGGTCAAATTTGAAACTGCCATGGGGGCCTCAAATTTGAATATATGCTTATAAAGGTCTTTTTTTTTTGAAAAATTTCAAAATCTTCTTGTCCATAAACATTGGGGGTAGGGCTACCAAATTTGGTATGTAGTGACATCTTATAGTCCTCTACCAAGTTTGTTCAAATTATGCCCCTGGGGTCAAATTTGACCCTGCCTCGGGGGTCACAAAATTAAACATATGCTTATATAAGGTCTATTGTGGGAAAACTTTCAAAAATCTTCTTGTCTATAACCGTATGGCATAGGGCTACCAAATTTGGTATGTAGTGACATCTAATAAATCTCTACCAAATTTGTTCAAATAATGCCTCTGGGGTCAACTTTGACCCTGCCCTGGGGGGTCACAAAATTGAATAAACGCTTATAAAGCGCCTATTTTGTGAAATCTTTAAAAAATTCTCGTTGAAAACCATTCAGACTATGGCTACCAAATTTGGTATGCAGTAACATCTTATAGTCCTCTACCAAGTTAGTTCAAATTATGCCCTTTGGGTCAAATTTGACCCTGACCCGCGGGTCACAAAATTGAACATTATATACGCTTATATCTTGCTTATTTTGTGAAAACTTTTAAAATATTCTTGTCCTTAACTCTAGGACCTAGGGCTACCATATTTTGTATGTACATGTAGTGAGATATAGTAGTCCTCGACAAAGTTTGCTCAAATTATGCCCCTGGGGTTAAATTTTACCAAGCCTAGGGGGTCACAAAAGTGTACATGTGCTTAAATAGGGCCTATATTTAAGTATTTGCACATGCAGAGCATATTTGAATAGCCTTTTTTCAGCAGTGGAGCGATACAGGGCCATCATGGCCCTCTTGTTTTAAATGATAAAATCAGATAACAATAGTCTCTTTGCCGTTCTTTTTTCCTAATTTGTGATTTTCCAATGCATAAATTACTTATTCTAAATATGCACATTTTAAAACTAGATATACATCTACCTTCAGGTGCTTCTAATTTGTTAAAGTGTCTTATGCAAGATATACATCATCCTTCAGGTGTTTCTAATTTGTTTAAGTGTCTAATGCAGGTGTTGGATATTGTTACATGATATCTGTCTAGATTATGTATAAGGGATGGGCTGAAAAATCTGCAAGAGCTTTCTTTTTGGTTAAAGTAGACATGAAGGTCAAATTTTAACATTTAAATTTAAAGCAGATGCATGTAATTGATACTGATGTAATATCGTATTAGCTTCGTTCTTGGAAAACAGGGCTTAATGCATGTGTGTAAAGTGTTGTCTCTAATTATTACGTGCAGGCTAATCAAGGACGACACTTTTAGCTTTCATGGTATTTTTTGTGCAGACGTAGGATCTGTTTAGTGAAAATCCAGTTACGGCAGAAAGTGTTGTCACTGATAAGCCTGTGGGGACTGCACAGGATTACCTGGAACAACTATTTATGCACATGCATTAAGCCCCATTTTCCCTGAGCAAGGCTAATTTATTTTCAGCTTGGAACAAAGGCATAGCTTCTTATCATGTTACATTAGCATTACAGAGTATATTTCATCCCCAAAATAATAATCTTTTGTAAGCTTTGACAAACATTAAACCATTACCATCATTTGTTTAAAACAACATTTTTTTAACCATCAAAGTTGAGATAAGTGGGCACATACAGGTTCATCTTACATGCAATAAAGCATTTCTTGATAACACATATTTTAATATGACAGCCCTTGACAGCATTATGTGCAATGGTAAATTCACAAGTCTGTGTCAAAGAATAGACAATAAAGTAATGCCATGTATTTTGCTACAATTTTATGAACTTAACATTATATTGAAGTCTCATCTGTGAAAAATGGTCTTAATTATCAAAGATAAGTTTTTAATAATAAAAAAGTGTGTAAAACATATACATAAGTGTAAACTTATAAATAACTTTGCTATTTTTAAAAATTTTCATTAAGTCATAAATATAAATAATGTAAAGTAAAAGAACATTGTTTCTTCTTCATTCATCCTTTTACTATCTGTCCAAAACTGGTATTCAGGGTCCACAAAGACCTTGAACAAAAGTAAACAGTATACTGGTAAACTATACATTTATACAAAGGACTGTAAAAATTCAAAACTGAATACGTATAAACCGTAGAACTATTTTATATTCATACAAATAAACTCACAAAATAAACTGTGTAACAACTGCAAAGACATCAATCCCAGATCTGCTCCTCCCCTGAGGAAATGATAACGATCGAACATGTTTAGTTTAAAACTTTTTGTTTAGCTCGCTTGCATAGAAAGCCTATGGCTTATTTGAAACTCTCGAGTCCATTTCCTGGGACTAGAACTAGTAATTGATGTCTATGGGGGAGATTTAAAAGACTCACACAGTGGGAATCAAACATGTGACCTCCGTATATACGTCTATTCAGTCAGCCATAGTTGCAAACTGATGAATCAGAACAATTGTATTATCATTTACATGTGACGTTGTGGTTGTTGTTTTAAGTAAACAGGAAATAATATCTTTACATAATCTGCACTCTTTTGCATGGATGAATGATTGCTTTATCACACTTTTTCAAAGAAACATAAAAGATAAGTTCCATAATCATATTATTCAATGAAAAACTGTGACAACTTTTGACAATTAAATATTCTAGTATTAAAGTGTTTTTAATAATGTGAAAGTTCTTTTAAGTGAAATTTGAATACGGTTTAATAGTGAATTGTGTTTTAGGTTAAATTTGAAAAAGGTATTAATTTAAAAAAAAATGTTCGAAAGTGTGAGTTTGTGACTTACTTTAGGGGGGGGGGGCAAGATTTTGTGACAGTTTGTGACAGGGGAGGGGGGTTAAAATGGTCAAAAAAAGCGTGACATACTTTATGGACGGCCCCCATACAGACGTATCTGAAGGCTGACTTTGTGGACAGTATGTTATGCATTCGCTCGCTATTTTAACTTAGTTCACACCACTAAGAAACTTTGTCAAAAAGCGCATTTGGAGCCATAATTAAGAGATTTGAAAGTTGTGTTTTTACGAGTTTCATGTAGTTTTTGCCATACATATATGACCCCGAGCTAGCAAAAAGGGTTTTCTCCTTCATACGTATCTGAAATATGACTTTTTAGACATTTTCTTATGAATTCGTCCGCTATTTTAATTTAGTTGCAATAGTAACAATTGACAATCCTGTTGTTCTATTCAAACCTATATGGTGGGTATTTGTAGGTGGTACGATAGATATCACCGTGCAAGAAGTATGTTTCGGAGGAAAGCTAAAAGAACTTTACAAAGCCACTGGTAGAGCCTGGGGTGGTACAATGGTGGATAAGGCATTTTTGGACTTTTTGGCAGACTTGATAGGTAAGAATTAATTCATATCGTGTATTCAAATAGTAACGCGTTATGTTCAAATGATTTCATGTGTATTTCATTTTCATGTACGTAAAACAGTAAACTTATATATGCAACAAACCATACACTAAGATTACGAACAGATGAATGATATATATATATATATATATATATATATATATATATATATTATATGCACATGGTTAGGCAAAGACGTCCTCCAACGTTTTAAGGACGATCACATGGAAGACTACATTGACCTTCTCCGTGACTTCGAAATTAAAAAACGCGCTACAAATTCGTCAAGTGAAGGACTTGTGACGATCAAATTGCCGCTAGCCCTCATATAGCTTGTAGACGAAAGTAAGGGTCTATCGATGAAAAAGATTGTACAGTCTTCGCAAGACGCAGATAAGGTAGGAATTTGTTTTAAAATATCATGCTGACGCAAATAGGGTATGACTTGTTATTATAGCAAAACCATTTACCATTATAAACAACACTTTTTGTATAGATTTGAAGATAATGATCACTAATCAGTCGTGATCAAATACATCTTTATAAATGATACGAATTGTGATGGCGACATGAGACTTAAATAATAAATTGATGCAGTTTACACATAGATACTATGTTATCTTATTTATGTTATATTGTAGGTTACACTTGTCGGTGAAGAGTTTAGGTTGGACTTCAGCATATTTCGGTCTTTCTTTAAGGAGTCGGTAAATGCAATTGTTAACCATCTGCAGTCATTACTTAAAGAAGGCAAGCCGTCGAAAGCGGAAGCCATCCTAATGGTTGGAGGTTACTCAGATTCCCCATTACTGGCGGAGACAGTGCGGGAGAAATTTCCTCGACTGAAAATCATTGTTCCAACTGACGCAGGTCTTGCTGTCCTAAAGGGAGCTGTCATATTTTGACACTGCCCGACCTCTATCAGTGAACGAATGTCCAAGTATACATATGGGATCAATTGCAAGCAACCGTTCAATAAGGACAAACATCCTATAGATAAGCTTGTCAAAACAGATGATGGTGACATGTGTAAAGATATATTTTCAATCTTGGTATCGTCTGACCAAACACTCATTGTTGGTGAACAACAGGCCGAAAAAAAGGTATTATACAACTATCTTAGATCAAGTTGAGATGATTTTCTCAATATATACTACAACAAACAAAGCTGTACAATACGTCACAGATGAGGGATGCAGAAAGATAGGATGTTTAAGAATCCCGCTATCTGGAAGCGGTACCGACAGATGGGTTACTGTTCGATTATATTTTGGTGTTACAGAAATAAAGGTTGAAGGCAAAGAAGAGGCTACAGGTCGAATTACTAGCACGGTTGTTGACTTTTTGCTGTAACTCAATACACTCTGTGTGTAGATTTATCATAGTGTCACACATTGGAACGGAATGATAAAATATGTCATAATTTATGGTAAGCCCATGTAAACAAACACATGGAAGTAAATTTGTCTAAAATTAACAATCATAAAACGATATTTAAATTATTTATTTATTTTACGCATAAATGGTTTTTTAGTCTTTTGTGCAATATAGTAATCAAAATGTAGTAGACAATTTTGTTTCGTTTTCCAGTGGAGATCTCTTTCTTGCACATTACACATGTATACGATAATAAAATCCCCAATGAATTTGTGGTTAAGAATATGTTTACATAAAACATTGGAAATAATGTAGATATAATTGTGTATAAATTGATGTGATTCAAACTGTATGCCTTTACATTCCATTATTGATTAAATGAGCTTTGTATATTTGCGCCTCTAATATTATGACTTTGAATGTTTCCCGAGTTTGCTGGCTATAAACGAAAATCAATCAAATTAGACAATAACATATCAATCTAATACGCGTTGGTACTACTTTTACCAGCCTCCTTTGTGTGTAAGTGTTGATTTTATCAAGAGGTCGTGTATTCAATCCGCGTAAATGAAAGTTTTTTATCCAACGTTGTTTGTTTTTGTTTTTATTTATTTTAGAATTTTCAAAATCATATGGTGTAGTTTATAAAAATAGCAAAATACATTACAAAAAATATTAAAGAGTGTTAAAACGTCCCTTTATTCCACCTAGTCCACATTTCTCCTGTCTGATACATTATTTAAAAGGTATGTTGAGATCCACGGTCTGGGTGTTTAATTCCTTCCTGATCTTTGTATATGCCATTTAAACATATTGTGTGTTATAATTTGAGTTGATTATGTACTTTCAATTATTTTCACATATATTTGTATTTGTTTGCACAATATAACGATTCTATATTGAAACTTAGTAGTTCTCAAAAATCATATGCTATGTAAGCAATATAACTTCAGTTATATGAACTATTTAGAGAATTATTGTTGTCGTTTACTTTTAAGCATATACAGATATATTGCAGATAGCAAAGCCGATGTATGAGATGTTATGTTCACGTTAGACTTATATTAATTTATAAAATGCGAACAGCTCTTTTTAATGCAACGTTGGTTTATGTCTATATTTGGGATTTATTATTTTGAAATTTGAAGTCCTTAGTAAAGGGATATTGTAAAATCGTGTAGAAATTTTTAACAAAGCTAGCTTTTATCTTTCAGTATTATTTGAGCTGAGTTATTATTGTTCCTTAATTAAGAATGCATTCCATATTATTTACAGTAAAGAATGCTACTTGATCGTTTTGTATTTGTTGTTCTATTGGATCTTAAACATAGCAATGTTCCATGCAGCTCCTTAATTACATTTTAACATGAACTTTGATTATTTGTGGGTCTCAATATCATTGTTACCATGTGGATTGATATGTTGTTTCAATCAATTATTACCACTCGTTTCATGTTCAAAAACCTTTTTTTCATTCTGATTGAATAATTTGCTCGCGTTACCTTTTTATTCCGAGATACACCCTCTAGGTATGCAAAAATAAAACGTAACTGTTTATGACCGTCCTATTATTTTTACCTTTTCATGAACAATTTGTCAAATTCCGTTATTGATATCTGCGAATCATAACGATATAAATGTAATCATCGATTAATGAATTGAATGAAAACTCGTATTAAGTTATTAATTTAATATATTAAACAATGTGTAGAGAGTCTGTGTTGAAAAGAAAGGTTCCCTTTCTGAACGGCAAAAACTCTGATATTGTGTTTTTCCTAGATAGAAGATTTATCATTTTAACAATACATTTTTTTTTATAACAAATACTGTTCCAAAAAACATCAATTTATAGAAAAACTTCACTAAAAAGGTTCATCAACCTCTAATTTCGAAATTTGTTTGCACATATCCAATATATTCCCGTAGATTTCGTGATGTTTGCGTCATAGTGTCATTCAAAACACGTGTGGTTTGTTGTTGATTTCCTTTGGTCAGAGGGACTGTTGAAATGTTCAAACAACTAATTACTTTTACGAATTTCGTATAAAATATAAAGTTTAAAGTAAATGCCGGACATTTGAGAGCACACTTCTGGTGCCTTTTTCGTTACTCAACATGGAAACATTTTATTACACATTTATAAAAGAATACCATCATCGGCTAATATAGCTTCTGTCGAAAGCATTATTTTCTAAATAATTTGTTTAACGTAAAGAAATTGCAAGCGCAAGTTGGATGGGCGTGGAGCAGTTTTGACCGTTCCAAGGCTGTATAATTATTTTGTCCTGTAGTGTATGGACATGGTAACTTGCCTTAAATAAAAAAAACTAACGGTAGTGTCATTACTCTTATATGTTTAAACTAGCAACATGATTTTTACGATACTTGTATATTGATATATAAAAGCAGTATTCATCTATCTAATTACATGTATTTACATGTCGTATGTAAACGTATTCATGTGCTATGTATAGGTGTATCTATATTGTACTTGAGATATTGTATGCCTGTTTTTCTAATACCTGATTCGCATAAATTGTATTTAGTTTTCACATTTTACATTCACGTACTCTAAATAGAATTTTTAGTTGATCGTTAGCCTTTAATTATTTTTATTCTCGAAATTATTATTTAGCTTATAAATATTATTTAAACTGGCTTTTGCTCTGCATTTTGTTTCGTGCAAATGTTAAATTGGTTAAATCAACGTCGAAAATAACCGTGTTAAAAAATCGTTGTTTTGTTAAACTTTAAAGTATAAAAATTGAACGATGTATATGAGGCTGGTACTATACTTTAACCCATTAAATTTAACTATTTTTATGTTCACCGTGTTTGTATTTGTATGTATTCATAAGTGGCTTCTAGACCTGTAAGTGTTTATAATGTGTATTGACAAGTGTTCACTATGGAATTCATATAAATATTTCTTGAGTTAACTTGATCTTTACCACACATAAATCACATGTATGTGCTACAAAGGAAACAACACAATTAAATCTATCGTATTTGGGCTGAATATATTGATCTTAAATGAATTGCATATGGTTCCTATTATGCCTGCAATTTCTAGTTTACGGTAGGTTGTTATCTAGAAATTACAAAGATGTATTGTAATTTGTACATCTCGCAGTTAATGTCTGCCTCGTGCTGGCAACATTTTCAAACCTGAAAACTGACATATGGTAAATCGATTACAGAAGCAGAGCAGAACTAGATAAATAAACTTTATAAACTAAACCGCGCTAACATCTGTTCTTTACATACGATATATTTTTTTGTGTGCATGCAATTGTATGTAAGATTGATACCGTACGATGTCATCGTTAATACTTATAAAAAAGAAAACATACCGTTTGTTTTCTCTCTGTTAAACATTGCCAGAAAATAAATTGTGTTTTCCAAATTTATTTTGCGTACCTGGACTGTATATAGGTTCAAAAAACAACAACAATAATTTGCAATTAAGCGTAAAGAAGCCTCTAACATAACATATGTATGAATACAACACACCAAGTTTGCCATTATGTAACATGCGCTTTTGACAAATTATAACGTACGCGAAACCAAAATTTAATAAATCTTCAAACAAAGAAGATTTATGTCAAAGTAAACTGTTACTGAACTGGAAATACGAGTATAATTCGATATTCGAGAATAATATACTTCTAATTATTAATACGGCTCATAGTTATCGGGGATAGAT
Source organism: Dreissena polymorpha (assembly GCF_020536995.1). NCBI lineage: Eukaryota > Metazoa > Mollusca > Bivalvia > Myida > Dreissenidae > Dreissena > Dreissena polymorpha. The sequence goes on from NC_068362.1 coordinate 84,681,520, forward strand.
ACACCAGACATTCATGGACAAATAAACAACTTCGGATGAACTGGCGGTAATAGAAACGACGTATCATCAATTGTTACTATTTTTAACGATAGGAAAGCCTTGGTAATACTTCAACCCACAGTGTATCGATCCCTTTAAACAATCGCTCCATGTGCATTGAAGAGGTTCTTTGACCATGAGCTTAAATGAGGAGATCCTGACAGAACCTTCAAAACGATATTTTTTAATCATGAAATATTTGGTAAGCACCGAGAAATATGTAGCCTTAAATATGAAAGGAAATGCATGTATGCCTTAAACATAACGTTTCAAAAGCATAGTTGTATGCACTTTAAAAATGTGTACAAAATATAATGTAACAGTTTACTTTAATGTTGTTGTAATGAGAATGCGTGTCACAGAGATGATAACTTGTCTTTATGAGCTGGTGATTGCAAATTACTAACTATGCTGCCTTTTGCCTTTTGACTTTCGCAAGACAAAGTGCATCCCATATATTATTTCAGAAATAGTCTTTTTGTGACTACTTATATTTTTTCTTCTTCAGTGTTTGAAGTACATGTACTGACATTTATCTTGTTTGTCTGCATTTGAATCTAATATATTTATTTGTATAAATGTGTACCGTGTTTTTAGACCTTTGGTACTAGTTATGAAAACCTCATATTGAGAAAATGTAATTTTAATTACGTTACACATTTTACGCTTTAGTTTGTTTTATTTTATGCTTTCCCGTGGTTTATAGAAAAATATCAGTTAATTAAAACTGATGATTTCACTGTTTGAAACAGTGAAAATTAACAGTGAAAATTATCGATAATTTTCACTGTTTACTGTGACATAACGTCATTTTTTACGAAAGACGTCGTTATCCCAGCGAAATTCTTTAGTTAAACTCTTCAACAATGTATATAACGGTAAAAAAGCATAAACTAAAAAGAAAATGTGTTGGATTCGGTGGAATATGTATTTTAATTCACTCGTGATCTTTGAAAAAATATATTTTCTCGTGGCTGCGCCACTCGTGAAAACATTATTTTATATGATCACTCGTGAATTAAAATCGATAATCCACCGAATCCAAGAAATATCATCTATTTAATTGCCTCTTATTCGACAGATTTTAGCGTGTATTCTTTTGATTAAATATAAGCTTGTATTCATGCTTCGACTTACTTTTTATAACAAAGTGTTGAATTTGCCTTTTTAAATTTAACTGTGTTAAGTAATAATTTGTATCGAAGAAAGCCTTTGTTGGTATTGAATCTCACTTCTCTGACACAATTTGATATCGATATTAACTTAATGCTAGTATTTATAGTTGGATTTAACTTCTCTTTGATAAAAAAAGTGTTTCTTCGTTCATTACAAATAACTTTTAATGGTAGAATAGCAGATTTGTTTTGAAAAAAAAACACAAAAAAAAAACACAAACATTTTAAAACAACTGACGACGAAAAATATAACTTATTTTGTAATAATTGAAAGCAATTGTGTTTCCTATTTAAGAACTCATTTCTGTTGTTAAATAGTAAAAATTAACAAATGCCAATTGGTTTTCACCGCTGGTTATTTTTTCTTACTGCATAACATCTAATTGTGTAACCTATAGTCAACTTCTTTGGATATGAAAGAAACACCTGGTTGTTTATTGGTATGTAACCTGAACAGTAGTTCAAACCGAAAGCGGCCTATATTAGGGTACGTTATACTTGGAAACTAATTTACTTCCGCCCATCAGTTGTTTAGCGCAGTCACATACAGACCAAGACGAACATCGAACACACCGGCGAATGTTTGTAATGTGCTTTCTCGAAATTTGTGTATTGATTGTACTTAAGCAATACATTTGGCAATTATAGCTTATGACTTTGCGTAAATTTTTTTTAATACAAAGTACTCTGGAGCGTCCTTGGGAAGATAAAACATTCGCCCACAGGATTAACTAACTACTGTACTGACACGTTCAATAGAATGGTAAGATACTATGTTTATATTTCATGTTATATTTTTTAATATGTTTAATTTTCATGTTATATATATAATGTACTTTGAACGTTAATGAAAACCAAAAAGCACGTTCTTTTCGCAAAGACTAAACATTTAGCAGAAGAACGTATATATTTGCCAAAGGTCCATACTTAGCAAACTTAATTTGTGTATTTTTCTTTATTTACGTTTATTTTTTCTAACTCACACTCTTTTCAATGAACCACACAACCACCAACTCAAATGTCTATCAACAACCCACCCTTCCATCATCCAACAAAACCACACACTCGCACACTCACTCAGTCTCAAACGCATACATACATTTTATTCAACAGAAATTTGGCATTTAACAATTTGTAAACTACAGTAAAACATTTTGCCAACTGACTGAAAGGTATGTATGAAGCCAGGTTCGATGGTTGTATGGTGTTAAATTCTCTAATTGGCCACGAATACATGAATATATGACTTAATAAAATGTGGTAAATAGAACTTCAGAAAAGATAATCAAATAATAAATTTAGTTTACGTCTAGTATAATGGCAGTAAACTATTGAACATATATATACAAATAAATATGTATTAACTGATTAGCTGAAAGCCCTCCCTCGTTTTTTAAATACAAGCCACTTTAATGTTTGCTTTTTATGTATACTAGTATTTCAAAGTCCCAGAATCCAAACAATACATGCCATCGCATTATTTCTCTAATAGTTTTAATTTGTGTATTGGCTTTTCATATATCCTTTATATGGCCATTAACAAACCGCCTCTGATTCAAAGTAAGGTTGTCGTCAGTTGCCGAATTTTGTACTAAAACTATAAGCTATCTCAGGAAAAGTGGGGATTAATAGACCCCCGTGATATGCTCGTAACTGAAAAAAAAACTGATTTAATCTTTTACAAACTTCAGAACGAGTTCTTCCTTAAATTTTGTGGAGATAATGTGAATATGTATCATTAATAAATTTCCAGTTCTATTCATTCTAAATCCGAACAATCTAAACTTTAACAAGGTCAAATTGTGTTTAAACCATGACCACTGTGCTGTCGAGTTGCAATATTTCGACAAAGAAGATAGAGCATATCAGTTTGCCAAACGTCACGCGCATCCTTTTGTCGATAAGCTTGCATATTTTCGTTCATATAAGGCTGTACTCGAATCAACAAAACAAACATTCAGTATTTTAGGACACTTACTCAAAATTTTCTATATTTTTTCAATACACCACTGATCTTGGATACAAAATAATATCTTTTACACCCATTACTGTTATGAAACTAACTTTAATACACGCAATAGGTAATATTTGTGTGTATCTATGGAGGACAGTACTGTTGTTTTTTTCACAAAGTGAGACTACAGTTCATCCACCAGGAGAGAAATCGGATTTTCAGAGCGAGATCTATAATTAGCAGATTTCAATTTACCATACACTTAGATAAAGCAAAAATATACACACCCAAAACAAACTGAAAAAAATAAAACAGTGGTTACTTCGAAGGAAATGTCAAGGAAATGGGCTTTTAACCGGTGAAAAGTTGCATAAAACCTCACACCTCCTAGAATTATTAGTTTTAGTGTTAACAAATATTAAAATCGCAACATGAATATTTAAACATTAAATCAAGAAAACTCTTATCCACTTCATGATAATTCATCTTATTCTGAATGCAAGAATGAAAGAAATATTTTAATTGTGAATCGTTTGGCAAATTTAGCCCATCAGTAATAAAAAAACACAGAGCTTCAAAAATTTCAATCATAGCATTGCGATTAAAAATAAATAAGTATTGTAAATCAAGTAGTTATTATAGAACATCACATAGCAATCATTCTGTTATAACATGCCTGCAAGATATTAATATTTAACAATTTAAACTTTAGAAATATTATCAGATTATAAATTCCGAAAGTCATGAACAAGCAAAAACGATATTCTAAATGGTAGTGGTGCTGATGGTCTTTGTATATTAATATGAATTAAAACAAATCTTTGATAATTGATTTGTTAAATTTGGAATATCCACTTCTCACAGGCAAAAAGCGATGGCAAGCTGGTGGTCGCGGCTATTGACTTTGGAACAACGTATTCCGGATGGGCCTTTTCATTTAAGCATGACTTTGAGAGGGATCCTTGTAAAGTTTCAGCTCAAACATGGACTGGAAACCAGCTGTTATCTCTTAAAGGTAAGTAGGCAAATAAGTAAGATGCAGTTACGTTCGCAAAAAGCTATGCCAGCAAATATAGCATTTTGAGCAAAATTAATGCAATACTTAACATCCTTACATGATTATTGCACTAAATGGTGAAGGAAGGAAAATGCTGAAATTACTGCACTCAATGATTGGAAAACAAAATTTTTTAGTATGGCCATGAATAAAATATGTTTTTTATGATACACATCCTTTGGCCCTACCACATTCACCTAAATTTAATAAACAAAATCTCTGTAAATTGCTTGAAGACTTAAAATCTAAATTCGTCTTAGTTCCTGCTGATCAGGCTGCTAATAATGTTATCATAATATGACGAGTGTTTTATGTTCAAACTATTTCACAAGAACTTTCACAAACTACATCATATTGTGAGTACAATAAGCAACCTAATGAAATTATTACCGTCCATATTGCCCAATGCATAAAGTTAAATGTAATAGTCAATATTACTGACAAGAAATTGCCATCACTTTACTGGATACCTAAGTTATATAAGACGCCATATAAAAGTCGTTTTATCGCTAATTCAGCTTCTTGTACCACCAAACAATTATCAGTGTATCTTACATCTGCATTGAGTGCTATTAGATATCATATAGCTAAATTTTGTAATAAAGTTTATGAAAATAGTAATATTAACCTATTTTGGTCAATAAAAAACACCTTAGAAGTTATTGATAAAATTGAAAATAAAAAATATAAGGTGTCACAGGTAAGTACTTATGATTTTTCGACACTATATACAACGCTTCCTCACGCTTTAATAAAATCCAAACTTGTTTCTTTGATTGAAAAAACTTTTGCAAGAGAGAAGTGTTTGTATCTAGCTTTAAACACTAAAACAGCTTTTTTTACTAATCAGATATTAGATAATTACATCATTTGGACTGGTCTTGACTTTTGTGCAGCACTTACTTTTCTTTTGGATAACTTGTTTGTTGAATTTAATGGTAAAATATTTAAACAAATTATTGGGGTTCCTATTGGTACTAATTGTGCGCCACTTATAGCTGACCTTTTTTTATATTGTTATGAAAGCGAATTTATGTTAGAATTATCTAAAACTAAGCAAGTAGATTTGATTAATTGTTTTAACCTTACTAGTAGGTACATTGATGACATACTTAATTTAGATAATCCATTATTTGAACAATATATTCACAAAATCTACCCAAAAGAACTAGTCTTAAATAGATCGTGTATATCCAATACAGACGCTGCGTATTTAGACTTACATTTAACTATTACTAATAATTTGATCAAAACTAGTTTATACGACAAACGGGACGATTTTAACTTTGAAATTGTGAATTTTCCGTTTCTAGATGGCAACATCCCTAAAGGACCTTCCTATGGTATTTACATTTCGCAGTTGGTACGTTATGCCAGAGCATGTTCGTGTATTAAAGATTTTAATGATCGTAATCTAATATTAAATTAAAAATTGCTAAAACAAGGCTTTTTGTATCATAACCTAAGAAATAAATTTGCTAGATTTTACTCTAAGTATGGTGATTTAATTTCAACATATAATGTTTCTTTAAAATGACATTTAAATAATGGAATCTCCCATCCATCATTTTACGGAGATGTTTTGAAGCGTGTCCGCAAATTAAAATATGTTAAACCAAATGTTCATATTAAACTTTTCAATTTAATTAACTTGTTTTTATCAAAAGGATACGATACTTATGTACTTAAAAACACGTGTTTGATGGTTTTCGATTCACTATATCTTTCTTCCCTTAAAATTTGGAATCATTAGTGATATTATAGGCATTTTTCACCGTTGAATAAAATTGTGTCATTGTGTCGTATGAACAAATCTGCATGAATACTACACTATAGGCATTTTTCACTGTTGAATAAAATTGTGTCATTGTGTCGTATGAACAAATCTGCATGTAAACTACATTTGGACTCAAATCGTACATCAAATCATTTCTGTCTTCAGTTGTCAAAACACCTATATACTGTTTGATTCCAATAATGTCGCTTTAATGGAATTACCATTTTTATTCATTTGCTTCTTAATATTAAATCACCTAAATTTGTTTTATTAGTAGCACAGCCCCATTAATATTTTTATTTAGTACTGCCCTTGGAATTTGTTCACGTCATTATGTCATTATGGATTTTTGTGACGTCATACGACCGACTTTCCCAGTTGTAATCTACATGCATAGGTCATTGGGTTTATAACGTTCCATTTTATTTATATTTTCTCTCTGATAAGCGTTTCTTGTTTGATTTAATTATTTTTAATTTTTTAGCAGTCACATAAACAACCAAGCTATGTAATATGGAGTTTTTACACCCATTATTGCTGCTTCTTCCTGTATTTACGCGATGATTATCTGAGATATTAACTCTATGATTCTATATTCTCAAATCTTTTCTATAAAGAAGGAATGTAGTTGACAATTGTTAATAGTTTTATTTGATCGTTCGTCAAAATGTTGTAATTCTGTTACTCTTGTATCTTCAATGCAATTGAGTAATTAAATAGTAATTAAATTGAATGCGTTTTAATTCCCTTTTATTATTGTTTAATTTGAGTTACAATGCTATGACGTTAAATTTTATTTACACTTAAATGTATTATGAATATTGCTGGGCCAAGTGTGAGGTTGAGCGCTCTATAACCAGGTTTAAACCCCCAATGCTTTGCATTGACCGTTCCAAGGCGGTGACCCCAGCTTTATTCATATTTTGTGTTTATGTTGGTTTGTATTGTGCTGTATTGTGCTGTTTTGTACTGTTTGGGCAATCGGTCACTTGCCTTAAATAAAGGACCAACTAATGGTTTTTAATGAAAATTCAATACTGCTCCAGCAGCTGGAGTTTCACTTCTTTATATTGTATATAAATTTAATACGTTACATACTTAAATCAATAGTTAATTTTTGAATGTGTAATTGTCGTGTCGTTTATATGCGTGTCAGTTGTAAAGTGTTTGTAGAATACAGCTGATCTTAACAGAAATGGTTTGTTAACATGTTTTGTTATATATGTTTCAAATGTATTATACAATAAAGACACGTGTTTTAATTGTTTCGTTTTTAATTTAAAAAAGGTAAACTACAGAAAGTCAAGTGTACTAAATATATGTTTCTTAAGCGTAAAGTCTGGGAATGTGGCCATTCCATATTTAGCATGGCCTTATTTTTTGTAAATAACGACACTACATTGTTGCCAACTACAGGAACTACATGACACAGGTGTGTCCACTTATTAACATGGAATACCAATACAAATCCGCAAAATGCTGTCATTCCAAATAATTGACCTCGATTCGTGTGTCAATTTGATGATATTCTTATGAAACAAGTGAACTAAACAGTACAATCTTGTTTAAACATCGGGATAAGTTGAGTTACTGATAAGGTATTTTACCCTGTACATCGTTTTAAATTTTACGCAATCAGATAAGAGCTTATCATGCCATGCTGGTACAAAGTAGGAAAACGTCAACTAGGGTTAAGGTCAAACACAGATCCACTGTTGTATTTTTTGTTGGAAGCGTTGTGTTTACTGTGAACTTAAGTGTAACAGTGTAAAACACCTATGTTACGTTTAAATGCGTTGCAATTGCAGTAATAACAATTATTTAATTTAATGTTCTCATTTTCAAAGCTCTGGTAAATGTCGATACAAACAATACATCTTAAACATATTTATATTATTTGTAAATAAAAAATGTAATTCCAATTTTCAAACTTTACCGTTATGTGTTTATGAAATGATTTGCTGCTAAATTCACCTTCACAGTTGACCGAAAAGATTCCTGAATGTGTCGGAAATAACAAGTGAAATTGTGTATTATATTAAAAGCAGAATATGACATAACACTATTAAAGTCAGGATTTTTCAAACATTTTGATACAAGTACTTACATGTCTACTTCATTTTCATTTGCGAACGATTAAGATCAATTTGTATGACATATAGGCCAAACGTGCGTGTTGATTAAACCGGATGGAAAAACCTTGGAGAAATTTGGTTATGATGCCGAGACATACTATAGCCAGCTTAGTCAGAGAGGAGAACATAAAAAGTGGTACTACTTCCAGAAATTCAAGATGATGCTTTCGAACAAGGTAAATTAATTATAAATACTTGTATACGCCTTATAATTCATTAAAACCAAATACCAAATTGATTGTAATCATATCAAACACAATGCGATTATATTTATAGCCAATACACAAAGACATGATGTTGGACGATGAAAGTGGTAAAAGCCTACCAGCCATTACCGTGTTCTCCTTGTCAATAAGGTAAGTCGAAGCTCAAAGTCAAACGGTGATTGAAACCAATGCCTCTAAAACATGCATGTACTCGATATATTAATTACACACATGAAAATATGACCAAAACAAAATGTGTTTGCTGCATTTGGCTTTTTACCGCATGCATAATTTCTCGTCTGCAAGAGTTTCGATTTGTTAACGAACCCAACTGGCAATTCAACGCGATAATATCGTTTCAAAATTGTCCGTTCACACTTACGGCCGTATGCTTAATTTTTTGTTCGTAGTGTAAAAAAAAATCCAGCAGGAATGTCCCTTTGAAAGATTTAAGGTCTGTTGTACCAAATTATGAAATATATTTCAAATACCAAATATGAGTGTCCGGAAATTATCAATTATTGTGTTGTGGGTGCATACGCTTACTTTATATCAAACGCGAAAACCTAAGTTGAATGTTAAATACTAAAATAACTATTTTACATATTTTGTTCTTTTTTATTTCGACAAGGGATGTCAAGGAAATAAAATTGAATCATAGACGATATGTACATTTTAACCGTTTTGACAAAAACTATATGTGTGGTCTTGATAGTTGTAAATTAGGCAACAAATAGGCTTTTTAAGCAATAACCATCTCTAGTGTTGTTTTCAGGTTCATGATCGATGATTTGACAAGTATGTCAAATCAACAGGTAAGCGGACTGAATCTGGAAGACATCTATTGGGTGCTCACTGTACCTGCTATCTGGGATGATTCAGCAAAACAGTTCATGCGTCTTGCCGCTCAAGAGGTAGCATGTTACCACTTTATATACGCCACGAGTTTTATGAATTGATATATATAAATATATATAATTAAGTAAATATTATAACGGTTGTTTGGCGTACTCATATTTCGTATTTTGAACAATTGGGAAAAGGAATATGGTTAAAGTCACACACCTTGAAATTAAATACTTGTTGATCAATACATATAGATGCAATTTGAAAGTGTGTAAAATTGTCATTAAATCTATAGCCTAGTTAGCAAGTAATTTATTATTTTTTTAATTTTAAAACCGAAAGTAGGATTTCTATACGTATACGTCCATTTCGACAAACGCGATTATTTTTAAGTTTTAAAGCGCAAAAAAGACGGATTTCTACCTTGTAACCACCAGATATATTTTAATCGGCATAGATAAAATTAAATCTACAGCCTAGTTAGCAAGTAATTTATTATTTTTCAAACGGTACCGCTTTTAAAACCGAAAGTAGGATTTGTAGACGTTTACGCACACAACACGGATTTCTACCTTTTAACCACCAGATATTTTCTAATTGGCATAGATAAATATGTTTCTTATTTATACTTAAATTTACTTTCATTTCAAGGTGTGTGGCTTTAATGTAACAAGTACTTTATAAAAATCATATTAGAGAAAGCCAACGCATGCTTTAGAGCAAATGTCAAATTTTCGACTTTGGTAGTAATATTTGATACCAAAATGCCCAATATGACCACAAGATTTATTTGACCATTATATTTAAATACGCATCAGTTATTTTGTACATGTAGTGCGAATTCAGACTTGTTGAAAGAGCGAAAGAGAGAGAGATAAATGGAATGAGAGAGAAAAGGGGAGAGGAGAAGAGGGGGGGGGAGAGAGAGAAGGGGGATGGAGAGGAAGAGAGAGGGAGAAACAGGGAGAGGGAGAGAGAAAGGGAGAGAGGGAGAGGGAGAGGGAGAGAGAGGGAGAAAGGGAAGAGAGAGAGAGGTAGAGAGGGGGATAGGGGGAGAGAGGCAGACAGACAGACAGTCAGGCAGGCAGGCAGGCAGGCAGGAAGGCAGACAGACAGACAGACAGACAGACAGACAGACAGACAGACAGACAGACAGACAGACAAGAGAGAGAAAGAGAGAGGGAGAGAGAGAGGGAGAGGGAGAGAGAGAGGGAGAGGAGAGAGGGAGAGGAGAGAGGGAGCGGAGAGAGAGTGGATGAGGGAGGGAGGGGGGAGGGAGGGAGGAGGTGAGGGAGGGGGAGGGAGGGAGGGAGGGGGGAGGGAGGGTCGGGAGGGAGGGAGGGAGAAATGCCACATATATGATCAAAGACGCAATCATGTTAAGTATTGGTGTTCGTTCTTGCAGGCTGGCATACCATGTGAAAAGTTATCAATTGCATTAGAGCCTGAGGCCGCTTCGATTTACTGTAGACACGCTCCAGTCAAAGTTGACGCCACTGCAGGTGGTATTTCGTCCTTCAAATCGGGCAGTAAATACCTGGTGTTAGATGCAGGAGGTAAGAAAATGTAATAGATATTTCTTGATGTGGGTGTATGATTGAAATTTATTTCACGATTGGTTTCAGAAACAAAAAAACGAGTGGCGTGGAAACGAGTGAAATTTTTACAGTTTTTGTAACCACGAGTGAAAGAAGTATTCTAACCTTCTTTTATAAAGTGCAATACGGGAATATACACGTCATGAAGAAAGCATTGACGTCATATGTTTTTTTAAAATGGCGTTATCAAAATATAATCTAACCAACGACATATATGAGTATAATAGAAAAAAATAATGTCATAATAAAACACGTCGTTGAAGCAAACTTTCCGTTTTTATGTGTTTCATGGATTTAAATTTCAACACGTTTTTTTTAAATATTCGACTCACATTTTCGTTTGTAAAGAAATGTCACTGACAACGATATACCGATGTATTGGATGGAAAAATACTGCAATATGTCTTATATTTTCAATCAGTGACACAAATAAAATCGTATTGACATTTTCACTGAATTTAAGCTATTTTCTTCAACAGATAAAAAAAGAAAATCATTTAATACATGAAGAAGCTTTCAGAATTTTGTAATGAAATCCTACTTCTATGTCTTAGTTCCCCAAATACATAAAAATAAATAAATCATGCGAATACGTACGAAGTTAATAGCAATATTTAACTACAACACATTAATGAAGTAAATGTGATAATACAATTGCTTGGGATAACTCGTGCAGGTCTCGAAAATAAGTGCCCATCTTGACCTGTTATCAACAGTGTTTTCTTTAAACAAATTGCTATGCTTGCAAGGGCCTATAGGTGCAGTAAACACAATATAAGTCAGATGACATTTTTATCACGTGGTCTTCATAATACTGAACTGAAAACTACACACAACAGAAAACTAAATTCGATGTTAAGTACATCGAAAACATTAAACTATGTAAATGTATCATGATAAAAAGAGGTATTTTAACATCTTATATCGGGGACCCATACAAACAAAGGGATGTGCAATTTCGCGATATCCAGTAACAACGCGAAAACAACAGGTGCGCGGGATTTGATAATTTCGATCGTTTAAACGATTACTTAATCAATAATGCGTCTAGATGACATCGATTGCGAGAGATTTCACTCGTGTATGATGTTATGTTTTTGATACACCACTTACTTGTTTAATAAACAAACACCTATTCATTCATATTTTTTAATAATAAATTATTTATTTGTCTTATTAACAAGCGGTTTGTCACATGTTCGGATGCATTGAAGAGTAACAATTTCCGTTTCTTTATCAAGGGTTCACTTGCCGTTGTATATCGCACGTATGAACATGTTCAATTCAAAAGATCCTATTTTAATTTATTTTAAATCTTACCCTTGTCTGAAATATTGACATTATCATTACCTGTCAATTGCATATAAATAAAATGTATAATTGTTCTTTTATCTTCCGAGAAAAAAGTTTATTATTCCGTTGTACTCCATTTGAACATAATATCCGTGGAAGTTACTGAAAATGTCTTATAAACATAACACTTTTCTTATGCTGATGATGAAGCAAAGAAAAAATCACATGCTAGATCCACCTTGCTGTGATACATTTGCGGAGTATTACTGTGTACAAATTTCGCGTTCATGTATTGAAAAAACATTATCAGAATATAAAGGTAAGGCAATTCAGAAAAGTCTTAAATCGTATATTTCTGAGTATAAATCAGTAACATATAAGTCATTGTATATGTGTTTTGGTATGATTATTATTATATCCGTTCAAATCTACAGAACAGGAAAAACGACATTAAAACATACAATATACATAATTTTGTGCAAAACACATTTTTTACAAGCATTGAATCCCGGCTAATGGTAAAATATACGTAATTGGGTCACTGAAAATACAAATTATTATATGCATGATAGGTAAACTTGGTATTATCCAAATTTAGTATCCTATATAAGATAACAATAAAATCATGATAAGACATGTAATTAACAATATATTCGTATCAATTAAGCTTAAGAAAATATCCATAGCATGTGAGCAAATCACATATTTGAACCAGATAGTGCACAAGTACCAATGTGAAATGTTAAATAGAACTTAATAATATGACTAACAATTTTCTGTTTATTATTTCAACAACAAAATACATAAATACCCTTTGACCTGGTGATGCAGTAGATTTGGTACATGTATTTAAAGCCTACAGCAATACAAAAATCTTATTAAAATAAAATACAAAATCACCTTCTTTTAAACTTTTTTTTTAAGTTTTGAAACTTAATATTTATCATGAGTTCTGTGAACACATTATTATGAACAAAATTAAATATATAGAAGTAACTTTGGAGTAAGCGAAGATTTTCATTGCGGGAATATGTTCATTTGTGAAACACTGCAACAGTTTAATTGATTCATTGGAATGTCTGAAAGACAGAAAAAAGACAGACAGATATAGATAGTTTTTTCAGACGTATGCAACAAAACATTTATAAATAATAAAATATACAAATTATTTTCTTATGTCACATAAGTGCAAATAATAACATTACATTATGTTACAAGTAATGTTAAAAACATCAACTACAAATAAACACAATATATGACAAGAACACGTAAGTTCTATCAAGGGGTGATGAAATCTATTAACCGTATTATATTTAAGATCGTAGTTCTTATGATTAAAGCTTCTTTTATGTTTTTCTTTCATCTGAAATTACTAATCTATAACATAAAACTAAATACTTGTGGAATTTATACACAGACAGATAACATAAAATATACGGATAATATATTTTTTCTTTACTCAGTTAAACAATTGCATACATAAAGCAACGTACTCAAAGTACTGGTGGAGCGATTTTGCTCAAATTGTGAGGTCGTTAAAACACTATACACCGTAATGCCAATCACCTTTTTTAAGAAAACGGATGGAAGTAAGGACGGGTGACAGGCTGTGAACATTATATGATTTAGCTATTGGGGTTAAATGTAAATGCTGTTTTTTTAAACAAGTCATTGTCGTATTTGCCAATTTATAGCTAAACTGCGAAGATACATTTACCCAGTTCCAAATTTAACATAGATTTAATAAAGACAAGCATTGCAGTAATTTCTAATGAGTACAGTGTAAGGTTTCTGGTTCTTTCTTGTCTAAGTACACGGGCCTCTGTATGTGTCAAAGTATAAAGTAAATCCATTTAGTAGCAAGTAAGATACGGCAAATGTTAGTTTTTGAGTAATTGGATACTAAAGGTCAATATCAACTAGGGGTCAAGGTAAAATATTCAACAGAAAGGTCTTGTCCAAACGGGTGTTTTGTCCAAGAATTAAGTAAATCCATTCAATAATAGGAAAAATAGTAACATCCAACGTGGAACTCGAACCTTAGAACCCGAGTTTATCTTTCTGGTGCTGTACCAACTGAGCTAGCCGGGCCGACACATTAGCCTTCGCAATATGTATTATTAAAATATCAAACAATTTCCGATAGCTTTGACATCTTCTGGTCAATTTTTGCAACGGAAAATACCGAAGCACTTCGTTACAGTGTTCGTGTGGCGCATTTATACTAATACTATGCGGTCGAAGCTATTTTGTTTGTGAATGCAAAATTTGGATGCAAAATGGTTAGTTGCATTAACGGACTTCTTTCTTCGGTATACGTATATAATGTTACCTATGGGGCGAATTGCAGAAGGCAATCGCCCCAAAAATGGTATTCGTCTTCTAAACCAACGGAATGACAACATATACAATATAACGTTCATTTCATGGAATGTTGTTCAGAGCATATCTGCCAGTTTGTTTTTTCAACGGATTTGCAGAGACTGTTAATCTAACATAACATAAACGCAAACGTCTAGGACGTCAGTCTAAATATTCACCGCATTCCAAAGATGATATATAAACTTAATAAATATCTAATACAGAACTGTTTTTCATTTTACCATACCAATCTTGTTTAAAATTGTCAACAACTCTACAATTGAACTATCTAACACAACAATTTACGTGTACAACGTTTGGAATACATAACCAAACCCAAATATTTAACATGTTCTGAATATTTGTGACCCAATTTTTTATAAACTTTGTAACACTCGTTTAAATTTTAAAGCTTGTTTGTAAACAATTTGCATAACAATATTCCGTTTTTATGTGTTTCATGGATTTAAATTTCAACACGTTTTTTTTAAATATTCGACTCACATTTTCGTTTGTAAAGAAATGTCACTGACAACGATTATACGATGTATTGGATGGAAAAATACTGCAATATGTCTTATATTTTCAATCAGTGACACAAATAAAATCGTATTGACATTTTTCACTGAATTTAAGCTATTTTCTTCAACAGATAAAAAAGAAAATCATTTAATACATGAAGAAGCTTTCAGAATTTTGTAATGAAATCCTACTTCTATGTCTTAGTTCCCCCAAATACATAAAAATAAATAAATCATGCGAATACGTACGAAGTTAATAGCAATATTTAACTACAACACATTAATGAAGTAAATGTGATAATACAATTGCTTGGGATAACTCGTGCAGGTCTCGAAAATAAGTGCCCATCTTGACCTGTTATCAACAGTGTTTTCTTTAAACAAATTGCTATGCTTGCAAGGGCCTATAGGTTGCAGTACACACAATATAAGTCAGATGACATTTTTATCACGTGGTCTTCATAATACTGAACTGAAAACTACACACAACAGAAAACTAAATTCGATGTTAAGTACATCGAAACATTAAACTATGTAAATGTATCATGATAAAAGAGGTATTTTAACATCTTATATCGGGGACCCATACAAACAAAGGGATGTGCAATTTCGCGATATCCAGTAACAACGCGAAAACAACAGGTGCGCGGGATTTGATAATTTCGATCGTTTAAACGATTACTTAATCAATAATGCGTCTAGATGACATCGATTGCGAGAGATTTCACTCGTGTATGATGTTATGTTTTTGATACACCACTTACTTGTTTAATAAACAAACACCTATTCATTCATATTTTTAATAATAAATTATTTATTTGTCTTATTAACAAGCGGTTTTGTCACATGTTCGGATGCATTGAAGAGTAACAATTTCCGTTTCTTTATCAAGGGTTCACTTGCCGTTGTATATCGCACGTATGAACATGTTCAATTCAAAAGATCCTATTTTAATTTATTTTAAATCTTACCCTTGTCTGAAATATTGACATTATCATTACCTGTCAATTGCATATAAATAAAATGTATAATTGTTCTTTTATCTTCCGAGAAAAAAGTTTATTATTCCGTTGTACTCCATTTGAACATAATATCCGTGGAAGTTACTGAAAATGTCTTATAAACATAACACTTTTCTTATGCTGATGATGAAGCAAAGAAAAAATCACATGCTAGATCCACCTTGCTGTGATACATTTGCGGAGTATTACTGTGTACAAATTTCGCGTTCATGTATTGAAAAAACATTATCAGAATATAAAGGTAAGGCAATTCAGAAAAGTCTTAAATCGTATATTTCTGAGTATAAATCAGTAACATATAAGTCATTGTATATGTGTTTTGGTATGATTATTATTATATCCGTTCAAATCTACAGAACAGGAAAAAACGACATTAAAACATACAATATACATAATTTTGTGCAAAACACATTTTTTACAAGCATTGAATCCCGGCTAATGGTAAAATATACGTAATTGGGTCACTGAAAATACAAATTATTATATGCATGATAGGTAAACTTGGTATTATCCAAATTTAGTATCCTATATAAGATAACAATAAAATCATGATAAGACATGTAATTAACAATATATTCGTATCAATTAAGCTTAAGAAAATATCCGTAGCATGTGAGCAAATCACATATTTGAACCAGATAGTGCACAAGTACCAATGTGAAATGTTAAATAGAACTTAATAATATGACTAACAATTTTCTGTTTATTATTTCAACAACAAAATACATAAATACCCTTTGACCTGGTGATGCAGTAGATTTGGTACATGTATTTAAAGCCTACAGCAATACAAAAAATAAACTGTGCACTATAGAATTAATAAAAAATGTGACATTTAAGGAAATACCAACATGAGAAGAATATAGCCTGTAATTACTGAGCCGTTTGAAAAAAGCTGCGACAGAAGGGGGTTAAAAATAATAAAAAATACTTAAATTTTATATTCTATGAGCGTATTCAAACTCTTGTCTTTTCTCATAATGCCAATATATTGTGCACCATACCATTTATAACAATTTGACATTTGGCAAAAATACCAACATGTTAAGTATATAGTTTTTAATCATAGATTCTATTGAAAAAAAGAGCAATGAATGGTGGTCTTGTTGCTTTAAAAATGTGTTTGGAATTTTTGTCTTACGCTTTTTATATTAACCTTGGTCTTGAATCTATTTTAAACATTTAAAATAAGAATTGCACTCTCTCTAATCTCATGTAAATAAACTGTTATAAGGCAGAATATTTTAATAATCATTGTGGTTCTGTTAGGCAATTTCTGTGGTGTAAAGGATACCTTAGCAAGCGTTGTTTTTATTAGTTATTACACAGATTGCCATACAAGAAAATCAGTAAGAAGTGGCAAATTCAACTTACTTTAAATATTTGTCGTTCATTTCGTGAAACATTCGGTCTAATTAATATTATCATCCGTATTATTCGTTTCCTGTCAGTTTCTCGCATTTTATAAAATGGCGACCTTGAAAATGTGCGCATTCGCGTGAAGTCTCGCTTGTGTTTTTGCGTGAAAGCACGATAGTTTGATCTTCGGATCATTAAAAATGCGCATCGCTTTGTTTGTATAGGTCCCTGCTTATATAAACTCTACACGCCACAATAAAATTACACGATTGACGAAATATGCAGTCGGAACCACGCTTAAGTGGTTTACGAGTTGAGTTCAACGAATGACAGTAGCACTGTGAATGAACAAAAACTGTCACGTGACCACAAAAGTCAACGTCAGTAGTCATTTTATGACAACACACAGCCGCGCAAAGTAGGTTTTTTCCAATATCTTTGCTGATCATCCTCTGACTTTCATACGGCATAGTGCAGGCAATATGGCATTCGTTTGCCATTCCTAAACGTACTACTGACGTTTGCCATATTTGTTTTCACTCTTTAAACGTTTATTTAATATCTGGTATATATTTTTGTTTGTTTATGCATAGACATATGTAATATATGTTCGTCCGGTAAAGCATAGACAGTTCTGTGATCGTTAATTTTCGAGAATACTGACTCTTTGTAATTTTACTACTGACGTTTGCTTCTTAAATGGAAAGTTGCGCCGAAGTGTTCTCGAAAACCAGAGCAACACACAAAACGCGTGATATACCGATCGAAAGCTATATGCATGCCATATTGCCTGCACTAGGTCGTGTGAAAGTCAGAGGATGATCAGCAAATATATTGGAAAAAAACCTACCTTGCGCGGCTGTTTGTTGTCATAAAATGACTACTGACGTTGACTTTTGTGGTCACGTGACATTTTTTGTTCATTCACAGTGAGTAGGTTTCTGCCATTAATGTGAGACCCCGAGCTAGCACTTATAGATGGTTTTCTCTGGCGTTTCTACAATCTGACTGTTTGGAATTTGTGCGATGCATTTGAACGCTTTTTAAAATTTATTTGCAAAATTGACATCAAACGGTAAACAATACACCAATGACAATTCATGCTGTTGGTATAAAAATAATTACTTTTGACAGTACTTTTGTTTCATTCAAGCCTCTACTGTGGGTATTTGTAGGAGGTACGATAGATATCACCGTACATGAAGTAAGTTTTGGAGGTAAACTAAAAGAACTATTCAAGGCCACTGGTAGAGCCTGGGGTGGTACAATGGTGGATAAGGCTTTTTTGGACTTTTTGGTAAACTTAATAGGTGAGAATAAATTCATATCGTGTATTCAAAAAGTAACGTGTTCAAACTATTTCCCAAGTATTTCGTTTTCATGTAAGTAAAGAATGCACACGATTAGGCAAAGACGTCCTCCAACGTTTCAAAGACGATCACATGGAAGACTACATTGACCTTCTCCGTGACTTCGAACTTAAAAAACGCGCTACAATTCGTCTAGTGAAGGACTTGTGACGATCAAATTGCCGCTAGCCCTCATAGAGCTTGTAGACGTAAGCAAGGGTCTATCGATGAAAAAGATTGTACAGTCTTCGCGATACGCAGATAAGGTAGGAATTTGTTAAAATATATCATGCTGACGCAAATAGGGTATGACTTGTTATTATAGCAAAACCATTCACCATTATAAACAACACTTTTTGTATAGATTTGAAGATAATGATCACTAATCAGTCGTGATCAAATACATCTTTATAAATGATACGAATTGTGATGGCGACATGAGTCTTAAATAATAATATAATGCAGTTTACACATAGATACTATCTTATCTTATTTATGTTATATTGTAGGTTACACTTGTCGGTGAAAAGTTTAGGTTGGACTTCAGCATATTTCGGTCTTTCTTTAAGGAGTCGGTAAATGCAATTGTTAACCATATGCAGTCATTACTTAAAGAAGGCGAGCCGTCGAAAGCGAAAGCCATCCTTATGGTTGGAGGTTACTCAGAGTCCCCATTACTGGCGGAGACAATGCGGGAGAAATTTCCACGACTGAAAATCATTGTTCCAACTGACGCAGGTCTTGCTGTCCTAAAGGGAGCTGTCATATTTGGACACTGCCCGACCTCTATCAGTGAACGAATGTCCAAGTATACATATGGGATCCATTGCACTGAACCGTTCAATAAGGACGAACATCCTATAGATAAGCTTATCAAATCAGATGCTGGTGACAGGTGTGATGATATATTTTCAATCTTGGTATCATCCGACCAAACACTCGTTGTTGGAGAAAAACAGGCAGAAAAAAGATTTTATACAAGTAGCATAAATCAAACTGAATTGGAATTTAAAATATATACTTCAACAAACAAAGATGTACAATACGTCACAGATGAGGGATGCAGAAAGATAGGATGTTTAAGAATCCCGCTATCTGGAAGCGTTACAGACAGGTGGGTTACTATTCGATTATATTTCGGTGGCACAGAAATAAAGGTTGAAGGCGAAGAAGAGGCCACAGGTCGAATTACTAGCACGGTTGTTGACTTTTTGTTGTAACTCAATACACCCTGTAAATAGATTTATCATAGTGTCATACATTGGAACGGGATGATACAATATGTCATAATTTATGGTAAGCCCATGTAAACAAACACATGGAAGTAAATTTGTCTAAAATTAACAATCATAAAACGATATTTAAACTATTAATTCATTTTACGCATAAATGGTTTTTTAGTCTTTTGTGCAATATAGTTATCAAAATGTAGTAGACAATTTAGTTTCGTTTTCCAGTGGAGATCTCTTTTTTGCACATTACACATGTAAACGATAATAAAATCCCCAATGAATTTGTGGTTAAGAATATGTTTACATAAAACATTGGAAATAATGTAGATATAATTGTGTATAAATTGATGTGATTCAAACTGTATGCCTTTACATTCCAATATTGATTGAATGAGCTTTGTATATTTGCGCCTCTAATATTATGACTTTGAATGTTTCCCGAGTTTGCTCGCTATAAACGAAAAATCAATCAAATTAGACAATAATATATCAATCTAATACGCGTTGGTACTACTTTTACCAGCCTCCTTTGTGTGTAAGAGGTGATTATATCAAGAGGTCGTGTATTCAATCCGCGTAAATGAAAGTTTTTTTACCGAACGTTTTTTGTTTTTGTTTTTATTTATTTTAGAATTTTCAAAATTATATGGTTTAGTTTATAAAAATAGCAAAATACATTACACAAATATATTAAAGAGTGTTAAAACGTCCCTTTATTCCACCTAGTCCACATTTATCCTGTCTGATACATTATTTAAAAGGTATATTGAGATCCACGGTCTGGGTGTTTAATTCTTTCCTGATCTTTGTATATGCCATTTAAACATATTGTGTGTTATAATTTGAGTTGATTATGTACTTTCAATTATTTTCACATATATTTGTATTTGTTTGCACAATATAACGATTCTATATTGAAACTTAGCAGTTCTCAAAAATCATATGCTATGTGAGCAATATAACTTCAGTTATATGAACTATTTAGAGAACGATTGTTGTCGTTTACTTTTAAGCAAATACAGATATATTGCAGATAGCAAAGCCGATGTATGAGATAACATGTTCACGTTAGACTTAATTTAGAAAATGCGAACAGCTCTTTTTAATGCAACGTTGGTTTATGTTTAAATTTGGGATTTATGATTTTTAAAATGGAAGTCCTTAGTAAAGGGATATTGTAAAAACGTGTAGATATTTTTAACAAAGCTTGCTTTTATCTTTCAGTATTATTTGAGCTGAGTTATGGGTGTTCCTAAATTGATAATTTATTCCATGTTATTAACAGTGAAGAATGCTACTTGATAGTTTTTGCATGAATTGCTGATACTTACGTTTCTATTGTTAGTTACAAATAGCAATGTCCCTTGCAGCTCCTTAAGTACATTTTAGCATGTTTTTAACAGAAACTTTGATTATTTGTAGGGCTCAATATTCATGTTACCATGTGGATTGATATGTTGTATTAATAAATTATTACGACTGATTTCATGTTCAAAAACATGTTTCATTATTATTGAATAATTTGCTCGCGTTTCATTGTTTTATTCCACAATAAACCCTCTAGACATGCAACAATAAACGTAACTTTTTATGACCGTAAGACTATTTTTACATTACATGAACAATGTGTCGAAATCCGTTAATGACATTTGCAAATTATAACGATAAAGTTGTAATCCACTATTAATAAATAACATAAATGCATTTATTAAATTGTTATATTAAAAAATGTCAAGAAGGTTTGCGTTGAAACGAATGGTCCCCCTTTTGAAGGACAAACACTCTAATTTTTGTGTTTGTCTTAGATAAAAGATCTATCATTTTTTTACAATATTTTTTTTTATAGCAAATACTGTTCCAAAAACATCAATTTATTGAACACTTTACTAAAGATGTTTTTCAACCTCTATTTTTGATATTTGTTTGCACATTGCCGTTCTTTTAATGGAATAAGAACACTGAATGTTTGCGTCATATTGGCTATTAAAATACGCATGGTTTGTTTTTTATGTTAAATTTTTTATGGTCATAGGTACAGTTGAAATGTTAAGACAACTTATTACTTATACGAATTTTATATTAGATATAAAGTTTTAAGTAAATGAAGAAAATTCGAGGGTATGCTTCTTATGGCTTTCTTTTTGACTCAACATGAAACATTTTATTATAAATTTACAAACTAATACCATCATCGGCTAATCTAGCCTCCGTCGATAGCTTTCTTTTTAAATTAATTCGCTTAACGTAAATAAATTGCAACGACAGATTATGTGTGGACCTCTAGTGTATGGAGACTGTCACACTGCCTTAAATAAAAAGAACGTACGGTTGTTACTAAGGTTTTAGAAATATGATTACTCCTAAATATTGAAATTAAAAACAGGATGTATACAATATTTGTATATTGATCTATAAAAGCAGTTTTCATTGATGTAATTAACGTTTTCTTGTCCTATGTAATGGTGTTTTTATATTGTCCTTGAGATATTGCATGCCTGTTTGTCTAACACTTAGTTCGGATCAAATTTATTGAGTATACACATTTTTTTGTGTACATGTACGAACTCTTAAGGGAGAATTTAATAAATCGTTTTATTTGTATGATTTTAATTCTCGAAAGGATTTAGCCGAAAAATATTGCTTCAACTGGCGTTCGCTCTGTATTTTGTTTCATGCTAATTGTGAACTTAATTAACCTAACGTTGAAAATAACAGTTTAAAAAAAAACGTTTTGTTTTACTCTACAGAATACACATTGAACGGTGGATATGAGGCTTGTTCTATTCTTTAGTCCCTTAAATTTATTTTTCCCATGTTTATGTTCAAAGTATGCGTATGAGTATGTATTCATAAGTGGCTTCTAGAGCTGTTTATAATGAGTATTAAAAAGTGTTCTCTATGCCACTGAAATAAATATTGTTGAATTTAACTTGATCGTTACCACACCTTAATGTGCTACAAAATAAACAGTACAATTACATCTAAGTATATGGGCTGAATTGATGGGTCTTATATGAGCTGCATATGGTTCCTATTATGGCTTAAATTTCTAGTTTGCGGTAGCTTTTCATCTAGAAATTACAAAAGATACATCGTTATATGTACTTAACGCAGTTAATGTCTTCCTCTTGCTGGTAACATTTTCAAACCTTAAAACTGACACGTAGATTACAGAGGCAGAGCAGAACTGGATACTATATAATCTAAACCGCGCTAACATCTGTTCCTTACAGACGATACGTGCATGCAAGTATGCAAGATTGATACCACGCGATGTCATCGTTAAGAATAAAACTTGAGAAAACATACCGTTTGTTTTCTTTATATAAGTTGTTGCCAGAAGTTTGTGATTCCAATTTTATTTAGCGCACTTGTTAGGGAATATTTTTAGACCCATGCGGGTCCCATATAGGATATCCATCGTTGGTTTGTGCAGTATGTAAAATTAAATAATAGTTCGCGAGAAGTGTTCTCACATACTAGCTTATGCAACAAACGTTTCATTTAACTATAATTTCTTATAGTGCACGCGTCCAAAATTGACTGTATATAGGTTGACTTTAACAACAAAAATGATTTGCAATTAAGCGTACGGAAGCTTCTTACACATCATATGTATGAATACAACACATAAAGTGTTCAATTATGTCAAAGACAACGGTCACTGAACTGGAATACGAGTATAATTCGATATGCGAGAATAATAGACGTTTATTGATTAATTTGAGAATCATTTCGAGTCTCATTATAGTAAAGCTTGTAAAGCTTCAAAAAAGATACAGCGAGCGTATTTTACTTTCTCGGGCTTGGCAAGATGGCGACCGGTGTCGTTCAGGCGTAATAAATCGATGCATTTTTTAATGTTTTATCTACCTCGTAGAATCCAGTTTTGTCACGTTTTAATTAACAGAAAATCTATGTTCTGATGAACACTCTTTAAACAAATGTACGTCACATTTTTCTGCTGAAGATTCCGTTAAATTGGTCATTATTAAAATGTGGTATTACGACGGAAGTTGATGCGGTAGCATTTTTGATGGCCTTGAGGTATTGATGTATTTTTCGATATGTTATTTGAATGCCATATATTACCTTTTTTAGTGACATACGGCTGGGTAAGGCTATTAGGTAGTTGGGCAACTATTACCAACCGAGCGGGTCCTTCGTTTGCGGATATGGATACGGCTCAAAGTTATAGGGGCTTGATAGGCCAGACATAATGAGAAAATAAATAACTTCGTATCAACTGGCGGTATTCCTACAAGATGATACTATCATCAAATGATTATATTTTTCAAATATGAAAACCATGCAATCAACAGATGCGCTATTTCTTCAATCCACAGTGTATCGATCTCTTTAAACAATCGTTCAATGTGCATTTAGGAATTTCTTTGACCATGAGCTTAAATGAGGTAACCCTGACGGAAACCCCGAGCTCTGAAGACAGAGGTATCGGGCTGCACAGGGGACTCTTACAAAGAATTGTCCAACGCAAGCAACACAGCCAAACATGACACATGGAGTAAAGAGGCAACTAGAGATGTGATCTCCCTGAAATGTCCCACTAAACAGGTGCATTGCCGGTGTCCGTGCCTCGATGGAGTCCTACCCCATGTGGTCTTTCAAACTCGTCTTGTGGAACCAGAGATTTGTCAGTATACCTTCTTGCAGAAACATCGCGACTATCAGAAAGAAGACTTTCACGGTAAATTAAGACCTAAATCATCGCTAAGGACAGACCACTAGAGCTGGTCAAATACTGCATCCTTACGACAAAATTCTATCACTAGACATCATCAAGATCCCAAGCAGTCGGATCCTCATAGCTTGAAACCTCAACAGCAAGAATCTAAATTGGGGATATGACACATTTCACGACACACGGGGAGAAGAGATTTGAGCGCTGTCCGATGATAAATACATTACACTCGTCAACGACCTCACTTTCCAGCCCACATTTTATTTCCCGCCGCTGGTATTTTAAAAACTAAAAAAAGATCTCGTCCTGTGCACAGAGGATGTTTGGCCGCAATAAGAAGGAAGTGACCCTAACTCTCAATCGCAGCACCAGCTCCGTGGACAATTATATGGTTTTACATACCCCTTTCTTATGGTTGGTATGAAATTTACTAATTTTCTTTAACAAGACATAAACAAACATTATAAAGTGTATTTGCATTACCTATATTAGTATAACGACCTCGTTGTTTGATGACACTTGAAATCGTGTTAAAGCGAATCAGAATGTTCTGTATTATTATATAAAGCGAATCAGAATGTTCTTGATTATTTTATTAATATTATTTAAACAGTGGTTTCAATAATCGTGTTTGAATCGAGCGTATGTTTATAGTCTAAAATAATTGTTAATTGAAACAACTTTATTTGTAATTGTTATGTAATCGTTATATTGTATTTCGTTGTACATATGTATTTCGAGTATTTGTTTTTGGGAGGTTGTATTGGTCTTTCCATATGTTTGAGTTTCAATTGTAATAACATGCGCTTTATTTGGTGCGCTTACATATACTGTTCTACGTTATTTTTTCGGCGTTATATTAAATATGACCTGCTTGTATAATGGGCCGTACTTATTGGGTTCAATTAGTTTAGATCGATAACTATCGATCTATAAATTTCAGATGAAGGGTTTTAATTACTTTTTCTGCACAGAACACCCATCCATTTTAAAGAATAGTCAATGAAGATTAACACAAGTTACTCGTATAACTTTTCCCTGTGCAACAAAATTGTATTGATAAAAAGTATAAATTCACAGATGCATAGCTTCAAATGAAAATTGGGCAATTACTTTTTGAATACAGTATATGCTTGAATAAAAGGGGAACCTAGTTTCTTTGCGATTGAGCTGTTTCCCATTATTTGTTGAAAAATCGAAATGTACGCTGAGTGTGCCTTAATCCCTTTCGAATAAAAATACTCAGATTTTGCTTGTGTTAATGTTAAACCCTAATCGATACCCACATGTTGCTATGGCCATTTTATGGTCGATTTCGGGTCGTTGTTTAGTAAGTACATATTTTTGGTAGCTTATTATCTAGAAATTACAAAGATATATCGTAATCTGTACATAACGCAATAAATGTCGGCCTCTTGGTGGCAACATTCTTAAGCCTGAAAACTGACATATGGTCTTCATATAACAGAAGCAGAGCTGAACTGGATAAATACACTATATAAACTAAACCGCGCTAACATATGTTCTTTACATACGATATATTTTGTGCATGCAATTGAATGTAAGTTTGATACCATACGATGTCATCGTTGATAATGAAAAATTGGGAACATATGCCGTTTGTTTTCTGAATGTTATTCGTGCCAGAAGATTGTGATTCCCAAATTTATTTTGCGCACCTGGACTGCATATAGTTTAAACAAACAGCAACAATAATTTGCAATTAAGCGTAAGGAAGCCTCTTACACAACAAATGTATGAATACAAACACCACGTTTATAATTAAGTAACATGCGCTTTTTGACAAATTACAACGTTCGCGAAACTTAAATTTAATAACTCTTCACAGAAATAAACTTTATGTCAAAGTAAACTGTTACTGAACTTGAAAAACTAGTATAATTCGATATTCGAGAATAATAGGATTCTATTTATTAAAAGAGATAAGACTCATTGTTACTGGGGATAGATACACATGAAATTCATGGACAAATAAACAACGTCGGATGAACTGGAGGTTATAGAAACGATGTATCATCATCAATTGATACTATTTTTAATGATAGAAAAGGCATGCAATTACTTCAACCCACAGTGCATCGACACCTTTAAACACTCCTTCAATGTATATTGAAGAGGTTCTTTGACCATGAGCTTAAATGAGGTAACCGTGAACCTTCAAAACGGTAAGTTTTTAATTATGAAATATGAAGAAAGCTAGCAATATGTAGCCTTAAATATGAAAAGAAAAACATGTTTGCCTTAAAATAATGTATGCTTTTTAAAATTTGGATGTAATAGAATGAAACAGTTTGTTTTGATGTCAAAATGAGAATGCGTGCCATAGAGATGGTAACTTTTCTTTATTAGCTGGTGTTTGCAAATTACTGACTATGCTGCCTTTTGGCTGTGGCAAGACAAATTTCATCCCATATAATATGGCATAAATAGTGTATTTGTGACTACTTATATTTTGTCTTCTTGTGTGTTAAGTAATAATGAAGCTTTTGTTGGTATTGAGTCTCACTACTCTGACACACTTTGATACCAATATTTACTTGATGCGAGTTATTATATTCGGATTTAACTTCGCTTTGATAAAAAAGTGTGTTTTCATTAATTCCAAATTACTGTTTATGGTAGAATAGCAGAATTATTTTGAAAACAAAAAACACGCGCAAACAAACACGAAGTTTTTAAAAACTGAAAACGAAACATAGAACAAATTTTGTTATGATTGAAAGCAATTTTTCTTCTATTTCAGAACTCATTTCTGTCGTTAGATAGTACAAATTAACAAATGTCATTTTTTTTTCATCGCTGGTTAATTTTTTCTTACTGCAAAAAATCTAATTGTGTAACCTGTAGTCAACTGCTTTGGATAGGAACGAAACACCCGATTGTTTATGGGAATGTTACCTGAACAGTAGTCTAATCCGACAGCGGCATATGTTAGGGTACGTTATACTTGAAAGCTAATTTACTTCCGCCGACCAGTTGTTTGCGCAGTTACATACAGACGAAGACGAACATCGGACATACAGACGAAGTCCTGCATGTTTTTAATGTGCTTTCTCAAAATTTTCATATTGGTAGTACTTAAGTAATACATTTGGAAAAAATTGCTTGTGACTTTAGCGAAAAAACTGTTTAAAAAAGTGAAATAAGTAAACTGAAGCGGCCTTGGCAACAATAAACATCCACCCAGAGGATTAAAAACTCTACTACAAAGTACAGTAGAATGGTAAGATACTCTGTTAAATGCCTTAATAAAGGTCCATAATTTGGAATGTTTAGGTTTGTAATATTCTATTTTATGTATGCTGTTTACTCGATCGCGCTCGTCTTATCTCAGCAACACACCCTTCCATCACCATAGCAAACCACGCTCTCGCATCCATCACCCAATCACTTACGCACACATAAATTGTATTCAACTGAAATTGGCTTTGTACAAATCTGTAAAAATAGAAACACACATTGCTCATCGACTTTCTATGTATTAAGATAAGAATTAATGTACTTTTATTATCACTTATTCTATTCAGAGATCCGAATTCCCTAAGTGAAAGGTATGTTTAAAAGTGCTAAATATTCATTACCTGCCGTGAATACATGACTTTATAAAATGAAGCAAATAATACTTCAGGAAAGACAATCCAATAATCTATTAAGTGGAAGTTAAGTATATAACCACTAAACTATCCAACATTGAAACACATGAATTTGAATGAGCTAATATGAATACAAGTCGATTTGTTTTCTTTGTATATGCTCGAGTGTTGAAAAGTCATGCTTCTAAAATCATTCAAACGCATTGTTTCTGTATCAATTCATAATAATAATAAAATACAATAAAAAGGCAATTATACAACATATTATTTAAAAGTGTCGGCTACTCGGCTGGTAGAGAGTTGAACTACAAATACCACGATCGCGGGTTCAATATCCGGCCCGGCCAAAAACATTTGTGGAGACTGGTAACTTATTCTTTGTTCGGTTATTTAACCTCCATATGTGATTAAAGAACGGTTTTTGTTAAACTTGGTACTAAAATTATAAGCTATCCAAGGAAAAGAAGGAGTTAACTGTTCGTCGTGATATTACTGAAAAAAAACAACACACTGTTGAAAACGGCGAACAATATTGCGAAACAAACAAACACAATACAACAAAATATTATGTAAAATGTTACAAGTCGGCTTATGGTTGCCTGAAATTGATAGGACACAGAAGTCGAATAGAGCGAGTGAAGTGTTTTCTCAAAACGAAGAGAACAAAAGACCGACATACAATAGGCAAGGTGATCTGGACAAAGATAAATCTAGCTATTGGGTAGTATCCACCATTCTGAGTCAATCCGAATGAAAATGCTTGGGTATATCAATTACTTAAAATGCTATTTTACTTCCTCCCACGAACGTTTAAACAGATCAGTAAAACTGATTAAAGGAATACTTTTAATGTTTAGGTATCTTTGTTAACATAATGGCTGATTTAATGTTTAACATTTGTGTAGTTCATTGAATAATAATGCAGTTTTCTGAACTGAATTATGCATTTGTAAATCAAAAGCGAAAGTATTTTGAAAGCAGACACGTATAGTTCCACTCAGAATGAAAAACTTTGTATAGAATAATGTGAAGTAGTTAATAAAATGGTAAAAAACGAATTACCGATTTATCGTTTTAACCTCAAAGTATGTTTATAAGCTTTAGCTTACAAAAAACCTGACGTATTATCTGCATAGAAATCAAAGTTAGTAACCGTGTTCAAAGGTTATAATTGTGTTGGTTATAATTAGTTCTCTTATAATATTATTTGATAAATGCTACAGATTAATGTAACAGTGTCGTTCTTTTAAATTTGTTTTACTCCGAATTGTTCCACAAGCAGATCATCGAGTGTGTATAATTCCGTTTTAAAGTTTCACTAGAAGATTGATTTTGTTATTTTGAAAAATAATTAATATTGAATTTTAATTAGCGTGATTATTTGTATTACTTTACAACAATAAAATAAATGTTATTTTTTAAAGCTATAAATTAACATACACATCCAAGTTATGTGATTTCATCTCTTATAATCATTAAAACAGATTATTGCTTAAATTTCGTGGCAATTATGTTAATATGTATCATTGATCAATTTTCATTCATATGCATTCTAAAAGAAAACAATCTTAACATTAAATATGTCATTTTTGCTTTTAATAAGTTAAACCATGAACAACGTGCTATCGTATTGCAATATTTCGATAAAGTAGCTTGTAGCATATAATTTTACCATATGCCACGCGAATTCTTTTGTCGGTAAGCTTGCATATTTTCGTTCATAAATGGCTGTATTTGATTACAACAAAACGAATATACACTATTTCAGTGTACGTACTGTAAATTAGATTTTTCAATACACCACTGATTTGGGATACACAATAATCTCTTTCCTTTTGTAAACACCCGTTACGATAATGAAACTAACTTTGGTACATGCAAGAGGTAATAGTTGTTTATTGATCAGAGTACTGTTGTTTCTTCACTAATTGAAAGCCACCTAGAGAAATCAGATTTTCAGAGTGAGTTCCATTCATTAGCAAATTTCAAATTACCATACAATTTGATTAAGTAAGTGTATAAACACCAATAACAAACGCACAAGAAACGTGGTTACTTCGAAGGAACGGTCAATGCAGTGGGCTTTTAAAGTAACATAAACACTCAGAATTAACGAATATTTTCGCAAAATATTTCGTAAATAAAGTTAAGCCATACAAAATCAGTGTTCCTTAAAGCAATAGCCATCATTTCAACGCTAGATGTGGTATGGTAACATAGATTTAACGAGATACAAAATGCTCTTTTTTTATTTTTTTGGCTTGTTTATTTACCGCAACGATATCTATTCATACGACACCCTGACATTACGTTTGTACATAAACATGATTCGAATATACTGTCCCGCAAAACAACAAAAAAGAGTTTTTTGGATCTTGTTAAATCTTTGTTACCAAACCACATCTAGCAGTAAAATTTTGGCAATTGTTTATAGGACCATTGATTCTTCATGTGTTTACTTTAAGTTTCGAAACTTTGAACGAAATATTAGTTGATTTTGAGTGTTTTTGGGCTTTTAACCCGTTTCAGGTTGCATCAAACCTCAAACCTCCTAGAATTATTTAAACATCATTGTAGTGATAAAAAATATTAAAATCGAAACATTAATATTTAAACATTAATTCAAGAACACACTTTTCCGTGTATTTACCATTCTGAATACAAGAATGCAATAAGCTTTTTAATTGCCAATCGTATGGTACTAAAGTCGTTTAATGTTTGTATTGTGCTGTATTGTGCTGTTTTTGTTTTGTACTGTTTGGGCAATCGGTCACTTGCCTTAAATAAAGGACCAACTAATTGTTTTTAATAAAAATTAAATACTGCTCCAGCAGCTGGAGTTTCACTTCTTTATATTGTAAAACCGCTCTTATTAACTATAATTAATAAAAAAATACAAACAGCTTAAAAATAATATTCATAGCAAACGAATTCAAATTAATTGGCCATCTAAATGAACTATTTATTATAATGTATTACATAGTTATCATTCGGTTGTAATATTCGGACAAGATATTAATATTTAATAATTAAAACTTCAGAAATATTATCAGGTAGGAAATTGCGAGAGTAATGAACACGCACGAACGATATTGTAGGTGGTAATGTTGTTGCTCTCTTGTTATAGTAATATTAATAAAATGTTTTACTTTGATTATTAATTAGTTAAATTTGGAACATTCTCTGCTTGCAGGCAAAAAGTGATGGCAAGTTGGTAGTGGCGGCTATTGACTTTAGAAGAACGTATTCCGGATGGGCCTTTTCACTTAAGCATGACTTCGAGAGGGGTCCTTGTAAAGTTTCGGCCAAAACATGGACTGGAAACCAGCATACATTTCTTAAAGGTGAGTAAGCAAGTAATTAAAATGAAATAACGTATGCAATTGAGCTATGTAAGCAAAGTCAGCGTTATAAGTATAAATGGGTGCACAATTTGTATATAAATGTAATATTTTACATAATTATATCATTAGTTAATTGTTTGATTTGTAATTGCCCTTTCGTTTATATGCGTGTCAGGTGTTAAGTGTTCATAGAATCCAAATGATGTTTACAAAACTAATTTGTTAACATAATTCGTTATATACGTCTCAAATGTATTACGTTTTGTTTTTAATGTTAAAATAGTAAACTATGGAAAGTCTAATTTACACCACCTAAGTTTATTTAAAGTCAATTCTGGGAACTTGGCAATTCCTTATTTAGCATGGCATTATTTTTCGTAAGAAACGACGCTACAGTGTTGCCAATTGTTGTTTACTCCATGAACTGCATGACGAGGTTTGTCCTCTTATTTTCATTGAATACAAATATCAATCCCCAAATACAAGCGCTTATTACCTGTCGTTCCAAATAAATTGACCCCGAATCTTGGATCAATTTGCGAATATTCATGTGACACAATTGCACATGTAAAAGTCATGTTTAAAGCTCGTGATGTTGTAGCAAACTTTGGGTTTTTATGTTATTCACGGATTTAAATGTAAACATATGTTGTTTTTTTCATATTCGACACACATTTTCGTTTATAAAGAAATGTAACTGACACCAATATACAGATGCATTGGATGGACAAATATTGCAATATGTTCTATATTTTCAATCAGTGACGCAAATAAAATCGTATAGACATTTTCATTGAATTTAAGCTGATTTTCTTAACAGAAAAAAGAAAATAATTTAATAAATGTAACGTTTTTGAAGAAGCTTTCACAATTTTGTAATGAAATCCTACTTCTATGTATGATTTCCCCAAATACATAAAAAAATACATCATGTGAATACTTACTAAGTTAATAACAAGATTTAACAACAACAAATAAAGAAGTAAATTTATATGATAATACACTTGCTTGGGATAACTCACGCCAGTCTCGAAAAAAGTGTCCATCTTGACCTGTTATCAACAGTGTTTTCATTGCGTGGGCCTATAAGTGCAGTAAACACACGATATAAGTCAGTTGACAGTTTAACCACGTGGCCTGCATAACACTAAACTGAAAACTACACAGAACAGAAAACTAAAATCGATACAATACATCACTAAAATTAAACTATATAAATGTATCGTGATAAAAAAGGTATTTTAATATCTTATATCAGAGACCTACACAAAAAACGGGGTGTGCAACGCAATATCCCGTTACAACGCGCAAAAAACAGGTGCGCGAGATTTGACAATCTCGAACAATTTAACGATAACTGTATCGATTGCGAGAGAGTTCGCTCATTTATTTTGTTTTTTGTTTCTTAATATTCCACTTTTGTTGTGTAAACAACAAATACATATTCGTTCATTTTTGCGTTGTTTGTCTTGTTAATAAAATAATTAGTCGTATTGTGTTAGTAGTATGAAACCGGAACCCAATTACTGTTTAATAAACAAACATCTATTCATGAATATTTTTAATAATAAATCATGAATAAGTCTTATTAACAAGCAGTATGCCAAATTTTCGGATGCATTGACGAGTAACAATTCCCGTTTCTTTATCAAGGGGTCACGTGCCGTTATATATTGCACGTATGTACATGTACAATTTCAAAAGACCGGTCTTTAAATTAATTTTAAATCTTACCATGGTCTGAAATATCGACATTATCAACAATTGTTAATTGCATAAAACTCAAAATGTGTAATTGTTATTTTATCCTCCGAGAAATACAGTTTATTATTCCGTTGGATTTCTTTTGAACATCATATCTATGGAAGCTACTTAAAATGTCTTAGAAACATAAATATTTTTTTATGCTAATAATGAAGCAAAGAATATATCACATGCTTGCTCCTCATTGCTGTGCTACAATTGCGGAGTATAATTGTGTCAAACTTTCGTGTTCATGTGTTGATTTATTTTTATCAGAATATAAAGGCAAGGCAATTAAGAAAAGTCTTGAATCGTATATTTCTGAATATAAATCAGTGACAAATAAGTCATGGTAGAGGTGTTTTGTTACAATTATTATTATATTCGTTCAACTTTACAAAACAGGAAAAAATACATTAACACATATATTCATAATGTTGTGCAAACACATTTTTTCAAACATAGAATCCCAGCTTATGGTAAAATATAAATAATTGATTCACTGAAAATACAATTAAGTATATGCATGATAGGTAAACTTGGTATGATCCTAATTTATGAATGCATTTATATTAGATAACATAAGAATTGTAACAAGCATTATTCTTGTATCAATTAAGCGAAAGAAAATTTCAAAAGCATGTGAACAAATCACATTTTTGAACCAGATAGTGCACAAGTACCTAGTAGCAATGTGTAATAGAACTTAATATTATGACTACCAATTTTGTGTTTATTATTTCAGCAATAAAACACTAAAATTCCTTTACACCTGGTAATGCACTAGATTTAGTAGATTTATTTAAAGTCTATAGCAATACAAAGAATCTTATAAAACTAAATATTTATCATGAGTTTTGGGAACACATTACTATGAACATTAGTAAATATATAGAAGTAACTTTGGAGTTAAGCGGAAAATGTTATTGCGTGAAAGACTGCAACAGTTTGATTCATTGGAATGTCTCAAAGACTGAAAACAGACAGACAGACATAGATAGTTTATTCAGACTAATACAGCAGTACATCGTATTAATACTTAAATATAAAAATAATTTTCTGTCACATGAGTGCAAATAATAACAGTACATTATGTAACAAGTTATCTTTTAAAAAATCAAATACAAATAAATACAATATATGACAAGAACACGTAAGTTCTATCGAGGGGTGATGAAATCTATTAAACCGTATTATTATATGGGATCGTATTTCTTATAATTAAAGCTTCTTTTATGTTTTACATACATCTGAAATTAATTACTTATCTAAAACATGAGACTAAATACTTTTGGAATATATACACAGACAGATAACATAAAATATAAGGATAATATATTGTTTTCTTAAATCAGTTAAACAATGGCATATATATATAATGGTATTCGTCTTCTAAACCAACGGAATAACAACATACAATAACGTTCATTTCGTGGAATGTTGTCCTGAGCATATCTGCCAGTTTGGATTTTCAACGGATATGCAGAGACTCTTAATCTACCATACAATAAGCGCAAACGTCTAGGAAGTAAGTCAAAATATTATCCGCATTCCAAAGAGGATTTATAAACTTAATAAATATCTAATACAGAACTGTTATTCATTTTACCATACAACAACCCATTTTTTAAATTGTCAACCACTCTACAATTGAACTCTTTAACACAACAATTTAGGTGTACAACGTTTGGATTTTCAAATACATAACCAAATCCAAATATTTAACATGTTCATTTGTGACTCAATTTTTATAACCTTTTTAACTATAGTTTTAAGCTTGTTTGAAAACAATTTGCATGACAATATTTTCATTGTATAGAATTTTAAACCGAAACTTTATAATTTTAACATACCTGTTTACATACATTGGATATTTACTTCATTCTCCATAAACAGCAACATAGCATGTATTTATATTAACCTGAAACAATCGTTTGCAAAATGTTAAATGTATGCCTTCAATATAATCTGTCTTTGTGAAACCCTATACTTCTGAAGCATAGTTTAATACAGAACCCACATACGAGTCAATCAATTGAAACAATATGTTTGTTTTTTCTATCAAATTCATGTCACATTATCAATAATGTATTCAAGGCATTACCAACCAAATGTTCTTGGTTTAATTTAAAACTTCCAGTATAATTCAACGCCGTTCCTAAATAATTATCAACAACTTCGATACGATTACCATTGTATGATTATTTTTCAATTTCCTTTTTATCCTCCTCTTTTCCGAAATACTTTTTTTAGTTTTTGCAGTGTCAACATTAAGCTCCCAAGATTTCAGTATTATATAATTTATCTAAATGTGATTAGACTTTAGCAGTTGGCTCGACTAAAGTAGCCATGGCATG
This sequence comes from Dreissena polymorpha, assembly GCF_020536995.1. Lineage (NCBI taxonomy): Eukaryota > Metazoa > Mollusca > Bivalvia > Myida > Dreissenidae > Dreissena > Dreissena polymorpha. The sequence continues at coordinate 84,717,204 of NC_068362.1, forward strand.
AGCAAAAAATAATACAATCAACAGAATGTCATCAATACTTAAACCAGAGTTAATGTTATCTTGTAAGTTAAGTTCAAAATCTTCAACAAATAAAGAACACAAAATCGGCGACATTGCCTCCACTTGCCTCAATCCTACCGCATAACTAAAATAATCTGACAAAGACGAACATGATTTAACACGTGACTTAACATTTTCATTATTACCCTTCACTATTGTAAGTAATTTACCCTTTATACACCACTTAAACATTTTCAACCATAATGCATCGCGGTATATAATTTCAAAACATATCGACGTGTACAACATACAGGCGTTTATTTTCATTTAAACAATTGTTTACAATCAACATCAATATATAAATGACGTCAAAGGTTGAATAACCTTTCCCAAATCCGATCTCCGCATCCGATATAATAGTTTTTACATTGCAAAAATTGTTTCAGTGCGCTTGTTCAAAATCATGTTAAATAATATTGAAAAGCAACTTTCAAAACTATATATGATTGAATGTTTCATTGTCTGAGTTCTTCGGCAAGGTTTGTGAAGTTTGTTGTCACACTTCTATTTCTAGCAGACCTGAATTCAGTTACATCATCTTAGTTCTCGGATGTTCAAGGTACGTATCAGACAAGGAAATAAATCAAATTCGTATGTTGAATCAGTATCAGTATACATAGCATAGCTATGATCACCCATGTGTGTCAGCATTGTTCTAATTCCACGATGTTGTGCAAGAAGAATCAGTTTTAAATGTGGCATGAACTGGGTTTGTTCAAGTAAATATGTTTTGCTGGCGTCATGACTTTTTTCTTTGCGGGGTCTAACAATCTGATTAAGAGCAAAATACCCCTTTTTGATCCCTATAGGCATTCTGAAAATATAACACAAGATAATTTGAAATTAAATATTTAAATTGTGAAAGCTTGTTTCATTTGCAAATGAGGATTATGGTGTTAAATATATGTGAAAAAAAATTAAAGTTGAAGGTAGAGCTTTTAATGACAGAGACTTATAAACCACTGAAATAAGTAAATGGGGTTAAAGGTGCTTAAAAATATATTTAAAAAAACTAGTGATTGTCTCTATTCTTTGAGCTTATAAAAAATTGTCACTTTTTAAACAATGCAAATGAACTGTGTACCACAGAATTCATAAAAATGTGACATTTGGGAAAATACCAACATGATAAAAATAGAGCCTGTAGTGACTGAGCATTTTGAAAAAAGCTACAACAGAAGGGGTTTTAAAAATAATAAAAAAGACTCAAATTATATATTCTTTGAGCTTATGTAAACTCATGTCTTTTCTAATAATGCAAAAAATTGTGCACCACACAATTTTTAACAATTTGACATTTGTCAAAAATACCAACATTTTAAGTATAGAGCTTTTAATCAAAGAGCCTATTGAAAAAAAACGAGTAATGAATGGTGGTTTTGTTGCTTTGAAAATGTGAATGACATTTTGTCTCACGCTTTTTATATTCAACTTTGTTCTTTAATTTATTTTTAACATTTAAATTCAGAATTGCACGATCTCATGGAAATAAACTGTTATAAGGCAGAATATTGTAATAATCATTGTGGTTCTGTTAGGTTCTGTTAATTTCTATGGTGTAAAGCATTCCTTAGCAATCGTTGTTTTTATTAGTTATTACAAAGACTGTCATACAAGAAAATCGGTATGAAGTGGAAATTTCAACTTACTTTTGAAATTAGTTGTTCATCCCGTGAAACATTCAGTTTAATTACTTTCATCATCTGTATTCGTTTCGTGTCAGTTTCTCGCGTTGAATAAAATGGCGACCGTGAAAATGTGCGCTCTCGCGTGAAGTCTCGTTTGTTTTTGCTTTAAAGCACGATATTTTGTTCTTCGGATCATTAAAAATGCGCATCGCTTTGTTTGTATAGGTCCCTGCTTATATATACGTTAATCGTTATATATATATTGTAAAACATCACATATCTGATATATACATTCAAGATTGGATAACCGAGTTACAACAAACGACAAGGGGCAAAAATATTGCATTTACGGAAATTTTAGATTTCAGCCTTATCTCAATCTCGTTAATATTAAAAAATTTAGATTCGAGTTAACGCGATTAAGAGTATCTGCTCACAGACTTAAAGTCGAAGCAGGGCGATGGCACAAGCCTGAAAAGACACCGTATGAAAAAAGAAAATGTAAACATTGTAACATCTCGAAGATGAGTTATATTTATAACTCGAATGTCCAGTTTTTAATAGTTTTAGAAAACAATAATATTCATAGTTATTATTGGAATAACACAAATATGTTAAAATTTATCGAACTCTTACAAACTGACAACGCAAAAACAGGTAAAAACATTTATTTCTTAGAACAGAAATATTATTATTATCAATAGTTTCTCTCCATATACTACTGTCTATTTGTAGTCATAGCAATAAACGCTTTATGTATTCACTTTCATAGAACATTCCATTATATTTGATAAGATACGACTCTACAATATGCGTATAATATACTTACCTTAAATTAGTTTGTAACGGTAAACACTGAACATTTATAAATATATATACCTGTTAAAAATAGCTGTTTATTTTCAATATATTTACATTCACTCTTAATATTCTGTAGAAAAAATGAACGAGTTCATTTTGCATGACCCGACGGCGGTGCTCCAAAAATCGGACCAATGGTTACAAGACGCTGACGCGTAGTTATTCAGTGACCAGTACCGTGACCGCACTACTTTTGTAAATATAGTAACAAACATGAATAAACATCACCCGTTTGTTTACTTTTGTTTCATTGATGTTTCATTTAAAAGAAAAGCAAAATTGAAGAAAAAATGAATTTGTAAACAACGATATTTATAACTAAAACATATAAATACATAAAACCGCCATTTGTATATACAGCAGTATTAAAAAACTTTTAAAATATACGTCATTTTTAAAACCGAAAGTAAATCGTTCGTCTGCTGCAAGTGTCGAAATTTGCAGACAAAAGAATGGTGGAATTTAATGCAAACTACGGAAACTTTGATTTAGGATCGTTGTATGATTCTTTATCTGATTCAGATAATGAATATTTGGCAACAATTAATCTTGGCGATTTGTTGATAAACTCGCTTGAAAATAACATTGTAAAATTTGAAGAAACCAGCAAACTAGAGATAGAGGTACATGAACTGGACAATGAGTGTGTCAAAAATGAGACTGAATCTCACTATGCACCTCAGCAAAAAAGGTTCAAGTGTCTGGCAGAGGCTGATATTGATAGCTTAGAGACAAAGCACCAGTCAACAGCTACTAAGAAAAACACACAATGGGGCATTAAGTAGTTTCAAGGTATGATATAACAATCAATATAACCCGGGAAATTTTACGCTTAATCGGTCGTTGCCGGCTTAAAAAAAAAATTATATTCACATTATGTTAATTTTCTGTAAAGTGGCATCTATGTTATCGAAACTAATACTCAAAAAGCATGTTGATGCAGTTGTTTTTAAAGCGAAGTTTTTTTTAGATATTCGGTAGCGCGTTTTACGACATCGGATTTTAGGCAGGAATATAACTCGGGTACAGTCTAATATCGACCGGGTATGATAAAGTGTATTTACCGTACCCGTGGTACATGTAAGTAGTAGCCGTGCCGACAATGACCAATCGAGCATCAATTTGCCCCTTTAATCTGACAGTAATTAGTTCAGTATCAAATAGAGCTTTTTTTTAATCCCCCAATTCAAAGATAAAAATAACTTTTAAGACCTGTCGGGAATGCAACCAGTTTGTGTTTTAAAGGAATAATTTCCTTATTTTTATATAAAATCAATACTTATATAGTTTCTTTTTTCAGAGTGGCATCAGGAGGTATATGGCGGGAACTTAGATCTCGAGACAGTGGGAAAGGAAGATTTGGCTGAAAAACTCGAAAGTTTTATTGCGAAGCCACACCTAAACCCAACGAAAAAAGAGAGCAGTCACTGCCAGAGCACCACAGAAATGAATACTCCAGGAACACATTGGTCAATATCAGGAGCGCCATTAACAGGTATCTAAAGGATATCGGCAGAAACATTGATATAGTTCGAGATATTGAGTTTGTACGGAGCAACCGCACTCTTGATGAGTTTCTCAAAAGCAGGACAGAAGCTGGGCTCTCAAGGCCTACACAGCATAAAGAAATCCTGACAAAAGAAGTCCTGGAGAAAACAGTTACCTAACTTCAGAAGTATGAAAACTCTCCAGTTATACTACGAGAAGCAGCATGGTACGTGATCGGAGTGCATTTTGTTACTAAGGGCATGGAATATCACCATCAACTGAGGAAAAATAGCCTTGACTTCAAAGGGGATTCAGACTCGCAGTACATAGTCTTAAACCAAGAAATCAAACAGAAAAAAACACCAAGGGGGAGCAAGCTCAAAAAATCTCATGTATGAAAAGCAAATCTATGCCACAGGTGAATGTTTGTGTCCAGTGAAGATTCTGAAATTATTTATTTGAAAACAAAGTCCTAATGCAACCATGCTGTTCAATCAATTTGACAACAACGCCATTCTTCACCCGAAATCATCAAATACATGGTACACAGAGAAGCCATAAGCAAAACGGTCTTTTGAAAACTTTATGAAGAATATCAGCACCAGTGCCAAGCTCTCCCAACGTTACACTGATCACTGCTTGCGAACGAAAGCGATCCAAGCCATGAATGATGCTGGCTATGAAGCTCGTCACATCATGTTCATGAGTGGTCACCGAAATGAGGCCTCCATTCGTTCATACTACCGTGGCTGCAATATTACACAGAAGAAGTCGATGAGCAACACCCTGTCAGCTCTAACAGAACCTACGTGTAAATCAGTAAAACAGCTCTTCAAGTGTCAATCAGCAACATCTTCGACCGAGCAAACCGTGAGACCAGTCCTAGAAATGCAGATACAGGACTTGTACAACGGGGATGAAATGTCTGCAAATTCTCAATTAGTGCGAAGCAATGAACAAAATATTTGCAGCATAGAACTCTTTAGGGGAGCTACATTGAGCAATAGCACTATTAACATTACAAAGCCGCATTAGAATAAACACAATATGTTTTCCCTAGAAAACATTGACTATTAGATCTAGGCACTTTAATACCAAAACAATTAGATCTTAGACAAATTTAAAGTTGAACAATTTTATGTTTTGAACTTGACAGTTAATACTATCAAGTTAAAAGTTGAATAAACTTGTTCCTAGCAAGTTAAAAGTTGAATAAAGTTGTTCGATTGTGGCAAAATGTAAAATGAGTTCCTTAAACGTGTTTTATGTGTTGAATAAAAATACAACTGTAATAAATTGCAGGTGAAATAATTAACTTCCTTGGCATGAGTTCCTTTTTAACAACGCCCCAATTGTCACCTAAATTCGCGAATAAACAATGATTGGATTATGCTTGATTATGTAAAAAAAATCAACCTCAAAATACTTGAACATAGATATAAAAAACTAAAGGTTATCCTAGTTTTACCTCTGGGAAAGTAAAATTCGTATACATATATTTAAAATTAATCCAGAACACACTCTCTTCCCACTCAATCTCAAGCCGATGTAAAGTGACCGTGACATTCTTGTCGCGTGTTTGCTGCTCGACTATTATTTAAAGTAAAAATAATATATAAAATCGTTGAATTTCATTTTATCTGTGTTATGAACAACAATAAAAAAAATAACATTTATCTATAGAAAGCTCGATATTATACGTACAAAGAAACATTTAAATAGTAAAACTTCAGAACTGCTTTTCTTCGCGCAGGAATAATGAATAACACAACCTAAAGGGGCGGGTAGTAGCTGTTCCCGAAACTAAGATTACAACAAGTGTTGCCTCCCTTAAAGCATACAATTCTGAGTTATTTTTTATGCTCGGATATGTTTTTATTGTTTCAAATCAAAGGAAAAATATAAATATAAGGATTGATTCTTATTTTTCGGGCGTTTATGCAGTATGAACGCTCAAGACGAGCTTTGAAAATGTACCGAGAAGCGCTAGCGCGCTTCACGGAATTTTCAAAACTCGCTCTGAGCGTTGATACTGCATAAACGCACGAAAAATAAGAATCAATCCTTAAATGCATGTATTTAGATTTGCAAATTCCTTTTATTGTAAATCTTAATTTATATTGCTAAAAACATATATATATGTATATGCCTGTATGTCATTGACCACTGTTGACTACACTGTTATTTATATGTGTAATCATGGGCTTCAAGCCTAATGTATTTTGGAATAAAACCTAAAACCTATCAAGTCTACACATTGTCACCACGATAAAATTATACAATTGACACAATGTGCAGTCGGAACCACGCTTAAGCGATTAACGAGTTGAGTTCTACGAATGACAGTAGGTTTCTGCCATAAATTTTAGACACCGTGCTAGCACTTATGGATGGTTTCCTCTGGCGTATCTACAATCTGCCTTTTTGGAATGTTTGCGATGCATTCGCACACTATTTTAATTTAGTTGCACAATTGACGTTTAACGATAAACATTGCACGAAATACAACCGATGCTGTTGGTAAAAGCATAATTACTTTTGACAGTACTGTTGTTTCATTTTAACCTCAATTGTGGATATTTGTAGGAGGTACGATTGATATCACCGTGCATGAAGTATGTTTCGGAGGTAAACTAAAAGAACTCTACAAAGCCACTTGTGGAGCCTGGGGTGGAACAATGGTGGATAAGGCCTTTTTGGACTTTTTGGCAGACTTGATAGGTAAGAGTTAATTTATATCGTGTATTCAAATAGTAACGTGTTTAAATGATTTCGTGTGCATTTCGTTTTCATGTAAGTAAAGCAGTAAACTTTGAAATACACGCCTTTTTGTACAATATGATAAACAAAATGCAATACACATATATGTTTCGTATTCCGGTGAAGATCTCAATTCCAAATATTCTACGTAGATAAATCTTTACTGATGTCATTATGCACATATGCAAACTGTATTGTCCTCAAATCTATTAAGTACGACAGCGGCTATCGCCTCGAAGAATGAATTTGTGGTTAAGAAGATCTTTACATAAAACATTGGAATAAGTGTATATGTAATTTTTTTTATATAAATTTGTGTAATTTAAAGCTTCATGCCTTCACATTCGTTTAATGCCTTCGAACTGTAATGAGCTGTGCATATTTGCGCCTCATTTTGTTAATGTCCTGACTTATTTCGCGCGTATGCTTGCTAGAAATACACAACATCAATCAATATTCAAAACAAGATAACAATCTAATACGCGATAGTAGTACTTTTACCATCCTCCGTGATGTGTGCATTGGTTATTATATCAAGAGGTCGCGTGTTCAAGCCGCGGAGTCCGAAATGATTTTTCTTTTCCAACGTTTTCTTTGTTAAATTTAAATAGTTTTAAACTTTTCCAAATCATATAGTGTTGTTTATAAATATAGATAAATGGATTGAAAACATAATACTAAAGAGTGTGAAAACGTCACTTTATTTTACTTAGGCGCCTGACAGATACATGGGCGATTAATACCTTCCTGATCTGTGTATTTGCCATTTAATTTAATATATTAAAGTGTAATTCTTAATACAATTACTGAGGTTAGCAATACACTTGTTAGCATATGTAGATATATTGCGGATAACAAGACAGATTTATGAGATAACATTTATACGTTCAACTAAATTTAGAGAATGTGTATCAGCTCTTTTATGTAGCAGGATTTCTCTATGGGTTTTATCTTTGGGAGTTATGCTTTTAAAAACAGAACCCCTTTATAATGGGATATTGTAAAAAGGTGTAAATATATTTATCAAAGCTTGCTTTTATTTTTGCGTATAATTTGAGCTGAGTTGCTGAATTATTATTGTTCCTTAATTGAGAATTATTCCAAATTATCAACAGCGAAGAATGCTACTTGATAGTTTTTGCATTTTTTGTTAATAATTACGTTTCTATTAGTATTCAAACATATCAATGCCCCTTGCAGCTTCCTTATTGCATTTTCGTATGTTTTTGACATGAACTTTGATTATTTGTATGTGTCAATATTCATGTTACCATGTGGATTGATATGTTGTATCAATCAATTATTACCACTGGTTTCATGTTCAGAACATTTTATCAGCGTACTACTATGTTCACTTTTTCATGAACAATTTGTCGAATTCCATAATGATATTGGGTTTTGCAAATTATAACGATACAGTTTTTATCCTTGATTATTGAATACAAAAATACGTTTATTTAATTATTATATTAAACAATGTCTAGAGAGTTTGCGTTGAAAAGGAAGGTTCCCCTCCTGAACAGCAAACACTCTGATCTTGTCTTTGTCCATAAAAAAAGTTTTTTTACAATATAGATATTTTTATATCAAATACTGTTCCGAAAACATTAATTTATTAAAAAACTTTACTAAAAATGTTTTTCAAACTCTACTTTTGATATTTGTTTGCACATTGCCGATCTTTTCGCTCGGATTTCATGGAATAAGAACACTTAATGTTTGCGTCATATTAGTAATTTAAATACGTGTGGTTTGTTTTTGATGTTATAATTCATTTGGTCATAGGTACAGTTGAAATCTTTGAAGAACTAATATCTTATACAAAGTTTGTATTAAATATAAAGTTAAAAGTAAATGACAAACATTTGAGAACAAGCTTCTTACGGCTTTGTTTTTGAATTAACATGAAACATTGTATTCTAAATTTACAAACTAATACCATCATAAGCTCATCTAGCGTCCGTCGATAGCATTATTTGTAAATTAATTCGTTGAACGTAAAGAAATTGCTACGCCAGTTCTAAGATTATGTGTTGACCTGTAGTGTATGGGCATTGGTCACTTGCCTTAAATAAAAATAAAACAACTTACGGTTGTTAGTAAGGTTTATGAAATGTTATTTGTCCTATATATTGAAACTAGTAAAATGATGTATATTATACTTGTATATTAATCTATAAAAGCAGTATTAATTGATGTAATTACCGTTTTCGTGTCCTATGTATATGTGTATCTATATTTTCCTTGAGATATTGCATGCCTGTTTTTCTAATAACTAATTCTGATATAATTTTTAGAGTATACACATGTTTAGTGTACATGTATGCACTCTAAAGGGACAATTTAATGGATCGTTTTATTTTTTACTTTTTATTCTCGAAAGAATCATTTAGTCGATACATATTATTTCAACTTGCTTTCCCTCTGTATTTTTGTTTTATTCAAATAGTAAAATTGATTAACTCAACGTTGAAAATAACAGTTTAAAAACGTTGTTTTATTTAACATTTTAGTTTAAACATTGAACGATGTATAAGAGGCTGGTACTATACTTAAGTCAGTTAAATGTGTACTTTGTTTATGTTCACCGTAATTGTATGTGTATGTATTCATAACTTGCTTCTAAGGCTAGGTATAATGTGTATTGACAAGTGTTGACTATTGGACTGAAATAAATATTACTTAATTTAACTTGATATTTACCACGCATGAACCACATTAAATTGCTACAAAGAAAACAGTTCACTTATATCCAACGAATGTGGGCTGTATATATGGGTGTTATATGGACTGCATATGATTCCTATTATGGCTCAAATTTCTAGTTTACGGTAGCTTATTATCTAGAATTTACAAAGATATATCGTAATATGTACATAACAGTGTAAATGTCTGCCTCGTACTGGTAACATTTTCAAACATGAAAACTGACATATGGTAAATCGATTACAGAAGCAGAGCAAAACTTGATAAATAAACTATATAAACTAAAAAGCGCTAACATCTGTTCTTGACATACGGTATATTTGTGTACATGTAATTGTATGTAAGATTGATACCGTACGATGTCATCGTTATAGTAATAAAAAAAGAAAACATACCGTTTGTTTTCTTTCAGTTAAGCGTTGCAAGAATATTGTGTTTTTCAAATTTATTTTGCGTACCTGGGCAGTATATAGGTTCAGAAAACAACAGCAATAATTTGCAATTAAGCGTAAGGAAGCCTCTTACATAACATATGTATGAATACAACACATCAAATTTGCAATTATGTAACATGTGCTTTTGACAAATAATAACGTACGCGAAACCTATATTTAATAAATCTTCAAAGAAAGAAGCTTTGTGTCAAAGTAAACTGTTACTGAACTGGAACTGGAAATACGAGTACAATTCGAGATTCGAGAATAATAGACTTATATTTATTAACAGGAATACGGCGTATAGTTATTGGGGATAGATACACATTAGTCTAATCGGATTTTTTAGAACCTAGAAATGAAGAGTACAATGAGGCAATATTTCAAGGATGCAACATATAAAGGTATAGCTTTAATTTAAGAGGGTTTGACACCTTGGCAAATTTGGGAATCTTGCCTAATTTGCATAAATCCAAAATGGCCGCCAGATGCAAAGGTCAATTTTCCGCAATCTCCATCTATCAACTAATATAGCTCGTATGGTGTCTTTTCTATGGTTTTAATGTATGCTGAATCCATTTCTGATGTTTATTGTATGATACAGTGTATCAAAATGAAGAAATCAGTTCAACATAGCTGAAAAAATGCCATTTTTAGGTCATATTTTACAAACTGATATTCATTATCAACAATTGTATATATATTTAGATTTGATATGAAATAACTCTTTTCAGTGGCAACGACCATTTAATTAATCAAGGATTGGTTTAAATGGAAAGCAATACGCAAGGCAGTCTATTATACTGTTGTGTATTTAATGTTCGTTAATACCATTGTATAATTATCTTACGTACTTTGCTGATAATCTCAAAATAAAAAATATACATACAAAATCCTCACATGGAGCACTAATTTTCTATGGTTAGCTTAAGGGATATTTTGTGCTTTTCACAACATTATGCACACTTTACATCATTAATAAGTCATATTAACTACATCTGGCTATATAAATAAACTTAGCACTTGTTTTGGACTGGGTTGTACAATTGAGGTCTGATGTCTTCTAATGGATATGGGTACTTATCAACCTCATCCTGAATCAATTCACGATATTTTGCATTTAAGGTTCGCCTGTGCTTTGACTCTTCTTTGTGTTGACTCTGTGTGTTCATACGTTGTGTGTGATCAGGATACATAACCTCCATAGAGGCTGATACATGCACTGCAATAGGAAAAGAGTGAATCCATTCGACTCATGGAAGACTTTGCGATTTCCCCGTTGGATATTAGTTTAGAAATAAACCGTAACAAAGTACTGCTTGTCTGTTCTCTAATTTTTTCAGTTGTAAATTCACTGAGGGCATAGTGCTTGTTTTTGGACGAGATACCACATGCTTCGGTCTTTAACCTTTGAACAATCACATCTTCATTTTCTTCATATCTTCACATTCCGAAATTTGAACAATTTTGCTCACATAGTCACGGAATCCAACAATGGAAGCACAACCAGCTATTTTAAGAACTACAGCTTTGTCTCCTAGCTGCTGCATAACATTTGCAATTAATTGTTTGACAGTCAACGCCCCACCAAAGCTCAAATATTTTTCATGTTATTCGACTGATGTCGACGTTCTTAACTTTTTATCTCGATACATTTCTTGCAGAAGAAGCTCGATATATTGATCGCCACACTTGTTCTGTTGATCTAAGGAAGTACCTGGTGTCTTGAAAGGTGTTGTGTCTTTGTGTGCGACTCTTTAGCACTGGTTAACTTTATCCTAACGTTCTTGATGTTTTTTATCTATCGGATGGCATACTTTACTGCAAAAAAAACAATGTGTTTTAAAGTAAATGGTTGTTTCTTGTGATCTACGTCTTCTTACTACAGGCGCATCCTCAGAGTCACGTGTACCCTCTGTTCTTTTATTTGCAAGATATCTCAGAATGTGACCCTTCGACGTGTAGGTACAAAAGCAAATACGATGGATTGTAGCAGTTGCCTTTTCTCCTTCAACATCTATAATAGCTTGTACTCTGTCACGTATTTCACAATCATGTCTTTCTACAGCACTCTTTAATAAGGTATGTACTGATTCTAATGCTTTTGTTTCAAGGCGTCTCGGTGATCTATTGCAGACTGTCAGTATACATCTTGCCATCATGGATTAGCCAGATTCTTTTGTGTTTAGATAGCGTCTGCTTTACTCTCTCAGCTTCTAGCAGCCTTGTCAAAGGGAAACCCCTCCCACTTAATGGCTTATGGATTACTAAAAATATGATTGATATGTATATACATCTTTTCTTTGTTAAAAACTGCATGGTCACACAAAGCCTCCCTACATTCTACGAGGCCACCAACTCTTACAAAGCAAAAGCAGATTAATTTTTATGTCACTTTTGAGCTACCGTAGTTTTTTTTAAATTCAACAGGACCCTCTTTAAAATCCTTTTGCATTTTTATGCAATGTTAAATGCTTTTTATTAAAAAAATAAATGGAAACTTCATATTATAACTGAATACAATCGTCTATATATAGGTTTTGGGTAAAAAAAATTGGAGACTTGAATTACGCGAAAACATGTGACAATTACATTTAAATATTTCACTCTGCTATAATTATGATTAATGTTTCTAGTAAATTAATCTTTAATCAATATTTTTGGAATTTGCTTAAAGAAAAATGTTCAAAGGTTACCTTTTATCCATATAATTCCATTTTTATAACCACCACATGATAAGCAGACGAATTGTCAATATAAGCTTTGATCATGATCTCTAGGAGCTTTACAAGGTATGGTGATCATGTTGTGGCATTTAATTGCATTTTGGATTTTGAAAAAATGATTGAGGTAGGCTTAATAATTTTTTTTCTGGCATTATAAACGGTATGCAAAACTTACCCATAGGAATATCCAGTGGTCAGTAGCAAAGCTCAAGCGGAAGACGGTCAAAGTAGAACTTGTATCTTTGACATCTGATATCGTATGGTGGTTCCTTTCAGTTATTTGTAAAATACTCAAAATACTCAGTATATTATCATTCCTTGCGCACATTTTGTAAGGTACAGCATGGATAAACTACATACGCATACAAAATGCATACATATTGCAATATTAATCACTATGCGGTATTATCATGTAATTTTACTGCAAAAAAGATCCGAAAATTGCTTTCAACAGCCATGTTGGACTATTATTTTGCCATTGACAGGCTCAATCATTTTAAATACATCAAAAATGAACTCAGCATACCTTAAAACCCCTAAAAAGACACCTCACATGCCATATTCAGTGAAAAGTATAAAAGTCTAAATTTTTAATTAAGTGACCGGCGGCCATTTTGGATTTATGCAAATTAGGCAAGATTCCCAAATGTGTCAAGGTGGCAAATCCTCTTGAATCTATGATATACCTTTATAGACTACACCAACACAATATTGCCTCATTGTACTCTTCATTTCTAGGTTCCATATTAAGAGTAGAAGGAAACCGACTCGACTACATGCAATTCACTGACAAATAAACAACTTCGGATGAACTGGCGGTTATAGAAACGACGTATCTTCGTCAATTAATACTATTTTAACGATAATAAAGCCATGCTAATACTTCAACCGATAGTGTATCAACCCATTTAAACAATCGCCCAATTGAAGAGGTTCTTTGACCATGAGCTTAAATGAGGTAACCCTGACAGAACCTTCAAAACGATCATGTTTTAATCATGAAATATTCGGTAGGCACCGAGACATATGTAGCCTTACATATGAAAGGAAATACATGTATGCCTTAAACATAACGTTTCAAAAGCATAGTTGTATGCACTTTAAAATGTGTACAAAATATAAAGTAACAATTTACTTTAATGTTGTTATAATGAGAATGCATGCCACATAGATGGTAACTTTTCTTTATGAGCTGGCGATTGCAAATTACTGACTTCATATATGCTGCCTTTTGCCTTTAGACTGTCGCAAGACAAACTTCATCCCATACTATAATTGCATAAATAGTCTATTTGTGACTACTTATATTTTTTCTTCTTCAGTGTTTGAAATACATGTACTGAAATTTATCTTTTTGTCTGCAATTTAAATAAATATATTTATTTGTATAAATGTGTTCCGTGTTTTTAGACTCTTGGTCCTAATTATGCAAGCTTCATCTTGAGGAAACGTAATTTTTAATTACGTCACATATTTTTTTTTTATTTTACGCTTTTCTTTGTTTAAATTACCTCTTATGCTACCTATTTTAGCGTGTATTTATTTTATTAAATACAACTATAAGCTTGAATTCATGCTTCGACTTATTTTTTATAAAAAGGTGTTGACTTTGCCTTTTTAAATTAAACTGTGTTAAGTAATAATTATTTATCGAAGAAAGCCTTTGTTGGTATTGAAACTCACTTCTCTGACACACTTTGATACCGATATTGACTTGATGCTAGTAATTATATTTGGATTTAAATTCTCTTTGATAAAAAAAAATGTTTCTTCGTTCATTCCAAATAACATTTTATGTTAGAAAAGCAGTTTTTTTTAAAACAGCAACAAAAAAGCAAAAACAAACACGAACATTTTAACAACTGACGACGAAAATAATTTTTTTTGTAAAAATTGAAAGCAATTTATTTCCTATTTAAGAACTCATTTCTTTCGTTAAATAGTAAAAATTAACAAATGCCAATAGTTTTTCACCGCTGGTTAACTTTTTCTTACTGCAAAACATCTAATTGTGTTACCTATAGTAAACTACTTTGGATAGGAACTAAACACCTGGTTTTTTATTGGTATGTAACCTGAACAGTAGTTTAAACCGAAAGCGCCATATATTTGGGTACGTTATACTTGGAAGCTCATTTACTTCCGCCCATCAGTTGTTTTGCGCAGTTACATACAGACGAAGACGGACATCGGACATACCGACAAAGTCCTACATGTTTGTAATGTGTTTCTCGAAATGTTCGTATTGAAAAAGAGCTTATGACGTTGCGTAAAATTTGTTTAACACAGTTAAATAAGTATTCTTGAGCGTCCTTGGAAAGATAAAACATTCGCCCACAGGATTAACTACTTAACTGACAAGTTTAATAGAATGGTAAGATACTATGTGTAAATTTTATGTTCTATAATATACAAGCTTAATTTGTGTATTATTCTTTATTTACGTTTATTGATTGCTCACTAACACTTTTGTCAATCAACCACACAGCAACCAACTCAAATGACAATCAGCAACCCACCCTTCCGTAATTCAACAAAACCACACACTCGCACACTCACACAGTCTCAAACGCACACACAACTTTTATTCAACTGAAATGTGGCATTTAACAGTTTGTAAACTTCAGTAACACATATTGCCAACGCACTGAAAGGTATGTATGAAGCCAGGTTCGATGGTTGTATGGTGTTAAATTGTCTTATTGGCCACGAATACAAGAATGTATGACTTTATAAAATGTGGTAAATAAAACTTCAGAAAATATATTCAAATTATATATTTAGTTTTCGTATAGTATAATGGCAGTAAACAATTGAACATATATACTCAAATCAAGATATATGAACTGATTAGCTGAAATCTCTCCATCGTTGTTTAATTACAAGCCACTGTAATGTTTGCATTGTATGTATACGTGTAGTTAAAAGTCTAAGCATCTAAAAATACATTCCATTGCATTATTTCAGTATCTATTCATTTTAATTTGTGTAGGGACTATTCATATATCCTTTCTATGGCCATTTACAAACCGCCTGATTCAAGTAAGGTAGTCGTCAGTTGATTGGCTTGGTACTAAAATTATCAGCTCTCTCATGTATAGTGGGGATTAATTGACCGCCATGATATGCTCGTAACTGAAAAAACAACAACCTGATTTAATCTTTTACAAACATCTGAACGATTTCTTCCTGAAACTTCGTGACGTAAATATGAATATGTTTCATTAATAAATGTCCAGTTATATTCATTTAAATCAGAACAATCTAAACATTTACTATGTCATTTTTCTTTTTAATCAGTTTAACCATGACCACTGTGGTATCGATTCGCAATATTTCGATAGAGAAATTTAGAGCATATTAGTTTACCATACCTCACACGCATTCTTTTGGTGATAAGCTTGCATATTTTCGTTCATATATGGCTGTACTTGAATCAACAAAACAAACATACAGTATTTAAGGACACTTACTCTAAATTTTCTATATTTTTCAATACACCACTGATATTGGATACAAAATAATATCTCTTGTCAACACCCATTACCGTTATGAACTTACTTTGGTACATGAAATATGTAATCTTTGTTTGTATCTATGGAGGACAGTACTGTTGTTGTTTCACAATGTGAGACTACAGTTCATCCACCAGGAGAGAAAACGGATTTTCAGAGCAAGATCCATCATTTGAAGATTTCAATTTACCATACAATGAGATAAAGCAAAAATGTATAGACCCAAAACAAACTAAAAAATAAAACCGTGCTTACTTCGAAGGAACGGCCAAGGCAGTGGGCTTTCAACCGGTGAAAAGTTGTATCAACCTCATAACTCCTAGAATTATTACTTAATAATTGAAATGTTAACACATATTAAAATCGCAACATGAATATTTTAATAATTTAAACATTATTCACGAAAACACTTATCCACTTAATTACCATAATGAACGCAAGAATGAAAGAAACATTTTAATTGTAAATCGCCTGGTATTGGCGTCGTTTAATGCTTGCGAAATCGCACATTAAACCCATCAGTAATATCAAAACACAAAAAAAATTATTCATAGCATTGCGATTAAAAGTAGATAAGTATTCTAAATCAAGAAGTTATTTTTATCAAACCACCGCATTTATATCTGACTGATATAACGTTGCCTGATATATTTTGTATATCATGGTCAACAGAAAGTTCTTATATCAGTCATGTGTGGAGGACGGTCATATTACTCGGAATCAACTATAAAGTAATCATTTTAGTAAAATCGAATCAGATTTAACAAAACAAACAAGTTGATACCAAGATGTAATATATTTTAAACACACAATTCATAACACACGGCAAAAAACATATTTTACAAATATTAAGCGCGCGTGCTCATGACGTCATTATTAACACGTCAAACGACAAAAGTCATATTCTTTCCCGCTAAAACTGCAGCTTTTAAGCGATTTTTCATTATTTGTTTAAAATCGGGGACGTAGAGGTATGATAAACAATAATTAGGTTACTGTCTGTAAACGCGATGGGCAATTGGTGGTGGCGGCTATTGACTTTGGAACAACGTATTCTGGATGGGCCTTTTCATTTAAGCATGACTTCCAGAGGGATCCTTGTAAAGTTTCGGCCAAAACATGGAGTGGAAACCAGTTGACATCTCTTAAAGGTGAGTAGGCGCGTAAGTGAGATTTGCAACGAACGCAATTTAGCTGTGTCAGCAAAGACAGCATTTTGAGTAAATTGAGTGCAAAACGTGAATATAAATGTAATATGATAAATAATCATATCAATAGTTAAGTGTTAGGTGTGTAATTGTCGTGTCGCCTATATGCGTATCAGTTGTTAATTGTTCGTAGAATCCAACTGAGGTTTACAGAAATAATTTGTTAGATGTGTTTCAAATTAATAATACAATAAAGACACGTGTTCTAATTGTTTTGTATTTAGTTGTTAAATAGTACTGCAAGTTTAACGTAAAAAAATATGTTTCTTAAACGTCAAGTCAAGGAACTTTACCTTTATTTAGCATGGCCTTATTTTTTGTGAATAACGACACTTCAATGTAGCCAATAGTTTACTCCGTGGCGAAGAATTGTCCGCTTACTTACATGGAATAACACTACAAATCCCCAAAATACAAGCGGTTATGTACTGTCATTCAAACGAAATCTATCTCGATTCTTTTGTCAGTTTGCTAATATTCTTTTCAAACAAGTGCAAACACAATAAAATCTTGTTTAAACATCGGGATTATTTGAGTTACTGATAACAAGATAATCAACGGGGCTTAGACACGGGCTGGACAGAATGTAAGCACACCGTTTAGAACTTTATTTTTGCAAATATCTTAATTTATTAAAATTCATTTTCCAAAATATGTAGTGCATAATAGACAGTTTTTTCTTGCAGTTAGTGCCGATATCATAAGGTATAAGAATAACTCCTTGAATGCGTCTGAAATCGGTGATAAAATGTAACGTTGCCTGAAGCATAACCGTATACGTGAATGCAGTACACATATACTTTTTAACAAGAACACATGCTTATTAAATAAAGTAATTCAGATGTATTTCACATTTCCATAAGCAGCATAAAAATCTGTCTTTAATGCACTGGTTGAAATTCTTAAGAAAAATTGTTTTAAAAAGTTATTCGAAAAAAAAGCATTTAACCGGTTCCCACAAAGTCACGTGATCATGCACCCTGGATAAGGTATTTCACCCTGTACAGGGTTTTAAATTTTGCTTAAGCAGAAAAGACAAACTTATCATGTCATGCTGGTTCAAAATAGGAAAACTATGGTGAAGATCAAACAAAGACCCACTGATGTGATTTATTGTTGGAAGCATAATGAGTTTACTGTAAACTTTATGTGTAGCAGTGCATAGTGGTTATGTTTAGTGGCATACATATTTACATAATACGGTTTTAAGTGACTGAAACTAAGTGGCTCATTGATATAAGTTTATAATCTTTATTAAATGATATAGTTTACTCAATGAAATACATGATTAGAGTCGTATAATTTTCCATTATACAATAAATACATAGCTCAGTCAATCAACATGTACATGACACATTGTATGAATACAAATTGTCTGATCAAATTCAATCAAATTTAAGGACACATGTTCACATGTTTGGTGAGCTTATATTTCAATTACTTGTCAATTTTAATTATATTTTAGCCCTCGGAAAAACTTCGAGAATGTCAATCGATACACACATTACTGAATATCATGGCAACCGGGTGCGTGCCATTATCGTACTGGTCCCGTTGAATTATGCGGACACAACGCCCTGAGATATTTTTCTCAAGATCCATTCATAACTTAAATCTTAAGATCATGTATGGGTATTGTTTCATAGTAGTCATTTATTATTCGTAACGATACCGTATCATGTTAATATGTAGCATTAATTAATGGTAAATTCTATTATAACTGGTATTATCTAATGTGTTTAAACCATTGAGAGGTTTGGTTTAAACATATTTTATTTCAAGAACAAGCATATTATATACAAAGTATTAATACATAGTTACAACATGTTCCGAAAATGGATAAGAACGAAAGATCAAGTCTTGTATAGTTCTTCTCCGCTCATAGTTTTTGCAGGATTGTAACTTTACGATTCAATTGGTGGCATTTTAAGGCTGTTTAAACAAGAGAAGAAAAGTATAGAAAGAAAAAAATAGTATAAAAAACAACAATCTGTAATACAATTATAAGTAACGAGACAAGACAGTGAGACCGGGATCGAAGGAAGCTAATGAAACATTCCGATATAGTGTGGACCACTGAGGTTTGAAAGGTTGCTTTTTGTTGTTTTTGATTGTTTTTTATTTTGGTGTTTCGATGTTTTGATGTGACAGATAACTAGGTATCGTAGCGTTTACTATGCTTAATATCCGTGTGAACTGCTTCAAAAATACAAGGGTTTTTCTCAAAGACAATACTTTCGTCTCCATACAATAATGTGTTTAGAGATGTAGGTGCCAAAAGGGTAATTGCATTGATCAGAACGTCTCGTTGTTGCCTCAAACGGTCGCATTCTAGAAAATAATGATATACGGTTTCAATGGCCCCACACCTACATTAGGATGACTGAACAATATTGCACATATAAAAGTCTTGATTTAATTGACGTCAACGAGTTTTGAGTCTAGAATGCAGCATTTGTTGGCGTCTTTCGCCATAGTAGTACATTTAATTAGGTTTAGTAGTATCGCTAGAAAGTAGCATTTTAAACGAGTGAAGAGAATCAGCATTACGTGTTTCTAGTGGGAGATTTTTCCATTCTGTTATTGCAGAGGGTACAAATGAGTTTGAGTATTAGGTCGTGCAAGCTGTCACATTTCTAATGTTTGCTCTATTGCGTAAATTTGTAAGGATACGAGCTGTTGCTTTGGGCTGTGTCAGGAACTAAAGATATAAGGTACGCCGGGGAAAGTTTTTTTTTGGTAATTTTGTGCATGAGAAAAAGTTAATGATTTCGGCGCCTTACTTTAGTTTCTCCCACCCAACTTCTTTATATATATCGTCTATGGAGACAAGTTTGGTACAGCCCGATACAATTCGCGGAGCTTTAGTTTGATTTCTTTTCTCAATCATGTTTATCAAATTGGCAGAATTGTCAAATACAACATCATAATATTATAGTATGGGTCTTATAAATTAGCAGTATATTACTCCCAACGCTTTCCTGTCAAGAGTATGTTTAAGTCGACGCATAATATTAGCCATTTCCATGATTTGTCCTTTATATGTGCAATATGTTCGTGCCATGAACAGTCAGTTGATTTTACCAAAACCACCGTTGTTTCCCATTTCAGGAATCGTACAATCTCTACCACACATTTTACAATCTTTTACAAAATCTCTTAATATGCCGTCGTACAAAATCAGCTTGGCCAATAAGGCGAACTGACCCATTTTGGGACAACAAGGGTGCATTTTTTGCTTTCTCCGATATAATCTTAGCGATGCAGTTCGGTTCCAACCTAGGTGGTGGAACTAACCAGTTTACAATGTTTCCCCAATATTGAACTAAGGCATCCACTGCCTCTGTTTTGGAACCCACCATCGGGAATTAAACCTTCTGCATTTATTATTTAAATGCGATGCGAATCTATCAACTGAATGTTTACCCCATGTGGTATCTAATGCTATAAAATAACATGGTTTTATCTGCTAGTCTTCTGAATCGAAACATCTACTTAAATAGTCGCTCTTTTATCGTTTGCTCTTGGAATACACTCCGGACATATTGTTTTATTATTTTGATCACAAAACATATTTAAATCTAAAGCTATTTCATGAATGTCCTTTTTTGACTACCATTCGGAAATATTGATTTTATATTTTTATTGTCTGAATACACTTTTATGTACGATATTTTTGTAAAGCATTTCCAAAAGTTTTAACTATTCTGTTAACTGCTTCCGCTTTTCGCCAAGTGGAGCTGCGTGTACGTTTTATATCAGACCTAATGCCAATTACTTATACATCTTTTACCGCATTATCATCATCCTTTATACAAAAAGGAATAAAATCACCTTCCTCCGACTAACCATATAATCTACACCCCATCTCTGACAACCGTCTAATATCTTTAACGTCCTCTTTCGCGGACCATATACGCCATGTCTCATTTGCGGCAGCCATGTAATGGAGTCTTTGTCCACTTCCGGGGACCAAATCATTCGTTTTTTGCTCACTTCCGAGAGGCATCTTACGGGGACCATAGCATTCCTTTTCTGCTCACTTCCGGGAGCGATCTACTGGGCTCAGTGTCCACTTCCGGGGACCAAAGCATACACTTTCTGCTCACTTCTGGGAGCAATCTACTAGGCTCTAAGTCCACTTCCGGGGCCCATAGCATAGGCTCTATGTCCCTTTCCGGGGACCATAGCATACTCTCTCTGCTCACTTCCGGGAGCAATCTACTGGGCTCTATGGCACTTTTCGGGGACCATATTATAGGCTCTATGTCCACTTTTGGGGACCATAGCATACTCTCTCTGCTCACTTCCGGCAGCAATCTACTGGGTTTAAGTCCACTTCCGGGGATTATAGCTTACTCATTCTGCTCACTTCCGGGAGCGATAACATACCTCTTCTCATAGACCATACGTCCGTACCTTTACTCTGTTCGTTAATTGAATTTAAAAAATTGCGGTTTAATTTTTTTTCTTTGATTTGTATGAAAGTCGTAGACTTGACTATAATATTGCCTATCTACATGAAAACTAAAACTTTCTATAAAACCTCCATAAACTGTGCTACTTGCATCAGCAAATACATCAAACAAACACACTTGATTGTGTTTGAAATATTTTCCAGTGCTATTTAATTGCCTAGCGTTTTCTTTCCAGAACATAAGCTCGGTAATAGCTTGCTTTGCCACAATAACGGGAGCTTTCCAACTAGCTCTGGCATTTATGCGATTGTATAAATGTTTGTTAGCAACCTAACTGTATGTCCAATCGTACTCTGAAAGGAAATGATCTGCCCTACAATACTAGTTACGAATCTTATAGGTATTACTTTTTTTTTCTTTTGTTGAATTTGATAGATCATCGAATCAAAAAATGTTCTAGCCTAGCTACTCTGTTTTCAGTTATGACAAACTGATTTTATGAATATCGATACATTTTTCTTCGGCCAATTAACATCCAACTCATCGAGTCACTTGCATATAATGCTTTTCTTATTCTACACTGTCATGTATACAAGCATCCAAAAGCATACTTATTTTAAGTCCTTTTGTCGTAAGGATTGATACTACAACTCTTTTTCTTTTACCGAGTTTAAGAAAACATATAATCGACTGTTTTAATGCCGAATAGAAGCTAATAAAACATAACACTTCATGCTAATCTCATGTTAGCTAAAATCAAAAACCTAGAAATATTCTATGGTCCGTGAATGCATCAATGTAATGATACGCTCCTTTGATATCGAACGTAGAAACAAAATCTCAAATAAATCGAGGCTTCACATTCTTATTAAATACGACTGTTGTATTAACAACATGTTGAATGCCACGTGGGTTTTCAGTCTACTTATCGACGAACATCCGGTATCAATTTCTGTACTAGGGTCTTTTTGTTCTATTTCTATACTTATAGACTTTTGATCAATTTCTATACTAGGATACGTTTGATCCATGTCTACCTTTAGATCTTTCTGTACTTAACCGTAAGCAACAAAGAAGGAAACGTATAACCGGAATCGACTACATCTAAATTGTAATAACTATCTGTAGCCTCCTGCAGCTTGGCCACCTGGGCATTCAGTCTTTTAACCGATGAACTTCCGGTTTCATTTTCTATACTATGATCTTTTTGATCCAGTTGTATACGTGGATCCTTTTGATCCATTGCGACGTACATATCTTTCTGTACGTTACCGTTTTCCGACGGTAAAATGAAACTTATTACCGCAATTTACTAAATCGAAAATGTACTTACTATCAGTATCCTCTTGGTACTTGACCGCGTGGGCCTTCCGTCAACTTACCGGTGAACTATACTAGGATACTTTTGATCAAGTTCAACTTTTAGAACTTTCTGTACGCTATCGTTTTATCGTTGTGATAACGGGGTTCTATATATAAACAACTTATCTTACTATTCGAGCTGTTTGCTGAACATTCAGCTGCTCCTTTCCGATGACCCGGTTCGCCACATGTGAAACAAAAATCCTTTGTGTCTCAATTGTTATTGAGTTTCAGATACTTGGGTTGTGATCTTTGATGACGCTGTTGGCTTCCGGCATGGCCCGCTACGCGCGCCGCTTTACTTTTTATGTTTCCGCCGTTTCATTTGCCATCGCCTCTGCTTGTAGTTTTGCTGCAAATAACTTACAGTCATCAGACTCGAAAAACAGTTGAGCATATACATATTTTATGTATACAACAACATAAAGAATAGCAGTTATTAAGTTCGACATAAGCTTTCTTTCAATAATGACTTTCCGCGAGTTGTCGGTCAGGTGCCATCAATATTTCAAGTTGTAAATTGATCGACTTTCTCTAGTGCTAAATTAATTTTGCTTGAAGTATACATCGTTTCTTCTTCGTTACACTCGATACTAGAATCAATTTAACGGATTTTTACAGATTAACGTTTGTTATAGCACCTATCTTTTCCATGATGCCTTCCGAATCTTGAAGCGTCGATGCCCTGTGTTCTGCTAATGTCGACTTCAACTTTTCATCATCAATATTATATAATAAACTAGTGTGTTAGTCAATGTTGAGTGCACGAATATGCCACGTTGACGACTTCGCTAGAACTAAAGTCGAACGCTATTTATTTCTATAAATAGCCCTACACAATCAAACTTGCAAAACCGGGTTGTTTTCTCGTGTCTGACAGGACAAAGGTATTCGCTATACAATATAACGCGGAGTACTAATAATTCCATTCATTCGCGTAAAATTCGATTGTCAATTCCATCAGGTATAATACTTCATTTGGCGTTATAGTAATATAAAGTATAGTATGTACACACGCGTTATTGCTTGATGGAAGTTCATGATTATTTTCGTTAATATGAGATTGAAATGCAAAGTTTTCATTGCGCATATATTTGCCTTATCTGTTTCATCAGTGACAAGATCGTTCGTTCTATCGTCACATAGTGATACTAATGTTGTATGATAAATACAATTTCGGAAGAGTTTCCACCAATCTATTGAATTGACATTAGATGATTTTAATTTGTTGCTAAGGTTTTCAAAATTTAGTGTTTTGGCATCTCGGACAAGAGAAACTACTTGATTACGAACATTTCGAAAATGAACCCAATGAGTACCGGAGTTAGAAATTTTGGCTTTGTAACACAACAGTTTTGGTTAACGTATTTTGGAATTAATTACATGATTTATCCACGTGGCATCACCTGTTCTTATACAAACATTTTTATTCGGAATTGACTTCAAAGTAGCATCATATATAGCGTGCCTGAAATGTTGTGGCATATATTAAAGGGGCCTTTTCACAGATTTTGTCATGTTTTGAAGTTTGTCATTAAATGCTTTATATTGATAAATGTAAACATTAAATTTTAAAAGCTCCAGTAAAGAATCAACAATAAAATTTAAAAAAGGAAAAAAGGAGCCTGCAGCAAGGCTCGAACCAGTGACCCCCGGATTCCTGAAGTAAAAACGCATTAGCCAACTGAGCTATCCTGCCAAGCATACATAAGAAGTGTATTTTATACGCTATATAAGCAATCTTCGTAGTTTCACAAATTTAAACGACAACAACAGAACTCTCCAAATTATTCAATCGTTTCGCGTTGCAACGCTTTATAAGTTTTAGGTTTTTTAAATCGTCAAAAGATGCATATAATGGCTATATTAGACCATGGCAAATGTTCAGTAATACTGTTTCCTCACAAATATCATAACCAAACCGAAAATTTGCGAATCTGAAACAACTTTTTTCAATTTTGTCAATTTACCAAACCGTGAAAAGATCAGAACAGAACAGAACAGAACATATGTTTATTTTGACTTGCACAATGTACATCGTCAGTATAACAAAAAAAAACTAATCATGATTTAGATTCATGTCACGTTAATCATATAATACATAGTTTTAGTACATACGGTATACAATCAAGTACAGTACTACATATAATATATTATTTCAGCACATACGGTGTGTAGCAAAGTACATACGGTATACCTGGTCTTTACTATAAACAAATATAACATTTGAATATTTTAATCAAATAAATTGTGTTAGTTCAGAATGTTTAAGTTTCATTATTTAAGAGGATGAACTTACATTTAACAATGTGTTTCTTTTATTTAATGCGTGAAAAGATCCCTTTAATATCCTCAGCTACTAGCGGTTCCAATAGTACGCCTGCGATTAATGTTTGCAATTTGTCATCGTCAATTTGGTCATAACGCCATATATGTTTACTAAATGTTTTGCAAACAGGTTTATTGTGTTTAACTATACCAAAACCTGGACAGTTTAAACATATGTTATGGTTAAAAAACGGTTCGCCAGTACCAGCTGAAATGATTCAATCGGGATTACTAACGAATATGTAGTCAATCACAGT
The DNA here is from genome assembly GCF_020536995.1 of Dreissena polymorpha. Taxonomy (NCBI): domain Eukaryota; kingdom Metazoa; phylum Mollusca; class Bivalvia; order Myida; family Dreissenidae; genus Dreissena; species Dreissena polymorpha. Next base: position 84,742,955 of record NC_068362.1, read on the forward strand.
TGTCGAATGTTCTGTACAATGCGTTGGGTGATTAATGATCTTTGATAGATTGTTTTGGGCACAAAATCCGTCAGTTTTACGTCTTTAAAGTAACGCGTGTGTATATAAATAAAAATTACCAGTAATAAAAATATCTTGTAGTCGCTAATGTCTTGTGTAGTGCATTGACTCCGTGGCTCACTGTTTTGCATTTGGTTCTTTACTCAATACAAAACGGCATATGATAATAATTAGGTTTCAGTACTGCTGGTGCTTTTGGAACTATCCTTTGAGTGTATTTTATATTTAATTGTTACTGATATGCATAGTAATAAGGAGAAAATATATTTTACTTTTACACAGCGCACAATTCTTCTTAAATCTAATTAAAGCACAGTTAAATAACGTTCTCATTTCCATGGCACAATTTTCTTCAGTCTATTTTAAATTACAATGCGTTTTGAATGCTTTTTTGTGATGCTAAAATAAAGAATTCAAATCTCTGATAAATGGCAATACAAACAATACATCTAACGCGCACTAACAGATTGGTCCAAACAAAAAATCGACTCACATACAAGTATTCATATTTACAGTAATTTGTTTTTGAGATAATTTTCAAGTAAATTTACATTCATTTTTTTTATTTTGTAAAAATATGGATCTGTGGAATTTATAATGGACCGAAAAGATTCCTGATGTCAGAAATAACAAGTGAAATCGTGTATTATATTATAAGCAGAAAATGACTTCACACTATTTAATGTCAACATTTTTTTCAAACACGTTAATACTACTACAAAACATGTCTACTTTATATTTATTTTGCAAACGATTAAGATTAATTTAATTAATTATGATATATAGGCCCAACGTGCGTGTTAATCAAACCGGATGGAAAAACCTTGGAGAGGTTTGGTTTTGATGCCGAGACGCGTTATAGCCAGCTTAGTCAGACCGGAGAGCACAAAAAGTGGTACTACTTCAAAAAATTCAAAATGAAGCTTTGGAACAAGGTAAATTTATTGCATTTTTTATATACGCTTTATATGGCATTTAAACACAAATACCAGATTGGTTGTAATCATATCAAACGCAATACGATTATTTTTTATAGCCAATACACAAAGACACGATGTTGGACGATGAAAGTGGTAAAAGCCTACCAGCTCTTACCGTGTTCTCCTTGTCAATAAGGTAAATAAAGTAAAATAGTAATTAAAACCAATGCCCCTAAAATATTCACGTACTCGATATATTTACACGCATAAAAATATGACAACAAAACCAAAATGTGTTTGTTGCCTTTTTACCGCATACATTATGTCTCGCCTGCAAGAGTTTTACATTGATTAAAACACAACAGGCAATGCGAAAGGCGCGATAATATAGTTAAGACATTGTCCGTGCACACTTACGGTCGTATGCTTCGATTGTTGTTTGTAGTAGACATCTTTTTCAAAAGGAATGTCCCTTTGAAAGATTTACGGTCCTTTGTACCAAATTATTAAATATATTTCAATAATCAAATATCAGTGTCCGGAAATTATTAATAATTGCATTGTGGGTTCTTTAGCTCCCTTTTTAGAAATGCGAAAACCTTAGTTGAATATATAATAATAAAATAACTATTTATATCACATGTTCTTTTTATTTTATTTTGACACCGTTGTGTCATGGAAGTAAACTGGAATCATAGACGCTAATATCTTCATGCTAACCGTTGTGATAAAATCTATATTTGTGGTCTTGATAGCTTCTAACTAGGCAAAAAAAGCCTTTTAAAAAATAAATGTGAAATCTACAACTCTATATTATTTTTACAGGTACATGATCGATGACTTGAGTAGTATGTCAAATCAACAGGTTAGCGGACTGAATCTGGAAGACATCTATTGGGTGCTCACTGTACCTGCTATCTGGGATGATTCAGCAAAACAGTTTATGCGTCTTGCCGCTCAAGAGGTACACTGTTACCAATTTAAATACGCAATTTGTTTCATGCATTAATATGTATAATTAAGAAAATATTATAACGATTTTTTTGCGTACTCATATTTCTTTTTTTCAATATTTAAGAAGGGAATATGGTGACTGTAAACAGAGGTAACAAGTACTTTATCAAAGCCATATTAAAGAGAACCAAGACATGCTTTCAAGCAAATGTCAGGTGTTTTGTTTTTCGACTTTTGTATTTATATTGCATACCTAAATGCCTAATCGTTGTTCTTAACCATTAATATTAGAACAAATTAAAACAAGATATAGGAAGCCATTTTATTTCAATGCGCATCAGTTATTGTATGGAAGTTGTGCGAATTCAGACTTCCTTGGCGCACTTAGTGCTAACGTTGTTTAAAGTGTTCTGAAATTGTCTAAATATTCATATCTGATTCCTATATTCACATCTTAATTAGTTTTATCGGTAGTATCATATGAATTTCTGGTAATAACTTCAGGCTGTGTGTCTTTATTATGGACTTCTCATTTCATTACATGATCTGCCTTTACTTTTAAGGTACGTTTCAATGCAGAAATGTTCACGATACTCGTGTCGTTAGGCTCGGTAAAACATAGGATAGAATATCGGCTATGAAAGGGACCCATATATACCTGACTAATCATGTTTAGTATTGGTGTTTGTATTTTTGCAGGCTGGCATACCCTGTGAACAGTTATTAATTGCCTTAGAACCCGAGGCGGCGTCTATTTATTGTAGACACGCTCAAGTCCAAGTTGACGCCACTGCAGGTGGTATTTCGTCCTTCAAATCGGGCAGTAAATACCTGGTTTTAGATGCAGGAGGTAAGAAAATGTAAAATGTGTTTGTTGATTATGGTGTATGCTGGAAATTTATTTCAAGAGTTGCTTTAGAAGAAAAACGCACTCAGACCATGCTTAAGGAGTTTACAAGTAGAGTTTGACGAGGTACAGCTGGTCTTGTCCATAAAAACCCGTTCTTGCTTAAGATTTTCTCCTTAATGGGTATGTTAAGTCTAACTTTGTTAGCATTGTGCTATGCAGTCGCCCGCTGTTTTAAATTAAGTTGCGCAACGGACCTAAAACGGTGAACAATACATGAATGGAAATTTTGCTTTTGGCAAAACATAGTTACAATAAAAAGTACTGGTGTTTCATTCAAACTTCAATTTTGGGTATTTGCAGGAGGTACGATAGATATCACCGTGCATGAAGTATGTTTCGGAGGAAAACTAAAAGAACTCTTCAAGGCCACTGGTGGAGCTTGGGGTGGTACAATGGTTGATAAGGCCTTTTTGGACTTTTTGGCAGACTTGATAGGTATGAATAAATCAACATTTTGTATTTTAAAATAGTAGCGTGTTACCTTCAAATCAACTCTTGTTTATGTATGTAATACAGTAGACTTTGATATACATAAAGTTATTCTTGTTCTCTACCGTAAATATGCATGCCGCAAATCATATACTAAATTAAGGCAGAAATGAACGAAATGTATATTTTATATGCAAATGTTTAGGCAAAGACGTCCTCCAACGTTTCAAGGACGATCACATGGAAGACTTCCTAGACCTTCTCCGTGATTTTGAAATTAAAAAGCGCGCAACAAATTCGTCAAGCGAAGGACTTGTTACGATCAAATTGCCGCTAGTCCTCATAGAGCTTGTAGACGAATGCAAGGGTCTATCGATGACAAAGATTGTACAGTCTTCGCGTTACGCAAATAAGGCACACATTTTTGTTAATCGTTTATGATTCACGCACATATTGCATACATCGTAAATTATATTTTATAAACAAAAAACATCACGATTCAAAATCATTCTAAAGTAGACTTCTCTTACTCTATTTTTATATAATGATCACTAATAAGTCATGATAAGACAAACCTTTATGAATAATGCGCATTGTGATTAAGATATTAAATTAAATGTCAATGTATGTACTTACCCTTTAGATACCATGTTATCATCTTACTAATATCAATGTTATATTGTAGGTTACACTGGCCAGTGACAAGTTTAGATTGGACTTTAACATATTCCGGTCTTTCTTTACGGAATCGATTAATGCAATCGTTCACCACATGAAAACATTACTTAGAGAAGGCGAGCCGTCCAAAGCGGGAGCCATCCTAATGGTTGGAGGTTACTCAGAGTCCCCATTGCTGGCGGAGACAATGCGGGAGAAATTTCCACGACTGGAAATCATTGTTCCAACTGACGCCGGTCTTGCTGTTCTAAAGGGAGCTGTCATATTTGGGCATTTACCGACCTCCATCACTGAAAGAGTGTCCAAGTATACATACGGCGTAAGTAGCTGTGTATCTTTCGATAAGGACAAACATCCTATAGAAAAGCTTATAAAAACAGGTCTTGGTGACGCGTGTGAGGATATATTTTCAATCTTGGTATCGTCTGACCAAAAACTAATTGTGGGTGAAAAATAGGCCGAAAAAAGGTATCGTACAAATTACTTAGATCAAACTGGCATGACGTTTCTGATATATACTACAACTAACAAAACTGTTCAATACGTCACAGATGAGGGATGCAGGAAGGTAGGATGTTTAAGAATTCCGCTTTCTGGAAGCGGTGAAAACAGGTGGGTAACTTTTAGATTATATTTCGGTGGCACAGAAATAAAGGTTGAAGGCGAAGAAGAGGCCACAGGTCGAATTACAAGAACGGTTGTCGACTTTTTGCTGTAACTGAATTTACGGTGTGTGCAGATTATCAAAACGTCAATTATTGGAATCACATGACCTTCTCGTACCTCGTCTAACCTGATTCAAGTATGAAATCTTCACATTTTTGCTAAATAATATCAGAGCCACACGCTTAACACCTGTGGTGTTGACATTAATAATTATATAAATCCAAGGAAATTAACGTTTTTATCCTCTTTTTATTATTTTATAATTTTAGACTTTTCCAAATCATAGACATAGCAAAATACATTGAAAACAAAAGAATTAAAAGTGTGAAAACGTCCCTTTATTTCACCTTGTCGACATTTTTCTGTCTGATACACGGTCTGGGTATTTAATTCCTTGCTGATCTTTTACTGTTCAATTTAAACATGTTGTTTGTTACACTATGAGTTGATTATGTACTTTCCATTATTTAAACATACTTTTGAATTTGTTTGCACAATATGACTATTATATATTGAAAATATGTTATTCTCAAAATAATTGCTTAGGTGAGCAATATAAATTCAGTTATATAAACTATTTAGAGAACGATTGTTGTCGTTAACAAATGATGTTCCCCATGTCAATGAGACTAATAATCATATTATGATTATTTTTATAACCAATTAGTTATGTTTCATAATTTAATGCATTATTTTAAATTGTCAACTGTCGCATGGTTATGGCATATTCATTTGAGGAAAGCGTTGGTGTGCTCGCAGTTGAAGCTGGAACGTAATATGTTTGTGGTGACACTTAAATATTATTTCAATTTTTAATCCATGATGCAACACAAAAATTTCTTTGTTCGAAGCTATTTTAATTTATTTTTGAAAATGACTTTGCCAAAGCTTGGTATTTGTTCCAGTTTTCCGAGGGGTTTGGGGCATAACAAAACGTGTGAGCTTGTAATTTCCTTATTCCAAATGCAACCCATCAATAACTACCATGCATGCATTTAAATACGGCATGTATGTGAACATTTATACCAAATATTATATCACCATTGATGTTCATTAGCGCGAATTTTTTTACCAAATGATTCAGAAACGATGGGGGAAAAGATAAGGGGGTTGGCAATTTTGAATGTCTAAACAGAAATTCTTATTGTCGAATTGCATCTCTAAAACATTAATTTTTTTTAAGAATAACAAAATGAAATCGTAACAATGAAATCGTTTATGCATACTAATAAATAATAAACGTGTTCATCCAGTCCATCAAAAATTAATAAAGGATTTCGGACACTGTGAAACTATTAATTATGCTTTTTTCACCGACTGATTAAGTTTATTTTCCAGACGATATATTATTGTATAGTCAATATAATAACTGGAATAAGCCTGCGGTCACCGCCTTGGAAGTCATTGTGGGTTTAACCGGTGTTTTGTGCTTAATTGTAAAATAACAATTTACCACTCCACAGCGCAGTTTAAATCGAATATTAATAACAAGAATGCATATGAATTTCTAAGACACGATGAAATGAAACAAAAACCGTTTCTACTACACCTCGTATTTGCTTAGAAAGGTCTGCGCATCATACCTTAGAAGATATGAATACTACAGATCCCTCGGTGATTTACAGTATACAGATGTTTACAAAGTACAATATTCATTATGTTTTATATGTAATATTAGTATGTATTTTAATTGTTATTATATACTTTCATCGCTAGTAATACATATTTCTTATAATATTATTATAATTATAAAATCTGTAATATTACTTTAACAACTCATGTTTTTACATATATGGTTTAACACAGAAATGAGATCATATTAATATGTTTGTAATCAAAGATAATAGTGTTTGCTTAAATTACAATACCATAATATTCCTGGCAGAACAGGTAGACCAATCTTTATCGCGTGTTTAAATATAGTTTCAATAAACTATCATTAAGCATAACTGTATTTACAAACAACGAATCGATACTGATCTGTACTACCTTTGCGTGTTTATCTTTATTCACTCAACCAAATTCAATCGTGATTCGTTTTACCTACATATAGCCTCTAAGTCTTCGGTAAAGTCCATTTGTATCTGCGTGCGTTTGGTCAATAACAATGCTTGAAGGCTTAAATGTGTTACTGTTTGCACTTTAAAAACCCCATCCCGATTGTTTCTAACTTCCATATTTATACATTTCCCAGTTATAAAAGCGCTTGCATCTGTACAGAAATTCCATTTATGCCAAATATTTCTACTGTTTGCATAAGCATAACTTATTTTCATGTTATTTCTTAATTCATTTATAACTTCGTACAGTTTTGGCTATTTTATATATATTTTTTTTAAATTAAAACTGCTGTGCATTATAATGTGTTTTATTAGATATAACGCAGATAGCCATCATGATGTATGAGGTAACGCTATCTTAGTGTAGTGATATAGTAATTAAGCGTGAACCTTTTGTTTGCTTGTTGCTTTGAATTTTCAGTATTATTTGAGATGATTTGATTTTACAGTAAAAAATGTAGCGTGATGGTTTTTGCATGAACTGTTGTTATATAAACCGCTGTTGCCTTGAAATTGCTTCTATTGGTAGTTAAAATTAGTAATATTTTTATCATCGCCTTCATTACATGTCACTGTATTTTTTTTTTGATTATTTTGGAATATTTCTTGGTCTCAATATCCATGTTACCCAAGATATGTGGTATTCATTAATACTGACTATCAATTTCATGTTCATTGTAATTATGCATTGAACTCTTACTATTAAATGTGTTATGATTTGGGATTTTTTTAAACTTAGCTGGTCCCGGAATTGAACCCGGGACCTCTCCACCTAAACGACAATCATACGACTAAACCCAAGAGCCACTAATGACACATGATGTTCACTGTTTTAATATATGAATATCTTGAACTCGCTTTATAGAAACATAAAAAGCCATTCAAATAAAGAAATTAGTCTTTTTTAATTTCAATAAAATGTGTATTTAGCAAGTGTATTCTATATTAACCTCTATGTTCGATATTTGCTTGTACGCAACCGAAATATTCGCCTGAATAGCTTTGAATACGACCTTTTAATGTGTGCGTCTTATTAGCTATTATATCACGTGAGTTTTTTGTTGATGTTTTATTTCCTTTGGTTAAAGACATTGTTGAATATTTTACTCTCATATACTGGAGCTAATAAAACGATAAGTACGTGTATATTCTACAAATGCAGTATTAATCGATTCATCTATAATTGTTTCTTCATTATCTGTGATATATTGCACACCTGTGTTTCTGGAAGCTATTTCGGATATGACTAATTTTGTCTATATATTGTAGATCAAAGTGTACACACTCTTATAAGAGACTTTAATGGATCGTTTTCTTTTTTCGTTATCAAAATGATGATTAATCTGATAAACGTGATTTCAACTGGTTTTCGATCTGCATTTTGTTTACTGCAAATTGTGAACTTGGTATCATAAACGTTGACAATAACAGTTAAAAAAAGTAAAACTTGTACTTTATTTTAATTTATACTACGTTATTGTTTACTCAATGCAGATGTGTATGCATTCATAAGTCGGTTTTAAATGTATTCTGTATTATATTGTACTGTGTTAACTATGGGACAAAGATATATATTACTCCAGTCCATGGCTTGCGCCAGAGTATTTGTTAAATGTATCCTATAAGGAATTTATATCGGCTATATATGTATCCTATTTTGGGTTTTAAGTGGGCTGCATATGTGTCCAATATGGTTCTTATATCTGCTGCAATATGTTCTATTTGAGTCTAACATGGGTTTCAAATATTTATTTATACGCCTAGCAGTGGCTGCTTTTATGTCCTACATGAGTCTTATATGGGCTGCATGTGTCCGCTATGGCTCTTATATAGGCTGCATCTGTGTCCGTTATGGGTCTTATATAGGCTGCATATGTGCCCTAATGGGTCTTGTATGGGCTGAATATGTGTCCGTTATGGGTCTTATATGGGTTGCATAAGTGTCCTATATCAGTTTTACATATGCTGCATATGTATCCTTCATGGGTCTAACATGGGTTCATATTTGCCCTATATGAGTTTAACATGGGCTGCATATGTGTACTATATGATTTTAACATAGGCTGCATATGTTTACTATATGAGTTTAACATGGGCTGCATATGTTTCGTATATGGGTTTAACATAGGCTGCGTATATGTCCGTTATGAGTCTAATATGGGCTGCATATGTGTCCTATATGAGTCTTACATGGGCTGCATACGTTTCCTATATAAGTATTACATGGGCTGCATATGTGTCCTATATGAGTTTAACATGGTCTGCATATGTTTCCTATATGGGTCTTATTTGGGCTTTTTATGTGTCCTATATGGGTCTTACGTGGGCTGCATATGTTTCCTATATGGGTCTAACATGGGCTCATATGTTTCCTGTATGGGTCTAACATGGGCTGCACATGTGTCATATTCGGGACTTTTATCGGCTGAATATGTCCGAATTTTTCCGATAAAATTTCCTATATGTGTCTAACATGGGCTGCATTGTTCCTATATGGGTCTAACATGGGCTGCATAATTATGTTTCCTATATGGGTTTAACATGGTCTGCATTGTTCCTATATGGGTCTAACATGGGCTGCATATGTTTCCTATATGGGTCTAACAGGGGCTGCATATATGTCCTTTGTGAGTCTAACATAAAGTTTCCAATATGGATTTTATATGGGCTTCATAGTTGTCCTTTATAAGTGTAAAAATGGCTTCTTGTGTGCCCTTTATTGGTCTTACATGGGCTGCATATGTGTCCTATGTGAGTTCAACATCGGCTGCAAATGTGTCCTATATGGGTCTTACCTGGGTTGCGTATGTGTCCAATATGGGTCTAACATGGGTTGCATATGTGTCCTATATTGGTCTACCATGGGCTGCATATGTGTCCTATATGGGTCTAACATGGGCTGCATATGTGTCCTATTTGGGCTGAATATGTCCGATTATTTCCGATAAAATTTCATTTCCGAAACAGGCGGTCCTCGTGTTTGAAGTTGAGAGTGAAAACGAAACTTCGAATGTGTAACAGCATTTACCGGTATTTTTTCTTTTTACTTCGATAGATGATTGTACGAAAATAAAACGGTCCATTACCAACTAGTCGAAAACAATTGCTTTCTAAACGGGTGACGTAACAAACTATAAGTGCAATTCTCAGAACCAGTAGAATTCTGCGTTGAGTTACGTGGCGTAAGCGATATACAATAATTCCTCGTGTTATTTATCTTGTTAATATATGATGACAAAGTAAGTATTTCAAACGGTTATTAGGTAGCAACAAGCACTATAGGGTTTAATATTGCTGTTTATAAAATACTTGTTATTTAAAAAAAAATCAAAGCTTTTTGCACTTTTAATTGAAATTTTTATCATATGTTTTAATAGAACACGTCTAAATTAAGTTATCATTTCACTGTATTGTGTTTACATTCACTTTTAATTTTCTGTAGAAAAATGAAATGAGTTAATTTTGCATAACCCGTAAGCGGGCGATACCGCCTTCGAAGGCGGAGCTTCTAAAATCGGACCAATGGTTACAAGACGCTGACGCGTAGTTATTCAGTGACCAGTACCGTGTCCGCGCTACTGATGTAGATATAGTAACACACATGAATAAACATTACCCGTTTGTTAACTTTTGTTTCTTTGATGTTTCATTTAATACAAAAGCAAAATTGAAGAAAAAATGAATTTATAAACAACGACATTAAATAAAACCTATAAATACAAAAAAACCGCCACTTGTATGTACAGCTATACAAAACAACATTTAAAATATACGTCATTTTCAAAACCGAAAGTAAATCGTTCGTCTTCTGCAAGTGTCAAAATTTGCAGACATAAGAATGGCGGAATTTAATGCAAATTACGTAAACTTCGATTTAGGATCGTTGTTTAATTCTTTATCTGATTCAGATAATGAATATTTGGCAACAATTGATCTTGGCGATTTGTTGATAAACTCGCTTGAAAATAACATTGTAAAATATGAAGAAACCAGCAAATCAGAGACAGAGGTACATGAACAGGACAATGAGTGTGTCAAAAATGAGGCTGAATCTAATTATGAACCTCAGCAAAAAAGGTTCAAATGTTTGGCAGTGGCGGATATTGATAGCTTAGAGTCAAAGCACCAGGATACAGCTACTAAGAAAAACACACAATGGGGCATTAAGTTGTTTCAAGGTATGATTTAACAATTTTAATAATTTAAAAATAAAAATCACACTTATCTGAAACCGTCCGTTCAATATCCATCTGTTTCACAAAGGAATTTGGTGATTATAATTATGCACCAATATAATTATCAAAATGTCTTCTCAATAGTTTTACAAGAAGACAAGTCAACATCATACAAGTGCACACAGTACCATTTAAAGTCCTTTTTTAATTACAGCTATTAAAATAAATAGTTTACAGAATATTCATAAAAACTAGTTTTGTGATATAAGAACTCATCTAATAAGTTGTTTACAATTTATAAATTTGTTACGGAAAATAAAATACCGTTCTAAAGAAAGCATCAATATGGCTCGATTGGTTATTGTCGGCTCGGGTACTACTTACATGTACCTCGGGTACTCTTAAGTATGCTTACATGTACCCCGGGCATGGTAAATATACTAAAACTTCCCCGGGAAATTTTACGCTTAATCGGTCGTTATCGGCTATTTTTTTTATTAATTATATTCACATTTATGTCAATTTTCTGTAAAATGGTCTCCATATTATCGAAACTCATACTCAAAAAGCATGTTGATGCAGCTTTTTTTTTAAAGAGAAGTGCTTTTAAGATATTCGGTAGCTCGTTTTACGACATCGGATTTTTGGTAGGAATATAACTCGGGTACAGTCTTATTTCGACCGGGTATGATTAAGTATATTTACCGTACTCGGGGTACATGTAAGTATACTTAAGAGTACCCGGGGTACATGTAAGTAGTACCCAAGCTGACAATGACCAATCGAGCATCAATTTGCCCCTTTAATCTGACAGTAAATGGTTCAGTATCAAATACAGCATTTTTTAATCCCCCATTTCAAAGATAAACAATACATGTGTTTGTCAGAAACACAATGCCCCCTAATGCGCCGCTTTGATTTATTTAAATCTTTGACCTTGAAGAATGACCTTTACTTTTCACCACTCAAAATGTGCAGCTCCATGAAATACACATGCATGCCGAATATCAAGTTGCTATCATCAATATTGCAAAAGTTTTGACCAAAGTTAATGTTTTTGGACACACACACAATGAATGACTGACTGACTGACACAGTGACAGACAGACAGAACAGACAGGCAAAACACAATATATCCCCGATCTTTCGATCCGGGCGCATAAAAATAACTTTTAAGACCTGTCGGGAATGCAAGCGGTGTGTTTTGAAGGAATAATTTCCTAATTTTTATATAAAATCAATACTTATATAGTGTTTTTTTTTTCAGAGTGGCATCAGGAGGTATATGGCGGGAACTTAGATCTCGAGACAGTGGAAAATGAAGATTTGGCTGAAAAACTGCGCAAGTTTTATTAAGAGGCCTCGCCTAAACCCAACGAAAAAAGAGAGCCATCACTGCCAGAGCACCACAGAAATGAATACCACAGGAACACATTGGTCAATATCAGAAGCGCCATAAACAGGTGTCTTAAGGATATCTGCAGAAACATTGATACAGTTCGAGATAGTGAGTTGGTACGGAGCAACCGCACTCTTGATGGGTTTCTCAAAAGCAGGACAGAAGCTGGGCTGTCAAGGCCTACACAGCATAAAGAAATCCTGACAAAAGAAGACCTGGAGAAAACAGCAACCTTCAGAAGTATGGAAACTCTCCAGTTATACTACAAGAAGCAGCATGGTACGTGATCGCAGTGAATTTTGTTACTAGGGGCTTGGAAGTTCACCATCAACTGAGGAAAAATAGCCATGACTTCAAAGGGGATTCAGACTCGCAGTAAATAGTCTTAAACCAAGAAATCAAACAGAAAAACCACCAAGGGGGAGCAAGCTTAACGAATCTCATGTCTGAAAAGCGAATCTATGCCACAGGTAAATGTTTGTGCCCAGTGAAGATTCTGAAATTATTTGTTGAAAAACAAAGTCCTAATGCAACCATGATCTTCAATCAATTTGACAACAACGCCATTTTTCACCCAGAATCATCAAATACATGGTACGCAGAGTAGCCATTAGCGAAACGCTCTTTTGAAAACTTTATGAAGAATATCAGCACCAGTGCCAAGCTCTCCCAACGTTACACTGGTCACTGCTTGCGAGCGACAGCGATCCAAGCCATGAATGATGCTGGCTATGAAGCTCGTCACATCATGTTCATGAGTGGTCACCAAAACGAGGCCTCCATTCGTTCATACAACCATGGTTGCAATATTACACAGAAGAAGTCGATGAGCAACACCCTGTTAGCTCTAACAGAACCTATGTGTAAATCAGCAAAACAGCTTGTCAAGTGTCAATCAGCCACATATTTGAGCGAGCAAACCGTGAGACCAGTCCTAGAAATGCAGATACAGGACTTGCACAACGGGGATAAAATGTCTGCAAATTCTCAATTAGTGCAAAGCAATGAACAAAGTATTTGCAGCATGGAACTCTTTAGGGGAACTACATTGAGCAATTGCACTATTAACATTACAAAGTCACATTAGAATAAACACAATATGTTTTCCTTAGAAAATATTGACTATTAGATCTAGCAGTTGAATATCAAAAAAATAAGATTTAAGACAAATTTAAAGTTGAACAATTTAAGTTTTTGATCTTGACAGTTAATACTATTACTATCAAGTTAACTTAAAAGTTGAATAAACTTCTCTTTCCTACCAATGAGTAATTAAATTGTAATTAAATTGAATGCGTTTTAATTCCATTTTATTATTGTTTAATTTGACTTTCAATGCTATGAGGTTTAATTTTATTTACACTTAAATGTATCATGAATATTGATGGGCCAAGTGTGAGGTTGAGCGCTCTAAAACCGGTTTAAACCCCCAATGCTTTGCATTGACCGTTCCAAGGCGGTGACCCCAGCTTTATTCTTTTATGTGTTATGTATGTTGTTTTGTATTGTGCTGTTTTGTGCTGTTTTGTACTGTTTTGGAAATTGGTCACTTGTCATTAAATAAAGGACAAACTAATTGTATATAATAATAATTCAATACTGCTCCAGCATCTGGAGTTGCACTTCTTTATATTGTTCCTAGCAAGTTTAAAGTTGAATAAAGTTGTTTCATTGTGTCAAAATTTAAAATGAGTTCCTTAAACTGGTTTTATGTTAAATAAAAATACAATTGTAATAAATTGCAGATGAAATGATTAACTTCCTTGGCTTGGGTTACTTTTTATCAACGCCCCAATTGTCACCTAAATTCGCGAATAAACAATCATTGGATTATGCTTTATTATGTACAAAATCAACCTTAAAATACTTGAACATAGATATTAAAAACAATAGGTTATCCTAGTTTTACCCCTGGAAAAGTAAAATCCGTATACATATATTTAAAATTAATCCAGAAAATACTCTCTTCCCACTCAGCTTCTCAAGCCGATTTCAAGTGACCGTGACATTCTTGTCGCGTGTTTGCTGATCGACTATTATTTAAAGTAAAAATGAAAAAAATATGAAATCGTTTAATTCTATTTTATCTGCGTTACGAACTACACTAAAAAATAACATTTATCTATAGACAGCTCGATATTATACGTTAAAATAAGCAGTTAAATAGTAAAACTTCAGAACTGCTTTTCTTCGCGCTGAAATAATGAATAACACAACCTAAAGGGGCGGGTAGTAGCTGTTCCCGAAACTAAGATTACAACAAGTGTTGCTTACCTTAAAACACAAATTCTGAGTTATCAAAGGAAACATATAAATATAAGGATTGATTCTTATTTTTCGAGCGTTTATGCAGTATGAACGCTCAGGGCGAGTTTTGAAAATTTTCCGAGAAGCGCTACCGCGCTTCACGGAATTTTCGAAACTTAATTTTCCTTAAGCAATCTTGCACAGGACATAAACATAGATTGTACTGTAAGCCAGTGAAATATGACATTTTCTAAGATTGTTCTCAGTTTAATCTTAGACAAATATACAAATATGAGATATATTTTTACACAGTATTTTAAGAATAAGAAGTATACCATAGTTATAGACCAAGATTATTGTAAGTCACATACAATGTTAGGTTCAGCGATCTGTGAATAGATGGTTTTCGACCAAAAAAGCTACAAGGAATAATACATTTTCTAAGAAAAGACTTAACTTTGAAGAGGTCTTTTATGCTTTCTAACATTTAAAGAAAAAAATACAGTTATTCTATAATTATTTCTAAGATAATAGTATGGTACACGTACAAACAATATTGTTTTAATACATAAAATGATGCAATAATCAAATTTATCAATTTCACAATGAAATGCCCTTTTGAATAAAGTAAAAACTTGCACATCTAACAATTACATACAATATCTTAAATACATTCTTATCTCAATAATAAGGTGAAGAGGTCGCTTTTCATTGTGAAACACTTATTTTGTAAAAATGTTTCCTAAAGAAAAACCAAACAAATAAATATCTAAGCTAAAACGTTCGGTTAAAGAACATTTATAAGCCTCAAGTCTTAGAGTGATTAAGAATACCATACACGAAATTTAAATTATTCTTTCACATTTATATGATCAAAATAAAGTATATATATATATATAAAGGCTATATAATATGCATTCACATTTGCCAATTAAAGCGATGTCAGTTATTGAAATCGTTAATAATTACATCAAATGTGTTGGTGATGTCTTTTAATTGGTGTTTTGTTTGTGTATTATCAAAGCGATGTCAATTATTGAAATCCTGAATAATTACATGAATTCTTTTGGTGATGTTTTTAACTTATTTTTTTTCTCAATTGTGTTTTATCAAAGATAATTTAATATGGGCATCGTGATTGTATATTATTATAATTATAAAAATAAGACGTTGTAAACATAAAACAACAGCAACAAAAGCATTTTAGGACTATTCACAAGCATCATGACGCCCATGTGTTTTCAGGGTGCTTGGATTTTGAACATGGGGGCCAATCATAAAGTAATTTGTTTTCCAAAATTTACTTTCAACTTGCTTTTTTTAATGCCAGAAGGTATTGTCATTATGTTTACGTGCATAATGACGTTTACTAATGCATAATTCAAGCGGGTGTATTGCTCGCGTATGCATTACATTTATGCCGGAGTTCGTTATGTGTTTGTTTTCGCTTTCAATACAATTTAATTCTTTAATTATTTAGTGCCTACAACTTTTATTTTGCATTCACGATATGTTGTGGCACCGTTACATATAACATTACGCAAACACTGTTAAAGCCCATAGTTTTCGTCGTTTGTCCACTAATGCAATAACAATGTTTTATGTTCAACATGTAGTAACTAACGCTGGAACCTGCATTGGGATCGAGCGGGTTTTCGGAATTTTAGAAAGAAATTTCAATGCACATCACTCACAATTTTTCGATGTGGAACTCATTTTATAATAAATCTAGCTATCCACTATAATTGTCAGCTTTAATGTTATTATGTATGTGCATTCACTTTTATAAGTTGTGTTTGTTATATATAAAATTAATGAAAACTACGTAATCTTCGAATTAGCCTGTAATTCAGAAGTCCTAGTCAAATATTTGGTTAATCGGTCGATTTAAACAACTTATAATAAGACTTTCGGTTCATTTTCGAGCATGACATTGTTTACAAATTAAAATAATTTCATGTACATCGGATATATATTTTATTTCATTAACAATAACGATATAATCATAATTAATATTTTAATTAATACTTATATCATGTGAAGATAAAGATCAAGCCAGACAAATGCAGTAAATTCGGACAAATGGACCGATAAGGCGTTAAGACGCACCTCGTAAGCAAATATTGACTGATGTTAGTTGTACTACTAATTGTACAGTGTAAAGTAAATGCTATTTTATTACCTTTTAGTAAATCCAAAATATTAAAAGAAAATAACTTAGATCTTCCAAAAATCCATGTCTTTCATTTTCTAGTATACTTTAAGATGACTTTAGTAGTGAAATACGCTCCTAAATGCATCTGCGACGTTTCCAAAGAGACATTTAAAAAAAAAAATTGTTCGGCTCTTTTGGATGCATACATCTTGCTGTCCTCAATAGCCTTTTTTTTTTGTTTCAGAAATCGTATTTGACATTTTTCGCAAATTAAACTTCACAAGGAAATGTAGCATTGAAATATTTTGGGTAAATTTACCGGTGGTTAAATTCTACTATGCACGGGTTGGTAACTTTCCGGTATAAAGTTGTTTTTACAATCTATGTTACCTGAAAAACAGCAAACTTATTGAAGTTTAATATTTACCTTAGTACTTCATTTTACAAGCGTTTTTTTCGGATGAAGAATGATGGAGAAAGCCAGCATCAGCATCATGTATTTCGTCGTGGTGCTGTAGTCGTACGAAATAAGATCTAATATGCAAATATGTATGCTTGATAACAGCATCAACATATGTTGCATACAGGAAACACACATGCAAGAGGGGAAGATCTTCGAGATCATAGATCATACGTGTTGAGAAGCGATGGTCGAGGACCTAACGTGAGAGGAGTGATGACATTGGTCAGAAACATCGCGAAAAAATCTTCTCTGCAAGACTTAGAATCTAGTATAGTTCAACAGCTTAAACATGTTGAAAGTGAAGGTACAGAAAAACTGAGTTTAAATTGTATGTGCGAGTCAGGGCATGAAACGGTTGGCATCAATGGAGTGTGGTTACTCCGTTGGAAGGAAAATGATCGATCGAACATTTTGAAAAAGTCAACATTCAGCCACATTATCGCTCCAGCGATTTGTAATCGTGTTTAATATTTCCTAAATAATTACTAGCAAGTGTTGATATTTAACATAATAATTATTATTCAAACCACATAAATGTACAACTAGTTTATTATTTATATTTCGTACTTTTTTCACAAATTATTTTATGACATAAATATTTAATACGGTTTGGTTACTTTGCGGTATGTTGTGTTTATACAATTTACTTACCTTGAAGGTTACTTAACCTGTATAACCGCAAACTTACCAAGGATTAAAAGTTCCCGAGTGGTAACTTTAATCAGCGTATATACAATCGGGTGCTGCAGTTGGTCTCCGGCCTTTGCGTTGGCATCTCATGGGTAGGCATGACGGCCGTTGATGTATCGATGTAAAATTAATTATTTTATTATTACAACATTTGTTGTCATATCAAGATAGGAACGCGGACAAACAGAAATTCGAAACGATTGTTCGTATGTATTTACATTATGTAAGCTTCAACACTGTAAAAGGGATTGATATTGAAAACGTACGTCCTTGTCGGATTATTACTGACTAACGATTCGGATCATTCATTTATTTATAAGCCCGTTTTCGATTGGATGTTTCTATGGCCAAGTATAATGAAGTCACAAAAGACGACCTATTGATTGACGGCCGTTGGAAAGGCGAAGAGCGATATACGCGGACAGATGCATTGACAGATCAAGCAATGTTTTAATTGAAAAAGTACGACATAGCTCTTAATCAAGACAAGCCTAACTTATTAGAGCTTACCCAAGTGGGGCGGTGTTTTATGAGTCAAGGGGGCTATCCGGCCTACGTAAACGACGCGATTGTGCCAATGAGTGCTAAAATTGTAGTCGATCTTAACAAAGCAGGCGTTTCATGCAGTAGGGATGTACAAACGTCTACGACGGCACGTACAAAAATACGTTCTTAATAAGGCGATCATAACACGATTCCTGTACGTAAGGCCTTGTTGTCAAATAAGACGTAAGTGTAATCGTAATTCTAACATTTCTCAAACACAGCGTTAACGCTTCAAATATATTTAGTATTTTATTTTTATCATTGATATCCATTTGTTATAATATATCGTTTGATTTTTTTAAATATCAATACATATATTTAAATTAATCGATCGATTATATGTGTTGACAAAACACAGACATAAACCCACTAATTAAATATTATATAAGTGCTTAACACGTTAGACAATGTGAACCAAACATGTACATCAGAACACACTTGTTCTTAACCTTTTCTTTACTTTATATGTAAAAATATATTAAGGAGATAAACATGTTTGAAAATGTAGACCGAACAATTGATTAGGAAAGCGATTTTAATGTAACGACAATTTTTCAATGCACCTGCTAAGATCCTCGGTTAGACGGAAAACACACTAACGATTAAGTGTGTTGGTGACTTTATATCCACTTGATTTGTACACTTGTGAATTGCGATTCAAATTTTACATCAAGAAATCGTTAACTATCCTTTGCAAAGAAGCATTTTCTCGAATGTAACAAAGCATGTTAAATGTATATTATTGACGAATGAACTGAAGAAAAAAAAAACAATTTCAAAATAAAAAAATGTTACATGTTTATTAAAACAAATGCAAACAATAACATACTTATACATATTATGGTCTTAAAAGTCAACCATTACTACTATCTAAATTGCCATACACTGAATAAGTATATGGCAAATACAGTTGATCTATACGCGCAATCCATATTTAACATAAAATGGAATCGGGTTACTCTATACAAGAATTACTCATTGGTACGCAAGTAAGTGATCGTCCGTCTTTTGTACGTATAGTGGATCGAAACCGAAGTCCGCTTTTTTGTTTCGATGCCTGAATGGAAGGTTATTTACATTTAGTATATTCGATTTCGATGTCAACATTTTATTCTCACAATTTTAACCCAACATATAAATAGAAAAGATGGATGTTATATTAAATGTATTAACAATCTCTATTTGCAAGGAGGCATGCGTATACGGGAGTTTACCGGGTTTAAGTGATGGTACTTGAAACTTACCTTTTTAGAGCTGTTTGTCATTTGGAAGCCAGGTCCCAAAATTTGCTTAAAAAGAATTCAGTTCCAAAATGGGTGTGAAACGAATTTTTAGTCCAAAAAATTAGAGATGAAACGGCGCCTGGAACTAATTATATTTCACTGTTCATCTTGGAAGTAAGTTCCAACTAACATCACTTTAACCCGGTAAGCTCCCGTATACGCATGCTCCCCCTGATATGGCGACTTGAGTCAAATATTGTTTATTTTAATGAACTGTTTAACGAACAAGTTGACGCCGATTCCAAAACGTTAACTCATATCTGGAATCAAAATTGTGTCTTTAAGTCGCATGAACAAATTCGCTCAGAATAATGGAGTTTTCCCAAAACTGACATCTCTGTGTAAATGAAGTAGTTTCCTACTGTACAGCAAAACGTAATTTGCAGTTTAGTAAATAGTTTGTATTAACGTTTATTCTCTGGAACAACTTCTTAACTTTATTCTCTAATGTTTTCACTCATAAAACAATTATATACGATGTCAATGTCTCGCAGTCTTTAACAAACATATGAATATGACCGAAGAATAATGAAAAAACAATTAATGAAGAATCACTATGTTGTTCTATTAATCTTATTTTGTTCTACCTTAGTGACATTTATAACGAACACCAATATAACAACATTAACTCGTGTTATCATGTCTTTGTGTCGTATGTTCGAACTAATGAGGATTTCCGAACACGGTGGTAACATACTACTCTATTGTTAATTGTTTTTTATCATTTCTTCTGGACTTTTGATCTAGTTATGTTTAATTCATCGGCGTTGTATCTGTTGTGAAAAAATATCCTAGATTCTTGCTTAACGATTTCTAGTGAAATTTTTTGAATTGCGTCAACGTTTTTTTTCTTGAAGTAAATCGAAAGATCAGTTTCTGATATGTAATTGATTAGATTTTCAAGAAAATAGGCAAGTAATTTAACAACTTAAACTCGAACAAATTGCAAAATAATTATTATTGGCCTCTAACGAGAGCTTACATATGTATAATGAACTATAAAAATGTTGCACCTTCCGAACGTTATGCGAACAGGAGAAATAAGCGTTTATATTTACCGAAAATCGGGTAAAAAAGTAAAACAATATATGGCTCGTATTTTACGCCGTAAAGAGTATATTTCAAACTGAGACACAGTTTCAACGCGAAACAAATGGTAACTTAACTTGAGAGCGAATATTGCGAGATATTATTTTAACAATTTCATAAAAGTGTGTCAGAAAGCGGACACGTGAAAAATACTTTGTTATGTTCTTATTATTGATAAAACACTATAGTTCATGCTTTACCATCGTTTATGTACTTCGAAATTGCACATAAACGTTCAATGACATTGACCTTTTTGACAATATTGATTGTATAACAATTTTATAACAATTAGCAAATATACATATAAACCCATTATTTAACAGGATTCTTGCTTGCATATGATATAAAAGGTAACATTTTGTGTAGTATTTTTAATAATTAAAATCCGAGTTAAACTGTGCTTTATTACAGAAAATATGTTTGGTATGTGTCTATAACATCACCAGGTATTGTTTACAGCAAAAAAAAGTACGAAAGGGTAACATTACCATCATTTACATAAAGTGATAATAATGTTTTTAAATGATTGTTTTCCTTCTTCATTTATTCATGTCTTGTTAATTTCTCTTTAACAGACAGATGGTATTCCTGTTCCGTCTTTTTTCGTTGCTGTTCGGATCATGGCTTTCTAAATTAAAGGAAATACATGTGAGTTTTCTTAAACATTTTTGTCGTTTTAATGATTTGAACCCTGCAGAAAATGTATGCGCCAATAAAAACATTTGAAAAAATTATTTCAATAGAATACACTTGCGAACATTATGGCATATGAAAATCAAGTGATTTTCTCACATTTCCCCATTATTAACAAAACATATTGTTTTAACTAAAAGAATTTAATTGCAAATTGGAACACATTTGAACATGTGGGTACCTGTCTACAAAGTGCTTTAAGATGAAACTGTTATTACAAAAAATACATATTTTACATTTCAGATAGAGATTCCCTATTGCGCTATTTGTGTCCAGTCTTTTGTTGGATCACCAACTGTAAAACTTGGAGTAAAAGAAGCTACACATGTAAATAAAGCATGTTTATAAAGAAACGACTGTAATGGTAATTTAAGTGAAGGAGTGCCGTACAAATTTCATTCATACACGAAATGTAAAACAACAAGATCCATATAATAATCAGACGTCTGCAACAACACGGCCCTCCTATTCATTTGATTTTAGGAAAAACTGTCTCAGGAGTCTTAACTAGAGGACGGGGTATGACAGAAGAACAAAGAGCGTTGTGGGTTATGTCAATTCCAGCAAACAACTCCGAAATTAACAATTCAATGCAGCAATTCTCGAAAACTGGTGTTGGGACTAGTGATCAACACAAAGAAGAGGGAGAGCAAAGGTCCACCAGGGACAAAATAGATTCAAACGAAATGGTACGCTGTCTGCATGAGCATTCCCCGTTTGATGAATCGGATCCAAAGTTGAGAAACATAGACACTGGAGTTACTGCTGACGGCAGAGTGAACGTTTTAAACTCAAAGAAGATAAGGCAAGACATTGTAAGCAAAATGACTGGAAAGCAGTGCTGGCATATTCATTCAAAAGATCAAAATACGCGATAGCGATGCGTGATAAAATGTCTATGAAGGTCACTGATGGCACAATACAAATAGATCCGTCGCTCCTTTTTCAAAGAATGTCTGCAGTGGCTGATAGCTATGTGGAAGATCTCTCAACGATATTCAACCCCGAGCTTTACAGTATCCCTTCTTGATTGTTTTCAAATGATCGATTACCTCGTGTCCTCCAGAAGTCCATGCTGGCTGATACCATTTGGAAATTGGGCGATTGTTCCAAAACAACAGAACCATCAGAAACAACATTTGATCCCACAGTGTCGTATGTTTTGGACTGCGGTTCTGTTCTGCAAAAGATCCATTGGTCTAAAAAAAATAGTACATTCATGTCCATATATGAGAAATACTTCAATCATATTTTACAAAGATATCCGCATCAATTTACAAACGTGGTTTTCGATGGGTTTTCTAATAGGCGATCAACAAAGGACGTAACACACTATCGTCGAAGCAGAGGCACGATTGAAAACAATGTTAATTTTAAATACAACACTCCATTTAGATCCATCGAAGAAGCATTCCTTTCTAAAAATGTGGCTAACAAACATGCTTTCATTACATTAGTTGGCAAATATTTGTTGGAAAATAACGAAGATGTCAGATATGCACCAGCGGACGAAAGAGGAAATAAAAGAACTTGGAGAAAAGGCATTACTGTAAGTTATTGACTGTGATTTAAATTGCACTCTGAACGCATAACGTTTCAAACGGTTTGCAAGTGTTCAAGTTAAAAGCTTACCTCCTGCATCGCCTGAAGCTATATTCCACTCGATTCGCGTGTACTGCCATGAACAAAATGGACATTAAATATAGTCCATCCTTAAGAATGGGAATGGGAAGTTTCTGACAGAGTTATAGTCCCAATCAAAATACAACTCCCCCTTTCCCCGGAACATATGTTAAATGTTGTAAGATGCAACTGCAAATCTAATTGCAATTTAAAAAAATAATGGTTATTTAGAAAACATGGGTTGGGTTGTGCATCGGAATATGGACAATGTCTGGTAACGAGCTGTTAACATTCCAGTATCATAAAAGAACATGGAAGGACGACAGGTCTTATTAAAGTGATAGCACATACTGACTTCACCGTAACGCTTTAGCAAACAACACGATGTAACGAAATAAATGAGCCACAACAATATAGGATCTAATAAACAATAATGGTGTAATTGTCTCGTTAAAACCCTATTCACTTCCCTATTAAGAGCCCTGAAATAAAAGGGTACTTTCAACAATAATAGTAGTGGTTGGAGTATTTTTACTCGATCCTTATGAAAAATATTATTTAATCATCAAATATTGATAATCCGTAATATGACTTTTAGCTTTTTTTCATAACATCATATGTTCACAAATGTTTTTGATGATTCTGATTTTGGTTTATATCTGTAATATGGAATGGTGTAATATTTGATTAAATATCAAAATGTTACAGTGGGTCTATTTGAACACGTTCGTTTGAAATATTTCTCATCAAATTTCAGTGAGCAAATTTTAACGTGTGGTTATTTAGTTATAATCTTTAATGAAAATGAAAAGAAAAAAACCCGTTTCTTTTGCAACTTTTTCGAGATTTGATGCTAATTTTTGGTTAGATTGACTAGCCTATTAATATGATGTTCATAGCAATCTAAACAACGATAATTAGTGGGGTTCGAAGTTCGAACTCACGACCACAGACATCTGACATAATCAAATTTGACTGGCTCCAAAAGATTAGGTCTTGTTAATGATAGAATGAATCTATGTATAGGCATAGGTAATTGTATTATCGGTACACGTAAGTAAGCATTGTTCAACCTGAACTCGATATTCAAACAGAGTTTAATTTACTACCTGTTAATAGGGATATATTTTATTTACATTCATAAGTAAGTAATTCGTTATAATTTATCTTTATTTTTAAATACTTTTAATAATTTTCTACTAAAATATTAATTGATCATGATTTCATTTACGGTAGGAAACCGTACGCTTTGTATTTACATTTTAAAAAGACATCCTCACATTTATTCATACATGATATAGGTCCATTTTTGTAAACGTAATTCAGTGATCTGTTTTGCTTTTTTTGTTACAGCCTGTGTTATTTGGATTGGGAAAATTAGCGCGATAGACCATGAAATTGGGAAAAATTGCGCATTATTAATATGATTATAAGTTATAGAATAAAATTGATTTTAAGTATGATACCATTTTTATATTAGAAATTCATTAAATTCTATCTTAATTTCTTCTTTAAATGAAGCCAATGGTAAGTTAATATCCTTTCACTTGCATATAAAATTGAAATAATCTAAATATTCTTGAATACAACAAAAAAGCCTCTTTCAGTGGATTAAGTTCAATACATATTTTTTTTTATCATATTTGGAAAACATAAACAACTATTAACAAACACGCTTTAGTGTTCGTGTTGTGTTTATGATGTATATTAAACGGAGTTAAATTAATATATTTAATTTGTTTACCTTTCAATATCTTGCATTTGACATTTTCATTTCAATGCCATTTAGTAGACTTAACAACGTGACAAATATTATAAAGCAGAATATGCATATGAATCTGATTATACTCAGATCCGCTAACATATGCATCAAATCAGTTTTGTATCTTTCCATTTTGGAACGATGCATGTCTTAAATGCTTTAATACTTTGCGAGTAGACTGAACTCCAATTTTCCAAAACTAGTGTCAGTGACAAACATTCACTGTGCTGATTTCCAATAAAATGTGTTGTTTGCATCTTAAACCTAGTCTTTATCGTTAATTGGCACACGCATTACATTGTTCCCTAATTCCATATGATATCCGTAGTTCATTTGATTGTTATTTGTCATTTTCACCGTTTATCGTAATTTCTCTTCTGCTTGTCGCCATCTTGGAGAATGACGTAATAACTGGCCTGCTCAATTGTGATTCTTCTACAATCTCCTGTATCCTTCGCAATATAGATATGTGTAAAATTAAAATTAAAGCATGAGTAGTGTTTTTTATAAACTTCATGATGACGTGTGTACCTTCATGGAACTCCATGGACAGAAAATTGCACACTAGAAGCATCTTAAGTAGATGAAAGACATCTTCTAGGAAATGACATATACACAGGTCCCTTCCTGAAACGGGGACTTCAGATATACTTAATGATGCACCATCATTTAGCCTTATTCTTGATTTTTTCTAAGCCTCCGGCGGCAAAGGGGTGGGGGACCATGACCACCCACTATAATCATTCCTGCGGACGCCCATTTCTATTGGTACATGCATTCCGGTAGATTCTACACTCTTGATTCCAATGAACACGATTTTACGACGTAGTACCGTACAATTGAAAACAAGGAAACATGAAACAAAGTTCCAATATTTATAACAGATGCAATAATTCAAAGGGATATAAAAAAGGAAATTTATGAAATGTGTACCGGTATCTCTTCAGCGATTTTATGCGAAAATACGTAATATTTAATACCGTGTAAGATTTTTTTAGTACACTTTTCAGCACTTCCTTTGCGTAAAACTTAATTGTTGTTACGGTATGTTATAAAAAAACTTTCAATAAAGAGTAATTATGACGGTGCTATCATAATCATTTTCTGAAGTGAATTCAGTGATTTTAACTTAAAATTATTCCAGAATTATAAATTAGCAAAACTTTGAAGGATTTAAAGCCAAGGCAGACCATTTTATTGAATAGTACAAAGCTGCAATTGCATAAAACGTTATTATTTCTCTAGTCATTCTTCTGATTTAAATATCCGTTAAAAGGCAAAGAAAATTTATTTAGCCTTAAACTGAGATTTTACATCAACTAGTTCTTTAGATATGTAGTAGCGAAAATTAGCTGCATGTTAAGCAGTGACAGAATTTTATTGAAAAGTACATATCGGCTTCTACCACGAATCGCGGCTTGTTTTAGATGAATAAGCGTAGGGGGGATATCCAACTGACTATTGGCGGAAACAAGTTGTTTCGGTGATTCCAAGAAATTGTTTTAAACGCAAGTGCTTAAATATGCGATCTAACAAATGGTTGAAAATGTATACATAATTCAGCGCAATAAAACCGATTAGTATTGATTACTCATTCAATGTTTATATATGAAACCGACATATGTCATATGTAACATAGTCCGATGGGATGACAATTCATACACAAGTCCGATGAAATGTTCATTGATATTTTATTCTGCTAATTAATAAGTCCACAAAATATTCTAATTAATAAGATACATTCAGTAACTTTCGAGATCGCAAAATATTCAAGTCCAATAATTAAAATACTTTGTGAACTTTTTAATTAGCAGAATATAATATTTCATCGCACTTGTGTATGAATTGTCATCCCATCGGACTATGATTCGCATATATGAATGTTTATCTTGGAAAAAGCGCGACAATGTTGGAATATATAGAATGTCAGTGGACAAATAAAAGTTTTATATCTGCTCCTTATTTGCATTGAATGTAGTAAATAAATTGTTTTGTTTTCAATATTTGGTTTGATTTTCTTTTCCAATCTGTGTCCATTATAAATTTCGGATCATAGACCCAGTTGCTCAAAGCAGTTAAGTCAGGACCCTTCATTATTGATCAACTAAGTGTGTCAGATTCCTTTCCTGTTCATTGATTCATTTGACGTGCATTCAACCTTTTTTTCAGATGCCTTATACTTGTTGAACATCACAGCTAATGACAGAATAAAAGCGGTAAATTTGTTAAATTATCACTTTTGGTTTAAGCGTTGCAGTTCAAATTCATTGTGTGTATTTGGCCGAAGCAAACGTGTGGAATTCCTTTATCGGCATCATTATAACTTATCAGAGGCATATACGTATCGGAAAATACATCGTTTTGTATTGGTATTGGGAAATTATTTTGATTGGAATTACCGGTAGAACTAAAATCGTCGCTGATTTACCATAGATAAAAGGGACTGAGCAAACGAGCATTTTTTTGAATTGTCTAAGTACGAATACCACGTACATAATGAGAAAGACCGGCTTTGGTCGAATCCATCGCCGCACTAGGCCGTCATCTTGGAGAGCAATTGAAGGTTGTATTACACTTATTCCATTTTCCATATGGTCCCATTATAAAACTGCTAATTTTCAGATCATTTTGTCTTGTTTTTCCAATATATCAAATTTTTAAGACTGGTATAATTTGAAAGAAAAGTGTGTCTTATTTTAATAAATCAGTCAAAAATATATATGTTTTTTCAACTACTAAGAATGTAAAGATCGCCAAATGTCAAGCAACCTCGGACAACAGAGTTTCGGAAGTGAAATTTTGACAAAAGCCCTGTAAACGCACCCAAACGCTCATCTTTTAACGATTCCCCAATTAATCGCACCCAAATGTTGCAGACACTCACAGGATGCAGGAAATAATCACAATAAAGCACGAAAGTGATCGCTAAATATGTTTTAAACCCGAAGAAAAGGAACTCTTTAGAAATAGGCACTACTTTGGACCACGGTGGGATACAAACTGATTTAGTGTCAGGTAACCTGAAGCGCTGGTTAATTGCATCTGCTATCTCCAATTTGCTAGAATTACCAAACGAAGACAAAACAAGCCATTTGGCATAAGTGCTTTGCTGTAAATATTTTAAAGTAAAGTACATTTAAAGTAATCCATGTAGCCTTAATTCATAACAGTTAAATATTCTTTCGGCTTCAATAAGAACGTGTTTAATAGTTTCTTTTAAAGATGCTTACAAGTAAAATATTGCTTTTAGCGGAGGGTTTGAATATTGACAAGGCATATTTACTGCCTGGTATTAAAAAAGAAAGCGTCATAAACTTATGGAATACTGGAATGGTAGCCCGAACATTTGTAATACAAATTTGAATCGAAGAATAAAGAAATTTAATCATTTTTAATTGGAATCAATAAAATCGATGAAGTTCAATTCGATTTGTTTAGCACTGTCATAAATCCGTCTAATGAAGATATATTATTACACTGATGCAAACTGAGATAATAAGGAATAAATGCAGCCACTCACCCGTAAATTGATTTTGTAATCAGTAAACAGTAAACTTTATTTTACGAAATATTTTACGAAATATTTGTTGATTTTGAGTAGTAATGGGGCTTTAAGGCTTAGAACAATAAAGACATTCATAATTCTGCCTTATAATATGTCTTGTTATTGATGGTGATGACGTTGATGACAATAATGATGATAATTATTATGATAATGATTATGCTAATTATGATGATGAGGGTGATGATTAAATATGCTGCTGCTGATGAGGAGTTGTAGAGCCTATGACAATGGAACATTCATAATATATTAAAATCACGTTTTGAAAAGGCTGTCTTGTATATAAAAACTAGCTTTCCAAAATGGCTTCCAATTGTACGTCTCGTTATAAATATCGCGCCCTGACTATCTTCTATATATTTATTTTAAATACGTTATCAAAACCTAATAATCAGGTGTTAAAATTAATTAAATATTAATTAATAAATAATTTATTTTTTAAATACTACAAATCTAAGATTGCGCATTTTTGGTGTTGTAAAATGGAACAACAAATACGAACATATTAATTATTTGTTTTATCGTCAAATTGAAGTCGATTCTATTTCTAGGCATGAAAAAATAAGCATCGATAAAATTACACTATACACGTGAGATAAACGCATGAATCGATTGATTAACTGACACATAGTCTGAAAAATTAAGAATGTGTTACTTCAAGAAATGTTGTTTTTTTTTGAAAAATTGAACTCTTTTATCATGAGCATAATTTAAGTGGCGGTACTTTGTTTGCTCCAAATATTGGATGAAGGGTCATTGTGGAATGACGACGGTGAAGTCCAGGACTCTTCTGCTATGACTGTTAAGGAGTTAAAAACAGTCTTGGGCCACAGAGGTGTTATTTTCGAAAAATTGCGTGGCGCAAAGAAATCTCATTTGGCAGATTTTTTGGCCGCATCAGGTATATGTGTATACATATACTGCTTTGTAAGTTTATTGTTTCATAAAACATTTATAACGTAAACAATTCGACATTATATGTTGTTATGTGCATTTATTATATCCTATTCGATTTAATAAGATAACCAAGTTTGTCTCATTTCTGTTTGACCATAAGTACTAAAATAGCAAAGCTTTGAAGACCACTGCTTGGTTTGCTTGTATGCCTTCTAAACTTTGACCATATGTACAGGGAATTGCACTGTCTTTACATGATATGTACTTCCATTCTTTCAGGACCGGTTCGCATGAAAGAACTGATGATGTTAATGAACAGTTCATCTGATACGACTCCCATCACGACTTTCACAAATGATGATGACATCCGTAAACAAGTAAACCTTATAATTATTTATTAACTACAGAAATTAAAGTATCGAACAAACATACAACACCATGAGAAGAGGCATGATTTAACACACCAGATGAAAAACTAATTGTTGTTTCACAAGCTTATTTTATCCGTTATATATAAATCATTGACACTCTCTGTAAATCGATGAAATTGCGTCCAAATAGCTGTAATTGTTTTTGATTTACAGAGTGCACAAGAAAAGCCACACATGTCAGTAGGTCTTTGAAAAACAGTTATTGCACACTTATTCTTCAATTCACTAAAAGCCCCTATCAATACGTCAATCCGTTTTAATCCATTCAATACTTTTATGCTTTGCATAATTAAGTTTCAGTTCTAGATTATTTTCTTCACAAATATACAAATTGGAATAACTTAAAGCTATTATAGATAGAGAAAATCTTCAGTTGCATGACCTCTATCTATCAATCTATGAACTTGTATTTTATTCTTTCCAATACTTATGAATTTATGTTTGGCAAACGAAAACACACGAAAGGGCTATGAGTTCTTACAATGCACACAGCTTTATTTAATTTGTGTTCAATTACTTTTAATACTAATTGAGTTATGCTCCGCACAAGAAAATTGACTTAGGGCAATGACTCTTTAAATCCTGATTAGGGAGTTATGGATCTTGTTCTCTGTACATTCGTTGCATTCCCTCTATAATTAAATGATGTTTCGTTCGTAGCCCTTCAATATTTCATGAGTTATGCTATGCACAAATAAAACGTGACAGACTTAAGGACGAATGGGGGAAAGGACGAATAATGCGATTTTACTATATGCCCTCTTTACTGGCAATGAAAAATCTTATTATATGAAACTACAAGACGTAGAAAGTCAATATGCGATATGAAACATCTAATTGATATCCTTTACCCAGTGTGTTCAGATAATGTCGTAGAGTTAATAATTTGGCAACGCGCGGGATATCAAATTTTATACACAGTCTTATACAACTCAATAACTCCTAACTGAAAAGACAATGCCTTATGGTGCAGCTACGTATGGTGTTACAAAACAAATTTTGTTTTACTCTTTCCCACTCAAAAGCAAAGTGAAAATGGCTATGTGAAAACAGCATAAAACTCGCAGTCTGTTCACGTTTTATGCTGTTTGCTGCTCATCAGTATCTAAGGGTTAGAAATGAAGCTTTTAAAACTTGAATGTAGAAAGAAAGGTCTTTAATTAAGTTTAACTTTCTACAGGACTACACATGCGTCAAAATAAGTTTCTAAGTCGTAACAGGTTAAGAATGATTTTAGGGTAAAACCTCTGAGGTTGACACATTTTCTAAAGCTTTATGTCGCAATATATTTTCATCAAATTCTATTTTCTACAAATACATTGCCCAGAAGTGTAATATTTTTAATGTACATCGTATAGAGGTGCTCTGTTAAGTTCGTTATACACATGCCCGGGGGTCAAAACTGTTAACGCCTCGGATGTCACCTGTCTAATAATGGTTTGTATAGATGAAATTCATAAAAAAATATTTATTCACTGAAAAGAAAAGGCCCAGAGTATTAATTTGCAATGAACATAAAATCAAATTCCAATACGAATATATTTATATTCAAGCTTTAATGCCAAAACTGGACAAGGTCTGATTGTTGTATAACATCATAGCGTAGTATTCTACTACAAGATGTAATATCGCATTGTATTGCAGCAGTTTTAAACATTTGTTCAAATTTGCACTTATGGTTGAAAACTGGCCACATGCCATAAAAACAACAACATAGTTTTATTATAGACTAAATTAACTTATTATAATAATACGTAAAAAAGAATATCTCAGGTCAAATAACTAACAGCGATTTTCGGTCTTTTGCTCTCTCTAATGTGTTAATTTAGTCAATAAATTATTCATACAAACAGTTTTCGGCCCAGTTTCATTCTTTGAATATTGTTACATGATTATTTATGTTTGTCAACAAGGTTTTTGACGAAAAGTCTAGCATATGGCTGGTGGAAATAATTATCGACAATCGAGAACGTCTGAACGAAACGGAGCGTCTCCCTTTGCGAAGAAAACTATATTCAAAAGAAATAAAATTAGGGCGCTTTGAATGTCGCAATTTTAATAGGTACGTTACTGAATATATATTGCTGAGGCCGATGATAAAATAAGTTGTAAGCTTTCACTAATATCTTCTAGAAATAGGGTAGAAATGTCGTTTTGTGTAACTTTTCTTACCATGCACAATTGTTTTTGTATTAAAGTGACAGTTCATAGCTATATATATGGGCAGAATCGTAAGAAAACGTGTCTTTATTGAGGATATCACTGAAAATCCTGTTGAAATCGGTTGAAGACATACACTATAGCGTTTTTTATTTTGGGGTCGAGTACGGTATAGTACGAAAACGACCAAATAAATATTCATGATTCGACACTTGACTTCAAACCTTAACAAACAAAATGTCGGATACAGGCGGATTTAGCGGATATGATAGCGAAGAGAATGTAAGAACAAATGTAAATACATCTGTTACAGACGGAAACGGAGTTACAACGCTACGTTTGTGCTAAATTTATGTATTTCTATATGTTCCATATGCAAATAATGCTAAAATAACATTATAATTTGCGTAACTCGAGACGCTGCTATGATTTTCGCATATTGCATGTATTTCTGATCATTTATATATTATTGTATCGATTCAAAACCGATTTTGACCAGACTTTCGATGTAAACCTCGATAACAAATATATTTTAATGAAATTATGTAAATTATGTAAAGTTTATTTCTCGCTATACGATTTATAAGCGAAACAACGATCTCTTCCGCGAACTGTCACTTTAAACAAAGTTGTTCAATAACACAAACAAATCTTTTTGTATCATTTATCACGTAATATTTAAATTAATTTTACAAATATGATGAAATGTCCCAGAAATTACCGAAAACTCAAACTCAATCACACATACTAAAGACTATTATCGGGACTATAATATGGTCGGTCGGGATGGTGGAAACAAACTACTGTTTGTTTTCCTGATATTTCGGTGCCGACTTTGAAGATCGACAATTTTTTTTTCAGAAACAGCATTTGCGTGCAAAAAACTTGGACGTATTCTCAGTTGGTTCTTGCGGTGCCCGTAAAGACATCCCGCGCGTATGAAGTTAAACCGTTGAAGTATTCAGGCCCAGGTACCGCAAACTCTGTATTATTCTGGATTAAAGAAAATCTCGATAAGCAGGTGAAATACGTCGAAGATGTAGAAGACTTGCGAAATAACTGGATGAAATTCACCATGTCTTTTGTCTAACCCTTCGAGTGGTGCACGTTTCAATACTCGATGACATCCAGTTATGGTTTGTATCGATAGGCGTCACATTCAAGATACCATTTGGGAGAGTGAACGCTAGTTCTATAGAGGGCAAGGCTATTGTAAAGCAGTTTGGCTTGAACACACCATCATGTATTGTTCTTACCCCGTGGGCGTCGTATAATTACGGTTATCACAACGGGCGTATGACATTCAACGCATTGGACACAATTTTTGAACAACCCTTTCAAGCAATCAATAACATTTTAAAAATAAGTCTTACACTGACAAGTATATGCGTTTGTTTTGAGCTGTTATTCTTCGAAAATTTTATCGACTTTTTACCTTTCTTCTTATTCTATGAACTCCTTTGGTTATTGCAAAGTGCCATTTCGAGTTGTCTTATGTCCGATATTTTACGATGAATGTGGCGACTAAGTTGGCATTCGATAATCGTTACCTATTTGTGCAAAGGTGTTACCTAAATTTCTACAACAATCCATATGTTCCGCTTACAATTTTTTTTTGCTTTGTAATAATAGCAAGGCTTTCAAGGTTCATCAACGTGCAACAAATAAACAACGGTACACAAAATGATACTATGTTCCATAACAATCATAAAATAACACAAGCTTATTTAAACGCTATCATTAGTTTTCCGATATGGTATCATAATTATGATGACACAACACAAATTGATAAGTATCGCATTATTAACAATAACATAATGCATAACCCGCCTGATGGCTACAAACCCGAATTAGATTGTTCAATTTGTATGGAAAATTATAAAAGTATGGATCGATTACTCGGACTTACAACATGTTTGCATGTTTTCCATTATCAATGTATTCTTAGATGGTTGCTGGAAGAGTTGCATAAAACATGTCCTATATGTCCAACGCCTATATGTTTAAAATAATGTGTTGCTATACGGAGAGACATATCTTCTATGTGTTAAACCTTTAACATATTATCTCTTGAGAGCCTTGTTTTTTATGAACAGTTAGATAGGTAGTCTTAAATATTAACATTTTAAAACATTTATCAATTACGCATCACTGTCGTATTGCATCACTAACGAAAATAATATATTATGGATACTTCGTATAGATACGATAAATACTACTTACCTCAGTGATAGTAAAACAAATTCCAATACCTATGTTTTGATATCGCAGGTAGCTTTAACGGGTTGTATTGACAATACGATAGTAATAAAATGTGATATTCGTATACATGTTTAGTACAACAACTTATGTTTTCACCATAACAGTATTTTGATATTATACAAATATTAATGCATTATAATCCCAATCAGGTTAATGATGACAAGATATACCTATTGTGAAACTAGTAAGCCACACTGCTGTTTAACGAATAATGCGACTACCAAATAGCAATACATGGTAAACATTTGGTTTCCGTTATTAACTTAATATAAATATGTCTTTACGTTTAATAAGTCTTAAATATGCAAATGGTTTGCGTTGTTAAATTAAATGTGCATTTGTCTTTTCTTTGTCAATGTTTTGCACTTGCACGGGGTTTGCCTTGTTCAATTAAATATGCTTTAGCCTTTGCTTTGTCTCTGTTTTGAACATTCAAACGGTTTGCAGTGTTTAATTTAATATAAATATTTATTTGCTTTGTCTATGTTTAAGGCTGATTTTCACTATGCATGCTGGGTTTCATTTTCATATTTTGCACGAAGACCAGAAGAGTATACACGCCTATAAATTACCTTTGAAAGAAATGATAATTATGTCATTAAAGAACACTGTTGATAGTGTGCAGTATAATATC
The DNA here is from genome assembly GCF_020536995.1 of Dreissena polymorpha. NCBI lineage: Eukaryota > Metazoa > Mollusca > Bivalvia > Myida > Dreissenidae > Dreissena > Dreissena polymorpha. The sequence continues at coordinate 84,777,703 of NC_068362.1, forward strand.
ATGTATTGCTTTCTTTCAATGAAAATTTCAAATTGTATTTCTTTGCGCAAAAAACATAACAAAATAGATAAATTCTAACACAAACGACATTATAATGGAAATCCGACATGAATTGCTTTTATATGTCGGGATATTGTTTGTAAGACTATGTATCAACGTTTGTTACAAATGGTACTAATTGTTCAAGAGATCGGATGCGAAAACGGCAATCGATGTTTGATATTTGTGCAGCTAGGCGAGCATATCACGGCAAATGCCTCACACAGGTTTTATCTGACTTCCATAGGCATGTCTGCTTGATAGCAATTGTTACACAATTCGATTGAATTAATGTTGTAAGTGCCCGAGATCGTGTGCAAAACTAAGCATCATAGTCGCACACAGCGTATTATGTGTACTTGACTGACATTAACAATTTTATTACGAGATCTGCTATGGGCTATAATGAAAATAATATTGTGGTACATTTTTTTTAATACTTCTTATTTTAGGTAGGAACCATATTGGTAAATTATAACATTTATTTTAAATAAGACATACATCAAACAACAATTGGAATATTCTAAAAATCGAACAAATGCAAATGTAAACAATGACCATGTACTCGCACATTCAACAAATAACCAAAACAGTGTAAGCGTAAATCCACACTTTCAAAAACAAATATATCAAAATGAAAATAATATCAATAAAACTAAGAAAAAATACATAAAGCGTGATAATTAATTTTAATGGAGAACGTAGCTTTACACATTTTCAAGCCAAAGTTTGATTAAACTTTTTTCATGAGTGATAACCCATATAAGTAGTGTTAATAGGGATCAGTGGATGGCGATAGAAATAAACATAACTATACACAACTGCCTAATTTATCGTCACATGATTAATGTATGCAGTGTAAACAAATTAACAGTGTTTATTTAACATAATTAGCTGATATAGACGTATCGGAAAATATTATATAAAAATGTGTGGCGATCTTAGTTGGAAAGACTGACCAAGTTGTTCAAGTAACAATAAAGAACTTTGATACACCGCTATACATTTTCACGTCCACTGTTTGAATAAAGATTCGTCCCGTTTGCCGTCAAAATTTGGACAGAAATCGATCTGAAGAATTTCCGAGAACCCTTCGGATTTCGACGGGGCCTCATAGTTCTTTTTGTACACGTTGTAACCCACGTCCGGTATCCGTCGCACCGTGCCGCTGGTTTGTGTTTGTCGCACATAATTGAGGTGGTGGGCAAGATCGATAGGCGTGTTCATCACGAAACAGCGACATGGGACACCTGTGTGATCAAAGAAATATACCTTTGTATACCGGCAAATACTTAAAAAATACTCAAACAGCGCATATGTATTATATAATTAGTTTTGTTTCTTTAACTATCACTAATTGTGCTAAACAAAAGCCTGGCTTCTTCAGATGAATTGATTATTGACTCGGACGTGCTATTTTCTTATTGCAACCTTGCAAAAACACCAATCACGAGCATGTGTTTTACTATGCGTACGCAATGACTCGCATTTTGTTAATACTTATATCGTCGGGTAGAGAAAAATGTGCAGGTGTATGGAAAATAAATATACACTGGTATTCAATTTAAACTGTTTAAAGCTTGAATAGTACAATTGAGCAAGTGCAACGGAGCTATTTAACTGAATTACGTTGTGTGGTTTTATTCTATGATTTATTTAAGATCAGACATGGTATTTTTGTTCGGAACGTACCCGCTGTTTTGGCTATGTCCACAAATTCTTTTCTTGCTGACACACTAGGGTTGGTGTTGTCGACCACGACGCTTTTACCTTGCATCAATGTTTCCTTAGCAACCTGAAATAGCCCATACAAACGAATCGGGACTTGGTCAATAAAAGCAAATGCATTTATTGTATGGAATATATATGGAAAAAAATACGTTTTAGTAAGTTGTTTTCTTATCCATTATTGTATAAATGTAATTAACATGTCATTTTCAAAGTATCCTAATAATAAAATACTGTTTAAATCAATGATGCTAAACAGTACTAGACTTTGCAGACAACCGCATAACTTGTTCAACAAATACCTTTCGCACAATTTTACATTTCTTTTGCAACAACAGAAAGAATAGTGTTTAAGGGTAATATAATTAAAAAGCAGGAAAATAACATAATTTGTTGCAGAGCATTTAAGTTAAACCTATCTATTATAGCTTGACCACAGGTAGTTTAATTGGAAAGATTTCAGAATGTTCGCAAACCGGGATTCGAACCAAGACCGCCCAGTCGATAGGTGAGCCCCATATCAATTACAATAAGAAGACATTTTACATATATTTTACTTAAATGTCATAACAAAGACGCTAAGAATTGTGTTTGTTATAACATTTAGATATTAAAAATAAGAAAAAAAACATGATTTTTATTAGTGAGAAAACCATAGTGATGTAAAACGTTTTCGAATACGATATAGCTTAAAGCCAGTGTTGGCTCTCGGTGTAATACAGTTTATATCATCACAGGAGAGGGACACGATTGAATTCGCGCAAGTTACGGTATAACAACATAACCTAGTGAAAACAACCAATAAATATATACTAGTATATAATGCTATTATATCACATGGGTCAACAGCGACAGTTCGACCACATCAAATAACGAACCTTGACACATTTTTGGATGGTTCCCATTGTGTCCCTGTTGACCGCGACGTATCCGTGCGCCTCCAAGTAACGTTTCCGGAACGTGCTCTTGCCGCTAGCGGGCGCTCCCACTATAACGACCACTTCCGGTGACTGCAAATTAAATTAAAAAAATATTTTCACTATCTCACTTAATTAGAAGAAAGGGGTTAACTTGCTGGTGAGGGGTTTTCTTTGTTTACTAAGGAACAGGGCGTCCGTGTTTTATAGCTAATATGAGCAATAAAGTTTTCAAGCTCCAACTCAAAAATGTGAACCATAACCGCTATACACTTATAAATGTCGATTGTATCAATTTTTCTTCAAACATAAGTTTTTAGATCAGTAATTCGTTACATCAAGGTACTAGTATCAGGATTTTTTTGTTATTAACTTTAATTGAGCGTATTTAATTTTTCTGGTTCGCGAAACAATTCTAGAGTAATAGTAGTAGTAGTAGTAGTTTATTTTAGTTTATTTTAAAGAAATGCCTCTGGCCCATAATACAACATGTATACATCATATATATGATATATATATGATATATATATATATATATATATGATTTAAAGTAGTGCCTGAGCCGACAATAACCAATCGAGCGAATCTACGAAATTGTTACATTAAAATCATAACAATTTAAACGTTGTATACCTTGCTATGGTAGACAGCCTTGTCGCAAGGGGGCGCCTTTTTCAGGAAGCTGGTAGGGTTGGGAGAGCCCCATTTGAATTTGGCGGGGCTCTCGCTCAGGAAGAACTCTTCCGGTGTCTGGAATTCTGTATGAAGAAACCGCAATCCGGTCAAGTGAATGTTAGTGTTCTAGCTGAGTTTATTTATTAAAGATAACGCCATATGGACCACATTTGACACTTGTTATTTGTTATACATTTTAAAATTAAGAATGTTTGAAATGTAATACGTATTCTTGCATGAACGTACACATATTTATACTAATGTATAGGGTTATTATAATTTTCCGGTAATATCGCAAGCTAAATTATGGTCTACATAGGATCCAATTGACAAAGCTATAAATACTGTTGTCGTATTTCAATACAAAATGCAAAAATGATAAAAAGTGAACGTTAAATTGCTTGAGTGTGTTTTGATTTAATGCAATTGTTATGCAAATTATATGGATGTTCATCTGAAACTGCTCAGCGTGCAATATTTTATATATTAACATCACTTTAAAAACCACACAATGACATTTGCCTGATCTAATAACACTGAAATCTGCTTACTGACGCCGAGGTTGGCTGCGAACTTCCGGTCGCTGCAAGAGAAGTCCTTTGGTTTCCCGGGCGCCCACTCCTTAGCACGACCCGCCGCGTCTCCAACATACAGGCTTTGGGAGCGATCCACCTGGCAAACGGAGGTGGATAATTTAACATATCATTTGTATCATATTGACACTACTGATGAAGGATATGGCCGAACATATTAATTTTTTAATAAATTTAAAAGAAAACAATAGCAAAAGGAATGTGTTGTACGAAATATAATATTTAGTAATTTAAATATTTTATTTAAAAAATCATAGCAAGTCAGTTATGTGGAGTCTAAACGGCTTTAATACTATTAATATGTGTTAATAGTATAAAGACTTCTTTTCCAAGCTTTTTTAAAGATACAATTTCGATGACGTTTCAAATTTAAATTAAACATTATCAATCTGGATGTGTATTTATTTCCCATTAACACCTCTAAAGCAGTTGCATTGTTGGAAATCTAAAAGAAGCCTTGTGAAAACCAGTGAGTACTTAACATTGACCGATACCCAGTGAGTTATTTTTTCTGATATGATCCCAGTGAGTTATTTCTCACAGTCGTGTAAACTACTAAGTACCATTCCGATGCCTAGTGTGACATTGACCTCACCTTGACCCCCTGGTTAAAGCTGCTCTCCCAGTGGTCCCACATCAAAGTGCTCGGCTTCCGATAATGGTTCTCACCCGTACACACGAAACACTTCAAGGAAATAAAACGTTTTTTTTACAAACATACTTTTAAGGCACCTACCTCTTCATACAAATAATTTCGACTTGCAAAGATTATTTCTTTGTAGATGGTAGTAATCATTGATGAAAGAATGGAGTTGAATGCAAATCCAATAATATCCTTACTAATTGTCGAAATAAAGGAATACAAAGCTATAAGTGTTACCCTGAAATTATGCTATTCACATAATATCATTTCGAATAGAAAACACAATTACAAAGGCCCGTCAAGGAAAATTCGATTAATTTAGAATATAAAATAATCTATTTGTACATAGTACTAGTATACTATAATATCCCCATAACGGAATTCCTAGTTCTTTAATAATCGCTCAAATCTTCTGAATCAGTTTCGACTCATTTAGAAGAGAACATAATTAATATGCATACATTATACCATAAGCTCACCATGACGGGAAAACTGAGTTCTTTAATAATCGCGTTAATCTTCTGCATCAGTTCCTCCGGTTTAACCTTGAGTTTTTCAATGCCCGCCTGATTGGTGAAGAATAACACCCGGTAGCCGCTCTCGTGCAGGTCTCGCAGTTTCTCGGGAACGCACGGATCCCACCACTCCCAATCGTTTGCCCCTGTAAGAACCAATCAAATTTGAATAAGAAGAAATGCAAATACTTTCTTGTTTTTGGATGTTTCAGATTTCATGCGATTTCGGGATTTTTCAGAAACCATTAAGAGAACCTACATTTTTACGATAACGTGTAACATTTGATTTGATAGGGAGTATCTTTTATTACTTATATCTACATTTGCAGAAAGAAAGAAGTCCAACCAACACCAATCCGCCTCAAAACGATATGTATACTATTTTATTCTTTTCTTATGCATTATTTGAAGCACAGAGAGACGCCACTGATCCCCAGTATATCGCGCAGTACAAAATTAATTCCTACTTATTAGAAAGTATTTCATAAATAAATAATATTGATGCTATGCCGTTAACATCGTACACGGCCCAGTCGCGGAATATGCACTGGAAATCGTACTTGATCGTTGTATTGCAACTTGCAGTCTTATGAAAATCATCTTCAGTATGACGCTTCTATAATAATAAATGAGCAAATGTTAAGATTTGATTTTAATGAGAAAGTGCGATGTTCAAATTAACAGACAACAATAGCAAAATAATACGTGTAAGAGAGACTACCGTTAAATCACGAATTACGAGGAAAATACGTGAATAGCCTCGCTTAGATCAATTGAAACTGTTTTAATAGTACTAATAATATCGATTTCCTCTCTTTGAAAGTTAAATTCGATCGACATATACTAATAGATCTTTGCATACACTTTGAGCATAACATAAGATACTTAAAAAATAATCTGCATGTATTTGTTTATCGCCTAAATTCGACAAATCGCAGTCAGTTTAAGTGCAAGCTCCGTTAGTTGGGTCCATATCTTAACAAATGAACGCATCAATGTAGGATGAATTGAGCGGTTTTGCGAGAGACAGAACCATGCACACATAACATATATGATGTTTACATGGTAATGTAAAACCATTATATAACATAATGTACAACACTATTTAATAAAACGAAAACTTGTGAAATAACTTTGTATGTATAATATGTATTAATTTCCTAACATCATCGCAAGAAAAAGATTACGTACTAATTAATTGCACTGAAGATGTCGAATTGTAAATTATATAGGCGGTGTTACATGCCTCATTTTGATGTATACCTGATGCAAATTTTCTTCCGCTCGCAGTCTTTATAACAGTGAAGTCGATATCAAACCCAGCAGCCTTCGGACAGCCCGGTAAGGTGGTCGACCCGAGCAGCATTAGGGGATTGATACCCTTTATCAACTCACCAACTTGGGACCATTTTAATTCGCTCCCTAAATCAGTTTCCCCCCTCGCTCGTTTTGCTTTAATAACCACGTCGTCAGATGCTTTTCGCTTTAATCCTTGTCTTCTAGTACTCATTTTAGTTTTTCCTTTTATTATTACACTTGTGAATGGTCTAAACACTTAAGAATGAATGCCTTATACAGCGGCATTTCACTATTTATATATATCAGTGAACCATGCCGGATATTATACATGCGAGATAAAAATAGCATGTGACATTACCTGTACAAGTTTAAACAACTCGACTCGTTGGTTACCGGTGTAGCTGATTAAACCCCCGCACTGTTATATAAATAGCAGTTACGTCATTACTACATTAAGAAGTACAGTCTATACTATTTTTGTCGAATACAGCATTTCTTTTCCATACATGTTTAGGCGAAACAAAAATCGAACGTAAATGCATACATATAAACAAATGTTTACTTCAAGCGTGTGAAATTTAATATATTATAATTAGATTCTATGTACAGTCAAATCTTAACAGCATTAGTATTAAATATCTAAGCTAGTTTGGCCGATTACACGCCTTGAAATGCTTGACCCTCTGGATAATGCTTTCATCCGGGGGGGGGGGGGGGGTAACTTCCTACATACGGGTATACAGGGGTGTGCCGATTTTTTGGGGTGTGTCTTTAGACAAAAATTTATAGATATGGGTATGGATTTGAGCATCTAGGTATATATATGGGTATTGAAATAAGAAATTTGCTTGATAAATTCATATAGATTTTAAAGTATCAGTACCAAAATGGGTACAATAAATGTCATTCTTGTATATAAATGGGTATCAATCAGTAGCGAGAAAGATGCAGAAACTTGACTGTTTTTTCCCGCTGTTTTTAACTGTTGCTTGATCGACCAAGATGATACTGTGACGTCATATATTATCATACGTCGTATATTAAGTGACGAAATCGTTATATAATCTAAAAGTGCCGAGGAAAAGTACATTTACTGCGAATGATTTATGAAAATTGTGTCGGAATGCCCTATTCCTTAAGTTCCAAATATCATTTCTACCATATTTCTAGTTCGGTGAGCGTTCAGCGCTGATACTCTTTGATGCATGAAACTTAAATAACTAAGTCGATGATATAAAACAGCCCATTTTATTATCTGAAAATAATATCAGAACGCTCTCTATAATTGAGCCAATATCAAGCAACATAAATTTTGCATAATTCAATAAGTTTACTGTATTGATATGATAGAGATTAAAATTCTAGTATGAAATGTGTCAACTTTATCAAATTCTAGTACTGAAATGGGCCCGGATGGGGGGGGGGGGGGGTAACTTCCCAAATTTTAGGGTAGGGGTGTCCCGCTGAGACTTCCGAAATGTGACCCATTTTTATACCGGAACTCTGATAAAGTAGAACCATTTTGATACAAGATTTTTTGAAAAAGCATAACCATTTGTATACGATACCATTGAGAAAGTGGACCCATTTCAATACAAGAAGTTTAATAAACTGGACCCATTTATATACTACAATTTGATAAAGCGGACACATTTCATACTAGAATTTTAATCTCTTTCATATCAATACAGTATACTTATTGAATTTGCTATTATATCTGTCCCGCTACTGAAATTTACTTTTTGATACCCATTTATATACAAGAATGACATTTATCATACCCATTTTGATACGGATACTTTCAAATCTATATGCATTTATATACAAGCAAATTTCTGATTTCAATACCCATATTTATACTTAGATGCTCAAAACCATACCCATATCTATAATTTTAGTTGAAAAACAAACCCCATAAAATCGGCACACCCATATATACCCGTATATAGGAAGTTATCCCCCACCCCCCGGGGAAATGGGTCCAGTTTATCAAAATTCTTGCATTGAAATGGGTCCACTTTCTCGTATACAAATGGGTCTGCTTAAAAAAAAATCTTGTATCAAAATGGGTCTACTTTATCAGAATTCCGGTATCAAAATGGGTCACATTTCGGAAGTCTCAGCGGGACACCCCTACCCTAAAATTCGGGAAGTTACCCCCCGGGGCTTTCATACTGATAGAACGAATTACAATTTTAGTTATGAGAAATAGTTTTAGCTGATTTGTTTAAATCACAACAACTGTGAACTCATTAATTAAATTTAACGATATGAACACATAATTTAACTTTGTTAGAGATAGTTATCTGTAACTACAGGTAACCAGTATATATACTTCTGTTTGTGTTTTCAATTTCAAAAAACAACTACGGTTGCTCGCTCCATTGTTAGATATTAATCTAGATATAAGAACAGCAAAATCTGACTGTTTCAAAGGCCGGATTATACGTAACATGTCTTCAATTTAAATATGATGAATAAGTTTCGCAGCTTGTAAGGTCAGATATGTAATGAATGTCGTAAATGTAAGCTTGGCTTTACACAAAGTGAATGATATTATACAGTCACAGAAAAGTGATTTGTGTATACTCTGTTTACACAACGCGATTAAATATAGGTAAAATCTTATATCGGCCTTAATTGTGTTTTAGCTGGTACAAATTTACATTTACCAGTATATATACTTCTGTTTGTGTTTTCAATTGCTTGCTCCAATGTTCTATATTAATCTAGATATAGAACAGAAAATATGTCTTATGAATGTTTCAAAGGGCAGATTTTACGTAACATGTCTTCAATTTTAAGATGATGAATACGTCTCGCAGCTAGTAAGGTCCAATATCTAATAAACCTCGTAAAATGTAAGATTTGTTTGATACACTAAACTGAATGATATACATGTATGCTATACATGTACACAGTCGCAGAAAAGTGATTTATGTAGATTCTGTTTACACAACGCGAATGAATGTAGGTGCAACCTTATATGGCCATAACTTGTGTTTTCGCTTGTACAAATTTACATACACGATTAGAAAACAGCAACACCGTTTTCTTGTTCATTTCATTTCATTTCAAAGACGTTACGTAAACGCTTTGCTTGTACGATTTGGTATTTAACTTTACTTGAACAGAATATAGTGGCAAAGTTTACAGACAACGTGTTTTACTAAAATGCATGGAAATGGAGTATTAAATGCAACATTTATCCTTTAACCACTTACCATGTTTACAAAATTATGAAGCAATTTTTTTTCCTCATAAGTGTACTGATAATTTATCGTATTCTAAACGTATTCTAAAGGTAAACTTCTGACAAAATTGTTCTTAATCTGATTCATATTTGTTTTATTATTGTAAGCGTATTTACTGCTTACAAGAATAAGTCTTTAAGGTTGCTCCTGATTTTCACCGAAATAAGAACAATTATTACGGATATATGGAGTTATCAGATATGAGATGAACATGCAGAGAAATAAATACAATTTTTCGATTAAAAATGAGATAAATATTTTGAACACTAAGGCATATGACATCGATAACAATAGCAGGCGTAGTAATTTAAAATGACTACATGCTAAATGACAAAAATACCATCTAAATACGCTCCTTTGTTTACTTTTTTTTACTCAAACGTCATTACGTCGACCAGATGTTCTAGTGAGTCTGTCCACATAACTGAGCATTTTTACCACAACCGTATCGTCAAAACATCGCAAGGATTCAACAATTATCATTCTTTTTCTTTAAACAAACACGGCATGAACCATAGGTTTCTTGAGATCATATGTGCTAGTGATTGTGAATAACTGATCATACTATATTTTGCTTGTTTACTGTCGCAATACAAATTTAGCCCGTTAATGATTGCAGAAATGTCAATTTCTGACAACTTAAATTTCATTCTTCCAAGTTCAAAGAACTTGTATTGACATTTATTATTGTGTCAGCATGTTAAGTGAAGTTGATTCTTTGTTGAATATGTATTTAGTTCAGGCCACTTACAAGAAACAAATCCAAAACCTAAAACAAATTGCAAAAGAAATGCCGTAACTATATTCGAACGGTTTAGGATAAATTCTACCGCGTATTAAAATTCGCCATCCGTAGGTCGAGCGCAAATTTGTTTTTTTGCACTTGCAAAATGTTACATGCGAAATTAATTAATTTATCAATTATTTCAGCGAGAAGTAACACTCTGTTGCATGAAACACTTTTTAAACCAAAACAAACCTCAAAAAGCGTAATTATTCACACAATGTTACCTTAAGATAGAGTAAATGCATGTATAATGCTAAAATTTGCTTATAACTTTGACATTACTATTAACGTTGTACCGAAAACAACAACAACAACAACAACTTTTATTAGCATATAAGCATAATACAATGCTTTTGTGCCACAAAACAGAAAGTTACGCAGTGAGTTTAATAATATAAATACATTGATTTAATTAGAGAAGTTTACAAAAAGACAGTAATACATCAATAATCAATATAAAATATCTTCAACTGTAATACGAGGAAATCGTAGAATTTTTAAATTATACAAACATGAAAAATCAAATAACATGGCTATAGTCTTGTTAAAGTTAACAATTATAACTGATTGTCTATATTATTACGAATTTACGAATTTCATAAGCATTAAACAAAGCAACGTTGTGTGGGTATTACCAATTCTATGGAGTAAAGCGGCGACGCGCTTAAGAGCAAGTTTAAACATGAATGTGATACAGTTGAATCTCAATGGCTTGAACAAATTTATCTCAAACTGTTTAAAATAAAACGGGAGTCATACTAAGAACCGCTCAATATGTTTATTATCGAGTTCGAGCTATTGAAATGCGACGGCGCATTCGCTATATGATAAATATAAGCCTCTGTAAACCGGACAATTGGAGCCTGCGCATAATAATATGGGTATCTAAATAAGCCTGGCTCCTAACCGGATTGTTCATACATAATCATCTGAAGTGATGTCACTTGGAGGGCAGTTTGAACAACTTGATCCTTTGCATTCCTTGCATGCAACGGAACACTCAAGCCCATGCTTTCTGCATGAGCATCGCCGGGTGTCACAGTTTAATTTGCATTTACACCTCACTATCGCGAGTAGATTGGCTGGAGCGGGTGGCATGTCTGTTTTCACTGGAACGTATAGTCCGTTGTCCAACCTCCAGCCTCACATAGTTGGCTCCAAATCGGAAGTCTGAGTCCATCCTCGAGCCTGAAGATGAGCGCGAAGAGAGTGGAATTTTGCTGCAGAGGATGTTGGTGGAAGGGTATGTCTCTGTACACTGTTTATGCCATTGATGGTTTTCTCAGTGAAGAGATGTAAACGCAGGCTATTCAAATCAGAAAAGCTCGATCCGCCGTAGAGGGCCACAATGATTCTCTCACCTGCTTCTGTTTCTTGCTCTTGTGTCGTCCCTTTTTAAATTCTGCGAAATCAGCCTGCAGAAATTGACTCGACTTGGCTTTTTTGAATGCGATACCCTTTCCAATTCCAAAAATACGCGAATTGGTATCGCACCCTGTCAGCGCATGCAAGGCAGGAAGTATATGACACAACTGCGTACCGAGAACTGTTTTCGTTTTATGTACACTCCAAATTTTCGGCTTTCGAGTAGTTCCTGAGTTCTTGTCTGACATAAAGACGATGTCATGCGTTTGCATGTTGGCATGGTAGCAAAGAAGTACCAACAGGTCTGTGTCTTCGTCAATAAGTATCGTAGGCTGTGTAGAGGCAGATTCGATTGCTGTTTTTACAATAGTAACATCCGCATCTGCACTAGCTTGTACCATTGTGCATCCAATATTGCATACTTGGAAAACATTCAAAGTCAGAATATTTACAAAATGAGGCGAAAATTTACAAACCTCATTTCAGGTCGAATACATTAAATGAATAAACGAACGAGAAGGTTACAATTACAACGATTGATAAAAAAACATGTACATTAATGTCAATTTTTACTTTATTGATTTGATGAACATACATTTTGCATATATGCATGGATAAATCAATAACGATTTACTATGTAGAATAGTGGGGATTTCCGAAACGTGGACACGAATGAGATCTCCACCGGAATACTAAACATATCTTTGTATTGCATTTTGATTATCATATTGCGAAAAAGGCTAGACTAATAAACATTTATATGCATAAAATGGATGTATTGATACCATATCGTTTGATGATATTCGTTTAATGAATTATTTTCATCCCATTCCAATAATTGACGTTTTAATAATCTGCACACACCGTAAATACAGGTACAGCAAAAAGTCAACAACCGTGCTTGTAATTAGACCTGTGGCCTTGTTTTCTCCTTCAACCTTTATTTCTGTGCCACCGAAATATAATCTAAAAGTTACCCACCTGTTTTCAACGCTTCCAGAAAGCGGATTTTTTAAACATCCTACCTTCCCGCATCCCTCATCTGTGACGAATTGTACAGTTTTGTTAATTGTAGCATATATAAGAAACGTCATCCCAGTTTGATCTAAGTAATTTGTACGATACCTTTTTTCGGCCTGTTTTTCACCCACAATGAGTTTTTGATCAAACGATACCAAGATTTAAAGTATGTCCTAACACGCGTCACCAAGACCTGTTGTGATAAGCCTTTCTATAGGATGTTTGTCCTTATCGAAAGGTACACAGCTACTTACGCCGTATGTATACTTGGATACTCTTTCACTAATGGAAGTCGGTAAATGCCCAAATATGATAGCTCCCTTTAGGACAGCAAGACCGGCGTCAGTTGGAACAATGATTGTCAGTCGTGGAAATTTCTCCCGCATTGTCTCCGCCAGTAATGGGGACTCTGAGTAACCTCCAACCATTAGGATAGACGAATGGAATATTCGACTAAATCTTCGAGACTTAAAGTAATATTATGGGCATCTTACAGTTTATATGTGTCTATCGCAACCGTTGTTTATTTTTGTTTCCACTTCATATACACCGGAAAGAGAAAAATAATGCATTTGAATATCAACCGTACTTTCGTTTTGACAACTGACGACAGAAATGATTCGATATACGATGTGAATCCAAATTTAGTTTTAGTACAGATTCGTTCATACGACACAAATAAACTATTTGTTTCACGGATCATTTCGGCTTTGAGGACTGGGTGAGTCATGTAAAATATTGAATATAATATATATTTTTTATAAACAACTGGTAGCAAGATGAGTAACAGATAATTGGTCAGTAACCACATTTAAACTAACTCTGTTGACCTGTTAATTCTTTTCAGCTCAATTCAACAGTGCAAAATGCCCATAATATCATTTTAAGCCTTATTCAAAGATTAAGTAGTTGTCTTGAACGGCAAAATATAATAAATACTTATACAAAGTACATTTGTTCTGACCAAAATATTGACATCTCTCATCTATGTTTGCATCCAAACGGTCCAAAAAATCATACACATTCATTTTCTACTTATCTTGCTTGCAGTATAATTTCTATAACCTTCACTGTCCAGTTTCTATGCTTTTTGAGGGTTAGATATCCAATCGAATCTCTATTAAAAACGGCTATATTAATTTATTCTCTTCATTTGACATTTCAAGTTCAATTCAAATATATACCATCTTAACAACTCCTGCGTACGAACTCGACTAAGGGTCAGACACCATGGTTGTAATGGAAACTGGATGCCAGACACAATCAGGACCAGCGAGCTAAGGTTCAATCTTTTTAACATCAGGCATTTGCTGCATGTAGTTGAGAACCGTTTCTTAACACACACGTGCTTCACTGGCATAGAGATGTATGATATCCGCTGTTTACATGTTGCTTGTCTTTGATTGGATACACATACAAACGTTGATTAAGTTTCAAATGTTTTTAAAAACACACATTTAAAATGGCCAAACATGACCACATTTCAGGATGCATTGCTATAAATATTGCTCCAGATATTTAAGCATGCAATGCACATAACTACATAAAACATACTTCCTTTTTTAAACCCAATACTTTCTCTGCCATAATCTAAATCATGCGTTCAAATTCAAATCAGTTTATAACACAGCGTACGTCCATAATTTCAATAGACAATAGTTTTTTTCTCTGCGACTGTTCATAACTCAATACTTCTGAATGTTTGACTTATGTCAAAACTTGTTTTTTTTACAGAAACACAATCTTTATTTTTCTCTGTTTTTCATTTAATTCAGATTGAAGCCATTTTATCAGAACAGGAAATCATTACATTTTAAATGGAAAAATAAATGAATATACAATAAAACTTTGGGAAAGAATGTGCGAACAGACATGTGCATTTCTGGTGCAAACACACTTTTAAAGATGAATCCCTTTTTAAATGCTCTGAATACAAACAAACATCTTAAACCAGTCAATTAACTTTTTATACACAAACAAAGTAACATATAAAAAGCTACGAAAGTAGTCCTGTAGCAGTGAATTCGCTCGTCTAATCAATACTGCATTGCCTTTAGACGTCGTTTTTGTATCCCATGTCCTTTTCTGGAATCAGCACACTGTACTTTGCATAAGACAAATTCCATGTCTGAACTGACCTGATGGACCAAATCACGCAAGTTATGTACATCTGTAAAATATTTTAATAAAATCATTCTCATTAATATGGAAAAAAATATGGTCGCCAATTGAAGAGTGTTTTTTTCGACAGCAACAAATCAGGGGAAACTAGATCTTTAAGTTTGTCATATTTGTGACCGTGTCATTGATGTTTGACGGCAAGTATCACAGGATAGTGTGCATCGCCGGACATATGCACACATACACTATATGGTGAAGACACAATTAAATTGTTAAAAACATACAGAATTCATTCAATTTCACAAATATGTACTTTTTCTTTGCAGACTGACTCACCGACCATTTAAGGGGCATATAGAAATGTACACAATTATACTGCAAAAAGTATATGCGAATTGAACATTTATTGCTATGCAATATAAATCAATTGCCGACATCAAATCTTGAAAACAGTTCTATTTATATAAATAATACAACATTGTGCACTGCTTTATAAATAACTTAGAAACTTAATTATATTTTTACAATTATTGTAAATTCTCCATGAGGAATAAATCATTTAACATGTTTAAGAGTGTGTTGCTAATATACGTTATGTTATAGAAAACAACTGCATGTAATGAAAATATTTATATTTAAAATCATGTGTATAACCGATAAAACACCGATTAATCCCTTGGAATGTTGTTGGTGTCTAGATGAAGATACAGCTGCTGAACACCCATCTCCTCCAGGTCTGTCGCCTATGTATGTCGAAATTCTCCACGATTGCTAGAAAGTTCTCATATTTGAAGACAGTGACAGCAATAATTATTGAGTAAAATGCCTTGTTAAATAAATAATAAATAAAATGTTCAGAAATTAAACATTATATTAACAAAAAGTATACACGTAAACGAGAGCTAATTCCATCCGCGTGTTTGGAAGTACGTCTAACAAAATATGGCACCTTTGGTGTCGGAAGCAGAGGTATTTGAACATTATTAGGAAGTAAGTTGGTTTTCTATCTATGAAAACAGAGTGATTTATATTGGTATCTTTCACTGTTTGTCTGGTGGTAACAAACAATTGTTCACTCTCATTGAATTCTACAATTTCATTGTTTTTGTTTCCTTACTGATTACTTTTATCTTGTTGAGTAGTTGTTTCTTGTTTTGTTTCAGGTTCCTGGACATCCACGTGCTTTGATTCGTTGCCTCATAAAGAATCGGACAATTCGTCTGCTGAAGATGAGCTTCGCGAATCTTGGTTAGAGGCAGCACTGGAAGATTAACTTCTGGACTAACTCGATTTCCTGGTCCGCTTCCGGTTGTCTTGTTTTTTCTGAACCTCACGCAATCGCTTTTCACAAAAATTCTTGTGCTGGTTTTGTGGCGGACCTTCGAGTAGGGTCAGGTTCCTCTGGCCTCTTCTAACTACTGGCAGCAGTATAGCAACTGCCTCGAAACAGTGATGTAACATTCAGTTTAAAAGCGTTGAGGATTTGTTCTGCATCAGCTCCTCTGAATCTCCGATTTGTACAAACCCGATGTAATTCTCTTAAATCAAAAGTTCTTTTCACATTACATCACTTGAAAGTTTAAGCTTATTTCTGGCAAAAGTATGCACATCATAGAGCCTTTCATTAAACTTGTAAATGTATTCATTGCCATTTTTATTAAGTCTATTTTCAGAAATTAAAGGATGACCAAAACAGGATTAATTGGCACTCTTATGTTGTCACCAAACATAATTGTGTACGGGGTGACCAGTATCAGATTGAACAGATGACCTGTATGTCATCAAGCAGAAAGGTGAACTTAGATCCAAATCATCACGAAAGTCTGATTCAAACGAAGTCAAGATTCTAATTATCGTTCTGTTTCTCTTATTTTGTACCAACATTTGATTTCGGTCGATGTGGTATATTTCTTATTTTCTGAATTCCACAGAGATTACTCAATGCTTTAACGAAATTGGACTCAAACTGAATACATTGGTCAGTATGAATTGATAAGTGCAGGCCAAAAGTTTGTAAGACCTTTTCTATCAAAACCTTTGCTACAGTAACAGTTTCTATATTTGATAATGGAACACATGCTGTTCATTTTGTAAACTGGTCAACAACAACTATCAAATATCAACGCCATTTTTAGTAATATCAAAATGACAAATAAAGTCTATATAAATTCTTTCTCATCAAGCACAACAATTTAATTGTTTCATTGGGGCTTTATTATGCCCTCTTCGAAGAATATTGTTTTGCTGGATGTCCGTCGGTCAGTCGGTAGACCCGTTCGTTTCCAATCAATAACTCGTCAACGAATTGACCGATTGGTTTTATACTTCAAATGTGCATCGGCCTTGGACAGTAGAAGACCCCTATTAAAATTTGGGTTACTAGGTCAAGGTCACTGTCACAATAAGTGTAAAAATGGTTTCCGATCAATAACTCTTCAACAAATTGACTAGATTGGCTTGCCTTAAATAAAGGACCAACTGATTGTATATAATGAGAATTTAATACTGCTCCAGCAGCTGGAGTTTCACTTCTTTATATTGATACTCTCATGTCCTTTGGCCTTGGTCAGTAGATGACCCCTATTGAAATTGGGATCACTAGGTTAAATGTCAAGGGTCACTGTCATTAAGTGTGAACATCGCTTCAGATGTAACTCGTCAACGAATTGACCGATTGGCTTGATAATTCTGGATAATTCCCATGTGCATTTTGCCTCGGACAGTAGATGACCCCTATTGAAATTGAGATCACTAGGTCAAAGGTCATGAAGCTGTCGCAATAAGTGAAAAATCGTTTCTGATCAACTCGTCAACGAATTGACCGATTTGCTTGATACTTCACATGTATTGGCCTTGGACAGCAGATGACCCTTATTGACATTGGAGTCACTAGTTCAAAGCCCAGTTGGGGGATAGGGCGGCATATGTCGCCGACCACAAAACTCTTGTTTTTCATTTGAGGAGACTTCATACTTGCATAAATTGTATATTTCTTAACTGGTATAAAAATGTATTTCTTGAAACTATTAGGAACACCTATGTGCACATCAAACAAACTACTATTATCATGTTCCCTTTTCTGTACTACACCTCATTTTCCAAGAACAATGAATCCCATCTATACCACAGGCACTTAACGTCGGGTAATCACTTACATCTTGTTTAATACCACTTTCTAACCAGTCTTATACTACACAGATTCATTTTGTAGCATTTGCAATTCCTTAAGATTTATTATTTTCTTATTGACTTTGTAAATATTTCACATCATGTGGATTAGCATCACTGAGTCGTTTTTTCTACAGTTTATTTTTCACACATACGACGAAGGCAATAACACATATACATTCAAATTATAGTACGAATATTAATACAAAGAAGTGAAACTCCAGCTGCTGGAGCAGTATTACATTCTCATATATACAATAAGTTGGTCCTTTATTTAAAGCAAGTGACCAATTGCCAAAACAGTACAAAACAGCACACTACAAAAAACATAAACACATATAAGAATAAAGCTGAGGTCACCGCCTTGGAACGGTCAATGCAAAGCATCGGGAGTTTAAACCGGTTTTAGAGCGCTCAACCTCACACATGGCCCAGCAATATTCATTATACAGCTAAGTGTAAATGAAATTTAACCTCGTACCATTGCAACTCTAATTTAACAATAATAAAAGGGAATGAAAACGCATTCAATTCAATAACCATTTAATTACTCAATGGTAGGACAGAGACAAGAGCAACACAGTTACAACGTTTTGAGGAACGATGAAATTAAACTTCGAACAACTGTCAACTACATCCCTTCTTTTTAGAAAAAAGAAGATTTAAGAATATAGCATCATAAAGTTTATATTTCAGATCATCATCGCGCAAATACAGGAAGAAGCAGCAATAAAGGGTGTAAAAGATCCATAGTACATAGCTTGGTTGTTTATGTGACTGCTAAAAAATAAATCAAACAAGAAACTCACGTCAGAGAGGAAATATAATGAAATTTAACGCTATAAACCTAATGACCTATGCATTTAGATTAAAACAGTGAAAGCGTGTCGTATGAAGCAATATTGAAAAGATGACGTCAAAAAAATCAATGCAGCCAAGAACAGTGGAAGAGTATCGTATGACGTAGTTGAGAAGCGATGACGTGAAAAAAAATCCAGGGGCAGTTTTGTGAAATAAAAATATTAAAGGGGTAGTACTGTAAAATTGAATTACCAATAAAACCGGCTTAGGTGATTAAAGATTTAAGAATCAAACATATAAAATGGTCATTCCATTAATGATTCCAAATTTTAAGAGAAGAAAGATATAGTGAATCGAAAACCAACAAGCATGTGAAGTACGTTAACATCATATCCTTTTGAGAAAAATGAGTTAATTAAATTGAACAATTTAATATAAACATTTTCTTTAAGATATTTTTATTTGCGAACACGCTTCAAAACGTCTCCATAAAATGATGGTTGGGAAATTTCATTAGTTAAATGCCATTTTAAAGAACCATTATATTTTTAAATTAAATATCATACTTTTAGTGTAATTTAGCGAATTTACTTCATAGGTTTTGTTTTAGCAATTTCTGCGTTAATATACGATTACGATCATTAAAATCTTTAAAACAAGAACATGCTCTGGCATAACGTACCAACTGCGAAATGTAAATACCATAGGATGGGCCTTTAGGGATGTTTCCATCTAGGAACGGAAAATTCACAATTTCAAAGTTAAAGTTGTCCCGTTTGTCGTATAAACTTGTCTTAATTATAATTACGCAGCATCTGTATTGGATTGACACGATGTATTTAAGACTACTTCGTTCGGGTAGATTTTGTGAATATATTGTTCAAAGAAAGGCAATGTAAAATAATTATTATAATTATTCTAACAGCTCAATTCAATTCAATTAACTTAAAAACATGTGGAAGAATAATTAAACGGCAAGCGTATCGTTGCATGCACACGTACAAAAACAATAAGTTAGTAAATAAATTATAATACATACCGATTGTGATGTCCGCAAATCAACGTAACAAGTGATGTATATATCAAGATACGTTATAAAGTCAACTACGTAATACGCGTAAGTTCACGTGACGTTTTTGTAGCAGACGAAGCCACGCGAAACAAAATAACGTAGGTTCTTATACACCCCGCAATGAAATATCCCAGTATTTCTTCACATATCATGCATAATGAACTGTATAGTTGTTTAAACCAAAGACATCTTCATGTCAATTGAATATCAATAAAACTTTAATTATTCATAATGGAACACATTTATATGGATTCTGCCTAAATCAGATAAGCATTACTCATTGTGGCACTGACAAGGTAAATAATATTTTACCAGAGGAAACGCAAAACAGTCCGACAAGCCGAGTAAACTTGAAAGCTTTAAATAATTTCATTAACTTAATATACTTTTCATCTAAACATCTATAATAAGTGATAAGAATAAGTACAAACAGATGCAATAATAGGGTTATTACATTTACCACGAAATAAGGATTCTATACTCTCCTTTCTTTTCGCCATTAATAATCAAAATAAAGAACATAGTAATATGTTACATCATTTACTATTATATTAATGTATGAAATCGTGACATATGCTCATAAAACATTCATACCGCATCATCAGAACTGGATATGTGAGTATTATATACTTAAAATGTATAACCAATTATATATATTGACTCGTTAATGCGTATGTTATGTCAATTGTAACAGTTGCACCACAAACATAACTGTGACAAAACAAATTTCATTGCTCAGAAAAATACATGAGTATACGCATTCGACCTTCTATATCAGATGATAAAAATGTACCTCAGTATTTTTTATTCCCAAAAGCCAGAAAATTGTGTCTTTTTTCCCTAGAAAAAATGTTGTGGCCCTTTCCCAAAAGTGTGTGTTGGTGTTTTTGCCCTATTCTTGGAAAGCAAGATTCGATTTCATGAGCAGAAGCATATTTAATGTAAGGGCCGGTGGATATTTTGGGTCATTACTCTCACGCGTGATTGACCTATCGTTGAGAATTCGCTCTGCTTCAGCCATCAATGTTAACAGCTTTTCATCTGGAAATAGTTGCTCCTGAGCAGTAGCCTTGAGAATGCTACGAGTTGACCGTGTACGCCGCTCCCAGACTCAACTCCCATTGCTAGCATAAGGAGGGTTGAACTGCCATTCAATGTGTTGTAACATGTATACCTTGACGGTCGACTGGTTCCGCTCAGTGATAGCCTCACGTAGTTCTCTATCGCCGCTAACGACATTCGGTCCGATGTCACTAAATACCTTCTTCGGGATCCCACGTCGACATGTAAACCGTTGAATCGCTACGACAAACGAGTTAGTTGTTAGACTGAGATTTAGTTGTTAGACTATGAGCAACTTCAATGTGAATGGCGCGAGTAGTTAGCCACGTGAATAGGCATCTGTTTGATCGGTCATTCTTCATATTAAGCTTTCCAAAGAAGTCAAATCCCACAGTAGTAAAATGTGCATTTTCTGGAGTTATCTAGAAACGGCATGTGGTTTGCCGAAACGAGATTGCAAAATATCTCTCGTACGTCTTTATCCCTCAGTAGGTTCTAACAAAACACAATCTTCAATACTACATTTGGCCTCATCCACAAAGTATTGTATCGCGTGGCTCAATCTAAGCCTTTCATCATACAATTTACATTCTACATTTGTCTAAAAATTCTTAATGAACTTGCAATAATCATTAGATCGTCCACTCAATGTCAACAGTTCAGGTTTAGGCAAATAAAATCCTTCTTGTAATATATAAGCCAGTGTATGAAATGTCCTGTTTATGCTATGCGTTGAAACATTACCGTTGACGTCGCAAGTAGAGTTTACCACTAGTGCTGAGTTGTTGGGAGAAACTGCTGTGTCGGCCATAGGTCATGCTGGCAATGGTCCCTGGATGTACACGCTTTTGCAATCGGGTTCGTCACACTCATGAGCGCAAGCAAGTCCGAAACACCAAACACCTTCACATGCGCCCGCCCGTCTATCGTCTTCGTGTACGTCAGGCCGCGGATGCTCGGTTGCAGATCTCGGTGCCGGACTGGATACGTTAATCACGGCACGGGTCTCATCATCGCTCTAAGTCCCGGACTTGTCGCTGTCCCTCCAAACGGATTTCTCCTGGACCGCTTCCTCCAGCTCGAACTGCAAGTTGAGCAGCTGCTGCTCCATTATTTGAACAATATATTCACAAAATCTACCCAAAAGAACTAGTCTTAAATAGATCGTGTATATCCAATACAGATCCTGCGTATTTACACTAACATTTAACTATTAATAATAATTTGATCAAAACTAGTTTATACGACAAACGAGACGATTTTAACTTTGAAATTGTGAATTTTCCGTTTCTAGATGGCAACATCCTTAAAGGACCTTCCTATGGTATTTACATTTCGCAGTTGATACGTTATGCCAGAGCATGTTCGTGTATTAAAGATTTTAATGATCGTAATCTAATATTAACTAAAAAATTGCTAAAACAAGGCTTTTTGTATCATAACCTAAGAAATAAATTTGCTAGATTTTACTCTAAGTATGGTGATTTAATTTCAAAATATAATGTTTCTTTAAAATGGCATTTAAATAATGGAATCTCCCATCCATCATTTTACGGAGATGTTTTGAAGCGTGTCCGCAAATTAAAATATGTTAAACAAAATGTTCATATTAAACTTTTCAATTTAATTAACTTCTTTTTATCAAAAGGATACGATGCTTATGTACTTAAAAACATGTGTTTGATGGTTTTCGAATCACTATATCGTTCTTCCCTTAAAATTTGGAATCATTATTGATATTATAGGCATTTTTCACTGTTGAATAAAATTGTGTCATTGTGTCGTATGAACAAATCTGCATGAAAACTACATTATAGGCATTTTTCACTGTTGAATAAAATTGAGTCATTGTGTCGTATGAACAAATCTGCATGAAAACTACATTTGGACTCAAATCGTACATGAAATCATTTCTGTTTTCAGTTGTCAAAACACCTATATACTGTTTGATTCCAATAATGTCGCTTTAATGGAATTACCATTTTTATTCATTTGCTTCTTAATATTAAATCACCTAAACTTGTTTTATTAGAAGCACAGCCCCATTAATATTTTTATTTAGTACTGCCCCTGGAATTTGTTCACGTCATTATGTCATTATGGATTTTTGTGTGTCATACGACCGACTTTCCCAGTTGTAATCTACATGCATAGGTCATTGTGTTTATAACGTTCCATTTTATTTATATTTTCTCTCTGATAGGCGTTTCTTGTTTGATTTAATGATTTTTATTTTTTTAGCAGTCACATAAACAACCAAGCTATGTAATATGGAATTTTTACACCCATTATTGCTGCTTCTTCCTGTATTTGCGCGATGATTATCTGAGATATTAACTCCATGACGCTATATTCTCAAATCTTTTTCTATAAAGAAGGAATGTAGCTGACAATTGTTAATAGTTTTATTTGATTGTTCGTCAAAAAGTTGTAACTCTGTTACTCTTGTATCTTCAATGCAATTGAGTAATTAAATAGTAATTAAATTGAATGCGTTTTAATTCCCTTTTATTATTGTTTAATTTGAGTTACAATGCTATGACGTTAAATTTTATTTACACTTAAATGTATTATGAATATTGCTGGGCCAAGTGTGAGGTTGAGCGCTCTATAACCAGGTTTAAACCCCCAATGCTTTGCATTGACCGTTCCAAGGCGGTGAACCCAGCTTTATTAATATTTTGTGTTTATGTTGGTTTGTATTGTGCTGTATTGTGCTGTTTTGTACTGTTTGGGCAATCGGTCACTTGCCTTAAATGAAGGACCAACTAATTGTTTTTAATGAAAATTCAATACTGCTCCAGCAGCTGGAGTTTCACTTCTTTATATTCAATTCGAGCTTCTTGCGTGCTAACTCAAGTTTATTCCTCTCTTTCATTTTCGTGAGCTTATGCTCGAGTACTAAGCGTTCCGCTTTCCGGAGTCCCGCTATGGTTGAAACTGACGACGCTGAATTTATCGGGCATGCCACGGAATACGCGACATCGTCTTTCGGTGTTTCCTCGTCAGTTGCTGTCCACTGGGAAAACCGCTCCCGGAATTCAAGAAAGTTCTGCAAGCATTTTTCATACGTCAGTTCCAAATTTTCAGCCACATCCGGCACTGAGCACAATTATAAACACTAGAAATGCGCATTTTTGAACTGTTCAAATTTCTCGCAGATTTCTGGTATAAACATTTCACGTGATCGATTGTATCACTCGACATCATGTTTTCTCAAGTTCATTGTATAGTTAAGTCACGAACGCCATATGCGTCGACCGTTTCCGTTTGCTGTCAACGAAGTTCATTGTGGTTTCTGTTTCTTCCATGTTGCATGGATCACAATCGAGAATTGTAAATATTTCCCTTCATGTGGATTAGTATAACTGAGACATGCGTCTTTCCTACAGTTAAATTTTCATACCTGTAAGTGTAAGAATAATTAAACGATAATCGTATCGTTGTAAAAAATGCTATGAAATTTTTTAACAGCACCATATGAACAAGAACATCGATTAAACAATCGAACAATTTTACAATATAACATCACTATGAACAATGTATCTTCCTAACGTCAATCAATTCAACCTTCAGCCCAAAGTGACTTTTATATTTTTATTTGTATTTCAGCTTGCTCTCAGTCCATTGTTATCTCATCAGTGTATGCCAACCATTCTGTACTCTCAATCGCTTTTACATAGCCTCATGAAGTTATGGAATCCTTTATTTCCCCCTTGGAAACATATTAAATGTTGGGCAGATTGTATTGTCTTATCTTTCCTTCAACATTTCTATGCTCGTTGCCCTCGTCTCAAGATCTACCCTCCCCATCTAACATTAAGAAGATGGGCCAGCAGCCTTTGGTCGGCAGCGAGTGTTTGCCATCACACTGGTGGCAAACACATCTCTTGGTCTCCATGCAAAACCTTTATCTCACTCACCCGCGACCTATCCCTTCTGGCGGGGGTACACATGGTCATCGATCCCCTTTCTATGATCCTGAATGCCGTTTCGCAAACCTGGCGAATCATAGGTCTCTGAAGTTAACACGATGCACTGCTGCTACTTTCGGACGTTTCTTGGCGTGCCGTTTTCTTCTCCCCTAATATTATATTGTCCTCGTGTAAAGCCAGCGAATCAATCACCCTTTCAACACTGGGGCGAAGTATTCTTCTCTGCATTGCTTCTCCCTCTCTAACATCCTCCATCCTTCAAGTGCTGATATCCCCCTCCATGTTATGTTCCATCATTGGAACATCTCGTTTTCTATCGCCAGTCGTTCCATCTCAGCTCAATGTCCTCCTTTCTCTCTTTCCTCTTCGGTAAGTCTATCTTCGTGATACGCCTTCGATTTTTCCTTAGATGATTGCTTGACCATGCATACCAAGTCGCCCAAGACCTAAGTAAATGGTCCTTTCTATTTGTTGATTACTTTTGTGCTAATTCCCACTTTTTGGGATGGTTTATGCAACCAAACCAGCTGAGAATATACTCTCTGCTTAGAATGAATGTCATAATTCTTATTCTGGAACATGGCGGCTTCTTTTAAATTTGCCCTTGCGCGATCATGACATTTATGTATGGTGTATTAAAAATCAGCTACATTCTCTTCTAGATCATCATGCTCAGTATCTGTTTGAGGTCGTGCAATAATAGCCTGCATAGATAGGTCTACCTCTCTTCCGAATACCATCTTATTCGGACTAAACAATCATAACTTGCTGTAAAAAAGTCTCCCATTGATTCTGTTTTGAATCACAGTATGATTTTAACATGAAATCAGCGTTCGATTAAATGTCTCAACCAGTACATTATCTCGGGGTCTCATTGAAGTTGCACGAGTCTTTTCTATTCCAAGTGAATCGCAAAGTTCCCTCATCTATTGCGACTCAAAACATGTCCCTTGATCTGCATAACTATACAAAAGCACCTCCAAACTGAAAACAAAAATGTCCAGTAACGCTATTGGAACTGTTTTTTATTCCATGTCAGAACTCGCAACACACTCTGTACCAGTCTCTACCTTTAGTTAAAACCTATTTATTTTTAGCTCGATTGCACAGAAAGCCTCAGGCTTATTGAAATGCTCTCGAGTCCGTTTCCTGGGTTCAATCAGTACTTAGTGTCTTTTGGGGAGATCTAAAGGACGCCCCTAAAGTAGGATCAAACCCTTGACCTTCTGATCGTAGGCGGACACCTTATCAATTTCGCCACGGCGCCACTGCGATCTTTCTGACATTTGATGAGTCTTCATCAATAACAAACCTGTCTGTTTTTGATAGAGTATGCAAAGATATGATTGTTTATAAAGGCATCTTCTTATTTGTCAAAAGCATTGTTTTCTACCTTGCAAACTAAACGCAGTGATTGGGCTACACTCTTTGTCGATGGGATATTTGCAAAAAAAACCTTGTCTCAGGTCTAAAAAACTAAATCATTTTTACCTTAAGCATCAGGATTGGCTTAAATTCTATGTAACGGCTGATTTTTTTTTAATTGTTAAATAATTTGCTCACCTAAAAGCACAGTAGAATCTAAGAGAACCATCTGCTTTTGTCACAAGTTGAATGGGAGATAACCATGGTGAATAATTAGGTTCAATCGTCCCATCCGTAGCCATCTTTTCAATTATTTATTTCGCAGCTTCCCGTTTTGCTAAGGGGACTCATAATGGGGTCTTACTTGGTCTACTGTTACCCACATCAATTTTATGAGTTTCCAAATCAGTATTTCCTATGTCACTATCGTTCTTGGAGAAAAAAATCAAATACGTATAAATTTTAGTGGACATATCATACCCCTCTGTTCTTGCATATTACTACTCTCACTTAATCTTAATTCACTACATTGACTATTATATTCAACTACATAAACTGGTTAATAAACTGCATAAACAGTATTTCATAAATTTTCTGAATTTCTTCCCAAAGTAAGCGATTCGAATATGAATATTTCCATCTCTGAATCAACCTTAGACGCGCGCTACCATAAATCCACGATTCTCAGATAATTTCTTCCAATATTCCAACACTATTTCTATCAATATTATCAATATTTTTCCTAAAGACGATAGTTTACTCTCTTTTGAAACTACTACAGTTTCTGAAACAGCAATACTACAACAATTTGCCTCCATTTGCTTACTATTTCAAATACCTCGTATTATTTTAAAATGCAAAACAATGTAACTTTTTAAGAAAATCAAATTACATTTATATTTTGAGAATAAATATTATCCCAAGATTCCATCTTGTTTAATATCAGCAATTAAAACTGTGTGTCTGACCTTTTGATTGACGATGCAAATTTCGATTTCAATTTTGAACTAAAAAAGGTGTTTACTCTCCTGTAACTGTTATCAAAGAAGATAACTGTTTCTAATTTAGGTTAAATAAATTATGGTAAATCCTAAATTGCCTGTTAACTAAGAATGCTAACATTCGCACCGCTATCAACCAACATGACTACCAATTGTCACCTAATTGTGTACTTATAAGTAGCCATGTTCAGATCCCAATTTATTAAATGCAATCTGGGATCGTTTTGTTTAACTGTGAAAATGTGATCCCGCCAATAGACCGCTTCGTTTTCCTGAATATTTCTGTAATTGTTCCTTTACTGATTTTGAGGTACCGGTATATTGTGTGTAGAATTTCGATTACATTTCTTATTGTTGTCATGATTAGAGTTGGTTGACCATGAACTTGACTTTTTGTGAGTATGATTGTTATGAGGATGCCATAGTTGTGAGGTTTGTGCTATTGCTTTCCTAGTTTGATCGGATATTTGGCTTGTCTGTACGTTCAAGACTGGACTGTTTCCTTGTCGACCAGCTAATCAAATATGCACAGCCTCAAATATGTTTTAGGGACAAATTTTTCTTAACCGTAGTCTGATATATGATATCCAAAGATTCAATAAAAATGTCCAGTGCTTAAGCTTCAATGACTTCAATGTTTGCAGATGGGTAAGCTTTCCTTGTAAGTGATCTTATCGATTGAGCTAGTATAGGAATGTTTTCGTCCCTGTCACTAATCATTAATTTTAACTGGGTGAGAAACAATTCAGATTTGTGTTAATTGCCAAAAAGTGCTTTTAACTTTCCAACTATACTTAGATGATCTTGCGTTTTCAATTCTGACAGTCATTTAACAAAGCAGTGACCTTGCGAGGGCTGTAAAGACAGTAACCAAATACAAATATTTTTCTGTGTAGGACTATCTGTTAATGGCAGTTGTCAATTCGAACTTAAGTTAATGAATCTCAATCGTTATCACTGTATTTTGAGGTTTCCATTTCAAATTATTTATATCACTTTTGGTGAAAGATAACATGAAAGAAGTATTTTGTGTAGTGACCATGCTATATGAGCAAAACTGAGAAGTTATAGTATTGGTCATGTTATAAATATCAAGTAGATCCTTTTGAATACATGGATCAGGCTGTGTGTGTCTAACAACAGAGCTGCATGCATATCTAGCAAACATAAAAACATCTATGTCAGGTAGTTCGATTTCTTGAATTCTCGATTGCTAATTTAGAAGTTTTGAATCCATATTTTCAATGCGACTACACACAGTTATTTACAGTATATAATATAGTTGATTTCGATATAAAAAAATGCTCATTTATCGAACTATATAAGGTTTGTCTATTATTCTGACTAACACCTGCTGTAGAGCTATTATGAATGGTTGTATTACCATCTGATTGAGACATGTATAAATTACTATCAACATTTCTATTGTCACTTTTTTCACAAAATCTAGGACAATGTTTACTCTTTATGAACTCGTTTACATCTTGAAGCATAAAAAACTTGTAAAAAACTAACACATTTGTTTGATATTTAGGAAAACGTGACAAATGGATGCAACATCTCTTTAAATTCTGTTTTTGTTTCAAAGCGATTCAATGATGAGTGACGTGTATTCTTTAAAATTCCCGCTGTCACCGTTTTTTGTGTGAATCTTTAAATAGCACTGGAGCTAAACCGGATGATTACAGCAGACGTCAACTGTCATTGAAACAAAAGATGAAACACAACACGAACTTTTATATTAAATATTTGCTCTTGTTAAAGTGATATTATGGGCATCTAACAGTTTATAGGTGTCTATCGCAACCGTTGTTTATTTTTGGTGTGTTCACTTCATATACACTTATATTTGTTAATGCAGCATAAACAAACTAAAACAATATCCCGGAAAAAGAAAAATAATGCATTTGAATATCAACTGTACTTTCGTTTGATAACTAATCATACATGTACGATGTGAACCTAAATTTAGTTTTAGTGCAGATTCGTTCATACGACACAAAGACACAATTTTGTTTTATGGATCATTTCGGCTTAGAGGACTGGGTGAGTCATGTAAAATATCGAATATAAAACATATTTTTATTAACAAGTGGTAGCAAGATGAGTTGCAGATAATTGGTCAGTAACCACATTTTAACTAACTCTTTTGACCTGTTAAGTCTTTTTAGCTCAATTCAACAGTTTAAAAGGCCCATAATATCACTTTAACCCAAGTTTTGGGAGAGACGCATCCCGATTTCATGAACTTGGGAATGTCTTTCTATAAGAATGGCAATGTAAGATTCTGCAACAGTACGTGTAATTTATTTTGTAATGTAATTTTAACCACCAATCACATAATAGTTTGCTTAAAAATGTCTGAGAGATGAGTGGTATCAGTGTGTAAATCGAGTAATTGCATTGTGTTACAAATTTAAATTAACAATAAAATGAAAAAGATAAAACTTAGAAATGATTTTTTTAAATAGGTCAGTACTTTACCTTTGATACTTAATGGTATATCAAATGTCATGAATAGAACCATCGTTTATAAATATATTTAATAAATCCGTGAATCCCAGTAACCTGAGCATACACTATTTTATATATAAAAGATATCGTTGCGGGAAATTAAAATTGAATATATTGTGCCACATTAAATTTAAAACGGGTATTTTGTATTTCGTTAAATCTATGTTACAATACCACATCTGGTGTTGAAATTTTGGCTATTGCTATGAGCGAAACTAATTTTTAATGGGGTAACTTTATTTTACTAAATATGGGCAAAATATGGGTTGATATTGAGTAGTTATATAACTTTACGAGTTTCTCTGTCTGGGAACTTTTTATATAGGCGAGTAAGTCGGGCATTGGTTCTTAAAACTTGTCGAGAGCATCGTGAGACCGATGATTGGCTGAATGATATCAGTGGTCATGGCACGCAGGAAAACGTGTAGCTGCTTAATCCAAAGAAGTCCAAACACTCGTCGACCAAATTCAATAAGGCACGAATGGTTCCGGAATAAATCTGTATCTTCTATGTATATCCATATCTGACAAATATCAGAAGTCAGTGGTTCGAGCCCAGTTGAGGTTTACTGTTTTTCTTTCTTTAATTGTATTATTGTTTTTGCTGGAGGTTTTTAGATCATGGATGTTTTCATTTATCAGTATAAAGAATTTAATGAAAAAAGTCAATACCTACCAAAGCCCTTTAAAAGGAGCGGACGGCCTCGGTAAAAAGTATATTACTTTCTCTTGCAATGTTAAACAGTTTTATAACGATCGAATAGCAAAATAACTACCTTTTTATTTTGAAATAGTTTAAATATATTATATTCTAATCAACTTCTTAATCATATGCGTTTTCGAAATTATTTATCATCGAAAAATGACTTTTATATTTTCCGTTGATAAGACACGGTGCGTTTTTATATTTTTTTTCACAGTTCGACATATCGAATCCTTATATTTAGTACTATAATTAGTACTCTACGTTAATTTAAGGGGTGTTGCTACAGTTTCGGTGATTTTTTTCACCAATAACATATGTATTTTATTAAATGTGTTTGCCAAACAACATAAAAATGGTTTATGAAGAATTGAAATAAAAACAGTGTCAACGACCTTATTTTGATTTTACTGCCCAATTGCGTAACATCCACTTTTGTATTCGAACTGCTTATTTTCTACTTGTGCCAAAATTGAACAAATATCGAATACAAGATTAAACTGGCAATTTTCGGTTGTTTTTAAAATTTAGTTCACTAATTTATATTTAATGAAAACTTTAACAAATTGTGACTTTATAAATGCAAGGCGACCGATGAAACCGGCTAAATCAGCCACTAAATGGAGATTAAAAAAGTTTTTAATATTTTGTTTTCAAAATGTATAAAAAAATTATCTTGCTATGTTCTCATAACACCGCAAATTCTTTGGCATACAATTTAAAATTTAAGCACTTTCCTGAAGTTTCGCAAACTAATTTACACATTGTGAATAAATATACATTTAGTTTTTGACGGTATTATAATATTTAAAAAAAATGAAACCAAAGCTAAAAAATTGAAACGAAATTACAAGTAGATTTATAACTACCATTCGAACATCCCTACACATCCAAAATAAATAGCTATTCTTAATTAAGTGTTTGTTTTAAACTACGACACCCAATTTTTTTCTATGTTGTTTTGTATATCAACGTAATAATGACGGCGGACACTGTGAAACTAAACATTATGCAACATCTTTTAATATGATATCAGTCCTTTTACTATCAACATAAATCTACTTTGACCAATACATTCCGGAATGTACCTGAATTTCATCGTGAAAACAAGAAGTTAAACACCACAATATCCGCATATTAGCATAAAACCGGCGATATGGTTGAAATATCATCGATATATAAATCTTGCGCAACACCCTTAAATATAACCTTAACTGTTAACATCGCCCTAAATAGGCAATTATTGATAATGATTTTCCTTTTTCAAAGTGCATGCTGTATTTCACATTGATCCTTCACGTATAAATTCTTAAAAATATATTTGCTAAGAAGCAAGAAAATCCCTCTGGCTTTCGTTGTCGGTGCTTTGATTTATAGAGACCTTTTAAGAGCCAAACCATTTACCAGAATAAATCATGCAAGCCTGAATACTAGATTTCCTTTACATGGTTTTTAGAAGAATTAATAAACTTTTACTAACACTTGCTTATTGCCTCTAACAGCAAGAATACGTGCGTTGTGAG
Organism: Dreissena polymorpha; assembly: GCF_020536995.1. Lineage (NCBI taxonomy): Eukaryota > Metazoa > Mollusca > Bivalvia > Myida > Dreissenidae > Dreissena > Dreissena polymorpha. The sequence goes on from NC_068362.1 coordinate 84,809,803, forward strand.
TTGCTCGAGACGAGTTTCCGAACTTTTTTCATTTTCCTTTGAAAAAGCAGTTTTTTTTAATCATAATGCTCGTTAATCCATGAAACAATGCGCACAAATAACGTGAAACTTAAAAAGCGCATTATAGCCAGCACAAAAATGGTTATTGTATATAAATACAGGCCCTGTAACAGGGTGCAGAATGAAAGGGGTTTTCAGGGGTTTACACACGGACTTGGCAGAATGTAATCACACCATTAAGAACTTTATTGTTTGTAAATTTGAAGTTATTGAAATACATTTGCAAAAATCTTAAGCAAAAAATACAGTTTTCTTGCAGTTTGTACTGATATCTTAGAAATTTAGAATAAATCCATGAAAACGTCTGAAATCGGTGAAACACTTTCACGTTGCGTGAAGCATAACCGCGCAGTAAACAATTCATTTTTTAACAAGAACAGAGACTTATTAATTAAAGTAATTCTGATGTATTTCACACTGCCATATAAAGCATTAACATCTGTCTTAAATGCACTAGTTGAAATTCTTAAGAAAACTTGCTTCGAAAAAGTTATTGGAAAAAAAGCACCTCTTACCGGTGTGTTTACATCAATAAATGTTTAATTGGGAACCACACAAAGTCACGTGATCCTGCATCCTGGTAAGACGGTGCCTGTTTTGCGTTGAGTTCAAAATATGCAAAATGTTTTTAATACCGGTGTATAAATCAATGTAGAAACAAAAAACATAAGCGAAAATAAATACATATTGCTTATTCAGACGCTTACAACCATACCTTTTTTGAAAGACAATTCTTTACTAAATTGAATCCAACAATAAAATGGTATGTATTAGTCAGTTGTTTAGTATATATGTTACCATTAAGCATCAGCTGTCTTTGTTTTCGTTGAGTGTTTTGTCATCTAAGGACAAAAGAAACGTTAAAAAACTAAATCATCGTCATATTGTATTAACACCTACATGTAAAACTTAAAATTTTTTACTCACTTTAAATGGGACAGCTTTCTCTTTGCTTAAGCGGATTGATTTTTGAAAATATTGTATCTCATGCGGAAATATTGAACATATACAACATTTTGCTGTCTATCTTCAATTTGTGTGTGTTTTGAAGAATTGGTTAATAAAATCTATGGTAACATGCTGTAGTATGAAAAAGCGAACATTTAAAAACCATCTATAAATATATATATATATATATATATATATATATATATATATATATATATATATATATATATATATATATATATATATATATATATATACATGTACAAAATGAGCCACACATATAGCTTCAGTTTTAGGTTTCGCCATATTCAAAGATTTTAAGGGACACATTACACACCTATTTGCGTTATTTACTTTGTTTTAAAAGACATTATACACTTTTTATCATCATAGTGATGCTATTTTAAAGTTTGCGACCGTTTGAACAAATCGTATCTAGGAAAGCATAAATGGCTCGAAAGTTTAACATTCAAGAAATTACAATAAGTAAGCATTGCTGAAATGAATGAAATTGTAGCCTCTGGTAAACAGATTCGTTTAATGTCACATATGTAATTAGCTTAAATAATCAATTTAGTACAACTTACGTTATGATTTCAAAAAGGAGCTTTATAAAAACCGGCCGAGACACTCGTTTTAATAATATTTTACAAACTATGATTGTATGTTAAGCGAAATCGGGCCCACAAATACGCAATATTGGAAAAGCGCGAAAAAAAGATACGCTTCATTTTTTTTTTAAATATTTGTAACTACCCTGTTAACGGCTAGATTTAAATAAGTATTGTACATTAATGAAGACGTTTTATTAGTATTTATTTTTGACTGTAAAATACCGTAAATATGTCATGCCATAATAAATTTTGCACCAAATCGTTGTGTATTTTTCCCAGTCAGATGGTGAGGTTTAAAAAGCATGATGTCGCCAAACACAAAATCAATTTGTATTGACTGAAGTTTGGTAATTTAGTTTTAACAATAGCGCCGATGTTGAAGCGTCCACAGCTCTATATTTGGGTCTTCAAACACCAGCCTGAAGTCTGAATCGTTGTACATTCTGCATCCAGTAGCCATGTTGAATGTGTACAGTACGCATGCGTGATGTGTTTGACAGGCGAATGCGCATGTTGGCGATGACGTAACATAAGTTGTTTTTATTGCTGTAGAGTTGTACCCGGTGTTTGTTGCGTTTCTTCGAAAGTGTTGGCACATAGTCAGCGGTGATACCCATACATTTGAGACTGAAAGAAATCCATTTTGTTGTTTATTTTTGTTAGAATTTTTTAAATATTCGAAAAGTATGCAATTAAGAATTGTTGTATTGCAAATATGATCGAGTGTAAAATCTAATAGTTAAAAAAAATGCAGATGTCAAACGTTCTTGAAAAACGTCTTGCATCAGTGAGTCGAAAAATCGAACGTTATTTAAAACGTTTAGACATGTTTGAGAACTTCAATTTAGGGTAAAATATAAACGCGCAAGTTTTATTATGGGTTTACAACATTTAGATATCTTATGATAAATAGGCATTAACGTGTTTCGTGTATTCCAATAAAATGCAAAACAAAACACAACAAAAAGGTTCAGTGAGTATTATGAGTAAATATATTTTCATCCGACCAGCCATTCGGACGCTCAACTTATGCGCAAATATTTAATTGGTTCCGAGCAGGAGTTAACTTACTAAAAACGTTGTATAAATCAAGTTTTAATTGAAAAAAAACTACACAGCTTTTATTTTATTTAAATAAGTTACAAGTTGATAATTCTTCTAGATTTGGAAACATTTTAATTGTGGCTGAAGTGGTTTCCGCTGGTTATCGTTGAAAGAAATTTACCTGAACCATAATTGTATTCTAGTGGAAAACCAGTCACGGAGGTGTCTGTAGTCATCTTTTGGGTATCTCGTGCACTTGAAGACGTAACGTTGACTTCACATAGCACATTCGTCAGCATGGCTTCACATTTGGATGGCTCTACCTTCACCATTGGAGAAGTAACTTCGTTCCTGCTTCTGTTGATTGACAATTTCCAGCAAGATGCTGATGATGTAGTACCTGCAAGAATTTCAGAGTCACTTATCTACCGCTTCGTTACATGGATGTAATATTGGATGAATCGTACACATAACAAACTTGACATAAGTCGCCAACATCACGTCTTATTTGTAATTTTCGGGAAAATAATATAAAATTAAATATTGTATGACACTCTCCAAGTGAACCAAATAGATTAACATTTCGACAACAACGACTACGTAGTGTACGTCGGTTTTAAATTACATATGATATTAAATTTCTTTCCAATAGACGAGCTCACCCGATATCCAGTATTGAGCGGTCGGAAGATGTAAGCTACAGTTAATCATGATCCTTTCAAATGCATTTGTGTCATCGGCGTCTATGGTCGCTATGCGGATTCCTTTGTTTAAACAAAACTTAATGGCCTTGTTGAGCGTCATGTTCATTTTATCCTGATTGAAGGCATACATTTTGTTATTCATGCATATTTTGGACTTCGTCTGTCCTTGACATAAAACATCTAAAATGAAAAGAAGAAGTGATAGTACATATATACAAACTCGCAACAATACAGCAATATTTTGTATAAGTAGTTGACGTTATAGTTCAATAAATAGTTGAAGCTATTGTTTTAATAGCCCCACATATGAGACGCTAAAGCGAAGTAAGACATATTTACTGGAACGTCTGATCAACAATTTATTGTGATGTAAATATAATTATTGCATAAACTCTATCTATAATGCCCTCTGGCGGGGTGCAGAAACTTGGCAAAAGGAGGGCTTGAACGGGAGAAATCGTGTATTAACAATGCGATTCACGTGCCTTCAAGCCCTTTTATGTGTTTTTCATATCCATAATCTGGTCCACGCGCAGTTACTTCCCTTCTCCAGCCTTCGACGACTTTCCAAGCATAAATGGGGAACTGAATAAGCACCAGTTTCCTCATGCATGCAGGGATAATGACTATTTCAATCCACTTTTCAAGTTATACCATCTGCACTCTCTTGACAACAGCTTTATTTTATTGGCAACGTCAATGAAGTTAAGGTTATTTACTCAACACTTTCAAAAGACTATGCTGTAAATGTAAGTGTTTATGTACCATCAACGTTCCTGCTGTAAAATCCAAAATAATTTCTCATTTCTTATTTTGCGCGTCTGCATTTCAACTTTGCATTAATCCACTGTTTAAACACATTTTAAATCGAAAACTGCCTATCCGAAGGTAAAGCCTCGTCATTTCGGATGATGACCGAGTGAGGCATATGTAAAACACAACCTTGAACTGTATTGAAATAATCGAATTATTTTGTCAAATGAACAAAATATATTGTTTTCAATGTTATTTAAAATTATTTTGGTATGTGTGAGTTGTTTTTGTTTGATTAAAACATGCATACCAAATTATTTTGCTAAAGTAAAATCTTAAGTGTCTTTCATGTGTCTTACTTGTGCCAAAATGTCTTAAGGACATACTGTATATTCTAATCTATTCTAGTTTGCATCATTTATCTTCTTTCGTACATATCGCAATTATTTCTTCTTGTTTGCACCAACGGTCAAAATGGATAAAAAAATCGGATAATGAATAAATTTATCGATTACCGTACTTACGCTTTTCGGACACCCTCTTTTTTAGCAAAAATAATTATTTTTCGTGACTCTTAGTTTTCGGACATACGGGTTTTCGGTCATTATTAATTACTCTTTATTTTCGGACAGTATCTTTTACCGCGCTATTCTACATACTTCGGCCCTGTTTTCGCTTATCTCGTGAGTCTTCGATCATGGATTTTTACAACCGGATTTAGATCATAAAACCTAAATGATGCATGCCTGAGGGCGATGGGCCATTACATTAACGTAATTGGGTAAGTAAGCATGTATACCGGAAGAAGTAATGGATTCACCCAACAGCATTTTAAACAGTGTCGTCCTATTAAGGAAACATAATGTTTTCTGTATTTACTTTTGTGTTGTATATCATTTACTGCAGGAGTTAGCAAAGCTGTGAAGTTGTATTTTTGAAGCAGAACAATAAGAGTTAATCACAAGAAAATAATTGTACATAGATTTATTGCTTTTATTTCAATATATAATTTATTATTTTAAATATATTTCGATAAGACTTAAAAAGCAAAACACAAAGCCTATGTTTTTCATGCATAGCAAAAAAACTTATTTACTTATTTGTAAATCGAATTATATTTATCTCTTCATTTTATTATATTTCTGTTTATGTCAAAAGTGATATTGAACCCATCTTAAATCCCAAATAACGTTTTGAAACAAAGCAGATTCCATGTTGCTATTTTAGGAACTGTCATATTGAGCTTTGAAGTCTTGATATTAGGCATCTAAATATAAGTTTCAATATAAAAAACATACACCATTTGTCTATGTTGACTAAATTTAACCTAGATATTTTTCGATCCATCCAAATAAGCATTTACATGCTGGGTTTGCATGTACTTAATTTTTGTAAAAAGTTTAAAATCAAGAGCTCACTTCGTTCTTTAATAATTATGCATAATACATTTTGTATTTTAGCAAAAGTTAACTTGAGCTCACTGCAATCTTGTTGAAGGATGGATATTTGTAATATATAGAAAGTATAGTTATAATAAGCCAATGAACTATTGACAGAGACAATCGTCATATTTTTATTAAACGAGACCCTTACCTTGGCCCCACCTACCACACACACAATCTAAAGCTATGCCTTAAAATAATATAATAATATATATTATATATAATATATATTTAAGTATAAAGTTTCATTTCAATTAGTCAATTCGTTCTCAAATATTCATCCGATTCAGTTTTGCTTTTTTTAACTTCAACCTTAACCTTGATCACAACTAGCCCATATATAATCCTTTGTGGGTCTTCTTGATTCCATTCATCCCTATATGAAGTTTGAAGTTTTTAATATCAAAGTTTCAACGGAGTTACCCTAATAAGGCCCTAAATTTTTACCAATAAGAAGCAAACGTTGATTTACTTAGCAAAGACATAATGTTTACGCAAATTCCTTAGTATTACTTATTATTTTCTCAGTATGCATAAAGCTCTAACGCCGTGGCCGACATCGACACAAGTAGATTGCGCTTTTTTTAATTTAAGCCAAAATGCTTGAAAATCTGTTATAACATCGAACGCTCACATTCCTTTCACATCCATTGTGTTGCGAAATCTTCCACCAATCCTGAGGGAGTATTAAAACAGTTTTCGTGGTGGCATTAGTAGCTAAATTAACAGCAACAGTAAAAAGTTTAACTATAAGTAGCTTCTCTAAAGTATATCAGTAGCAATGTTTGAATAAGTTGTAATTTTAGAATTAGAAACAGTAGTAATAGATGGATTGATAATTGACTTACCTTGTGCCTGAAGAAGCAATATAAATCTTATCAGCAGAGAAATATTCACCGAATTCTTTGCGTCCATTCTAAAAAGAGTTTTAAATTTCAACTCACTAACAGTTTATGTGCACATGAACATATCTTAGTCCAATATATATAGCATATTTAATTCAATTAGGGAATCAAATTTCCGTCCATAAATATAAATTTGACGTGTTCATCCATGTGTCAATATTTAATTTTCAAGTTCAAACAATGAGAAGGTTTCATGACGCAATTTAAGTTAATTCATGTGTAATCAACAGGTCGTTGGCAGATTTAAATGTTTCTCGAACTCATCCAATAAAAACGTTCTAATTTGTGTTACTTTTAGTTCCGCCTAGATAATTAAGAGCCCTCAAGCTTGGACTTCACAGACACCTTCAATAATGAAGATCTTTACACACGGTTCTAATGTTATCGTCTGGGTGATACACTGTAAGCTAAACTGAACCAGCAATCCTGGATCCGCCCCTGAATAGAACGTGCTTTATACAAAATTGTTCTATTCTACAATTACGCACGTACAGAATTAGCATCGAATAATTTGTAAAAAAAATAAAATAAAAAGTACAAGGGTAATCATATTTGCAAATTAATGGATATCGAATAAGATATTTACACAAAAACATTGATAGGACGATGGTAGGAAGTGAAACACTTGTTTGGAAATATTGTCTACGGTTAACCTGAAAAGCAGGAATTAAAATGATTATTGGGGTCACTGAGAGGACGAACACAGTTACAAGTCTATCATTTTTCGAATGTTGAGTGTGTTTTTTCGCCTTGCTTTTTTCTTAGAAGCATAACTACATTCGTATTAACGGGATTCAAAATCGAGAACATATGTTGATTGGACACGGTAATTAGACAGTGAGTGAACCCGAACCATTACTTTATCTTAATTTTTTGAGTTACGGCATATTATTTATGTGCAGAATAACTACATTTATGATAAAAAATAGCATTTTCTTGTGTGGACGATACCTCAAAATGTATTTAAAAAATCACTTTATTCAATTATCACTCTTAATCGTAATTATTTGTATACTCGGTTTCAATGAATTGTAAGCACAATTATAAGTATATATTATAAATTATAATTGTACAAGTGTATTGTTTAATGATCAATTATGATGTTAAACTATTAATGGCTAGAAATATATAATCAAAGCGCTCAGGTCATTTAAGTTATTGTGTTGTGTAAACAGAAGGGATTGTAGCACTTCATTTTGGCAACCCAAAGTTTGGTCGATAAAACGGTCACAGCGCAGCGCACATGTATTCTGCCTAGACCACGGCCGTTAATCAGGCGCGCCACCTCTTTATTGAGATGCATTAATAAATGAGCCAATGCAACTTCCGAGGTGGCGCTCAGGCCCAGATGTTTTGAAATTTCATGGATAATTTTACATGGTTATTAGATTTCATATGTTGTTTTTTTCAACATATTTCGCTTTATTTTTAAAATCGAGCAAGGTAGTGCGATGCAACGACAATTAATTCATCCAAAAATGTACAAAAACATACATTCTCAACCCATTTAAAAACGTGAAAACCTTTACAACTTGTGGAGTTTTAAAAAGCATTTTGGTGAGTTTTTCCTGTGTGACGAGAAAATTTCCACCCAATTAAATCGCTAACGGCATCAAACGATTGCGTACAACATACATTAGATGCTGCATGCACACAAATGTTGGCTTCTTGCCGACGTAGTAGATAATTTTGCATTTTTCCAAAAGAGATAGAGCAAATGCTTAGGAGATGGCGCTTATGATATGAGGTGGCGCCAATGCAGGATGTATCAATTAACAATCGCGTGCAATGACATTATCACATGACGTAAATTTGATAGATAATGTTATTTGTTATATTTAAGTTATTTTTCAACGTACATACGAAGGCCAAAATCTTTACAGAACATAAACACATTCTATAATAAGTTGTAGCTTTTTTTTAAATATATAAGTGATCAACTCAATTAAGAAGTCACCAACATGAATAGGCCCTAAAACATATTCTACGATATATTCCAAAAATGTGTAATACTCAATAAAACTAATAACTTGATGTTCAACATTATCAAAATAATACATCGACAGCAATATTTTTATACAGTATGATAATTCACGAAATAAATTTAAGATCATTATTCTTCTTTAAACGATGATTTGTGTCCTTTAATACAAATGCTTACTTTACTCAAAGGCCAAGGTCAACGAATCTTAATTAGGCTCATATATGTTGTTTTTCCCACTATCAAAAAAATTAAGAAAGCTCGGTCTTTCTTCGTTAACTTTTTTTGTATAATACATGTTAAATGTTCTTATCTTATAAAGACGAACGTTTAAATCCATCAAGACATTTAAAGAAAACTATTTTTTCTAATTAAAAACGCACGCGAATCAAATGTACTGAAGTAGTCAACTTACAAAAAATAATGTCCTGTAAACATATTTGAACAATAACATAAAATAGTTCACTTTAGAATAGCTATAAATGTGAATTGTCGCCACCTCCTAATCTGAGCGCCACCTCCTTGGCACTGGCTCCATCTCTTTTTGAAAAATGCAAATATGGCTAAAAGATCGGCTAGAAGCCGATAATTTTGTGCACGCATTTTACTTGTACAGGTTCAAAGCAATCGTTTTATGTAATGAGCGATTTTATGGGCTGGGAATTCGCTCGTCACACAGGCGAAAGATATCGATTTGCTTTTACGAATTCTACCATGCCACAACTTATAAAGGTCCTTACGTTTCAAAATGGGTTGTGACTAAGTTTCTGTATTTTTTTTATAAATTTATAATCGCTGAATCGCACTACATTAGCCGATTGTAAAAAAATAATGCGAAACATGTTGAAAAAAATAAATAAAACATAATCATCCTGTAAAATTATCCGTTAAATTTCAAAACACCCAGGCTGAGCGCCACCTCGAAAGTAGCATTGGCTCATTTATTAATGCATCTCAAAAAAGAGGTGGCGCGCGTGATTAACGGCCGTGTAGACTATCCTCATCCAGCGATCCATCTTTAAGACAGCAGTTTACTGCGTACGGCTTTGTATGTCGATTTATCGCAAACTATCGTAGACTTTTATTTACAACCTTTACCGAGCTCCACTACTTGACAATTTCACAATCATTTTTTTATTTGCACTTGCTCCTTCCCAACACGATGGTTCGGTTTTAGCATTCATTCCGATGGACGCAATTTTTAAAGAGCGCCGAGTTAATGTTTATGAGATATATAAGATATTGTCAAACTCGCCGAAAAACACATAACTACTTATGCGATTAAGGGACCTTAGTATATTCCTTTATAAATTGTTTTAGATATCTAACACATATAGTGCACATATTTTGATTTTACATTTTATGTACATTCTAATTTCCTTGTAAAAAAACATTCATCTTGCTAACTGGAAACAAAAGTTGGTATATGCGGAAGGCATTCCTGTCATAATCATTTTTGCGCCATTACATTTCTTCAACTCTTCAACTGAACACGCCCTTTCTGACATAGTGTTTGATTGCATTGCGGGATCCCGGTGTTATTCGTTTTATTAGTGTTTTTGTTGTCTACATGCGTGTGTTGTCTGCTGCATTTTTGTTATGCCTCGTTGATTTGCAAAGTGTTCCTGCAAATAAATAAAGGACCTCATTGCATTACAACATTTATATTATGTCGATGCAGGAATGAATGTGCAACGATATGATCAGCATTGGCATTGTGATGAATG